>NC_056729.1:1171125109-1171425109 GCF_019279795.1 Protopterus annectens | reverse complement strand
ATAGGCCCTAGGGCCAATAGCCTAGTAACAACCTATGAACCTATAAATTCCCTCTACAAAGAAGCTTTATCCAAGGCCAAGTCTCCTAAGGCCTCTGGTTCCAAATCTAGTCTCTAGGTACCACCATCTCCTTCGGCACCAACATTAAGAAAGCAAAAGTCTCCTTCTCTTGGTTCCTCCTTGGAAATAAGGGCTAACATTCCGAAGCTCTCTGAACTGATTGCTTTTTCGGCACCAGTCACTTCGGTATCTTCTGCACCAACTCCAACATTAGCAACGGCTCCAGCGCCAACACCGCCATCGGCTCCAGCTTCTTTAGTTTCCACATCAGCAATGACATCTTCTTCTGCACCACAACAGGTCACCCCCCCGGTGACGAAAATTGATCCTTTATATGCACCCAGGATGAAATATCCTTTTCCATTGACCCCTTCTGTGGTCAACTTCCCAGTCCTTTTCTGGAAAGGCCAGAATCTCCTCTGGATTGTCTGTTCGCTCTTCCAGGAGTCTCACAGAAGTCGGTATGGTAAGGTTGGAGGGCCAGTTCCTCATGGCGAGGGGTCTTTCTACTTCTTCTTCTTCTTCCCAAACCCCTCTTCCTCCTGGAGTAGGGATGTTTTCTCCCAGAACTCCTCCAGTTATTCCTCCTCTGACCTCCTCAGAGGCTTTAGAGCTCCCCAGTTCGACTACTCAGGCTCCTATTGCTCTGTCACTAACAGTCCCCTTGTCTTTGGTTCTGAACTCAGCTCTGATTTCCTCAGTTCCTTTGGAACTGATGGAGTCCCGAGATCGTACCTCAACTGTCAGACTGGAGAGGTTTGAGTCAACTCCTGTATTTTATTCGGAGTTGTCATTTCCTCTTGAGACTTTGGCGTCTGGGGGACCTTCCTCGGCTCTGGACTTAGAGGAGAGTCTCTCGGGGTGGTGTGCAACCCCAGTTTCGAGTTCGTTTTTCTTGGTTCCAGGCTCCCATCCCTCCTTGGGGGCCTGCTTTCCAGGCTTTGGAGAGAGCATTGGTCACTGCAGGCTCTTTAGTGGCTCCTGCTGTATCGGAGTTTCATCCCCTGACCTCTTCTTGCCAGGAGCTTCCACCAACCTCTGCGCCTGGACAGCTAGCTCCAAGGTTGCAAGATATCCCAACTGAGGACCACCCTTCTTCTGGGACCTCCTCAGATATTCCCACTGAGGAGCCTCCTCAGAAGAAAACGTGTAAGAGGAAACATCTGGACTTCCCTGAAGAGTCCGTCACTAAGGACACTGATTTCGATAACAGTCACTTCTGGAAGATGTCTCCTTTGGAGACATTCTTGAGATCCTTAAACAGAGGGGTAACTGGAAGCCCAAACACCCTACTTCTGAGGAGTCTATATACTTGCAGGTCTTTGGTTTTCACCCATCTACTTCTTGGTGAACCCTCCCACTGACTATCTCATTAAACTAATCGCTCAGGAGGCTTGCAAATCTCCTGACTCCATAGAACCAATTCCCTGGAGACCGGATAAGATCCTTTCTGCACCTGAGGACCACCACAATTGGGCTAAAAGGCTAGCAGTAGATGTCATGGTGGTAGCTGCAGCCACCAAAAAGGAACTTTCCAAGGAAAGTTCCTCTGTTCATCCCTCTAACCGAGAGTCTAGAGCGATGGAAAGATTTGGAAAGCGGGTCTATGCATCATCGACCTTCACCTTAAGGTCCTTCAATTTTCTGGTACACTTTACTAGGCTCCAGCGGGATCTGATCAAGGAACTATCAGAGACCCTAGCAGGAACTGTATCTGATAAAGTCCAAGAAAAAGTTGCCTCTCAGTTAGCTAACCTGGAGTCTATTTCTAACTAGTCAATGAGGCTCATTTTGCATGCAGCCAAAGGGATGACCAGGTCAGCTGGTTCAGGCATTCCTATAAGATGACATGCCTGGATGCTCTTGGATGAGTTTGCAGAGCCATTCAAGTCCTCCTTCATAAATGCTCCCTTTGACGGATCTTCTTTGTTCAGCCCCAAAGTTAAAGAAACTCTAGCCAGGTATGAGAAGTATGAGACGACCCTGTCTCCTGAGGGCATAAGTTTTTCTGCTCCCCAGCGATCCTACACTAGGAATCAAAGGAGTGGGAAGATGTGGTTCAAAAAGTCCCAAGGACCTTTGCAAGACACACGTGGTGAACACTCCTCTCGGGGCAGATCGGGGAGCTTTAATGGAAGACGCTGACCCTGAGGCAGAGGTGGCCCGCAGAATCAGGGTTCCAGAGACTTTTTCTGGCCAGCCCTACCAGCGCTCCTGAAAGGTGGCCTGATTGCTTACCTCTGGAAGCGGTCAGGGAAAGATTTTCTCTGCATGCAAAAGCCTGTTGACAGGTAACCACATACGTTTGGGTGCAGAGAATTATTACCAGAGGTTATTCTATCCCCTTCACTTTTTATCCCAGATCTGCCAGAATTCTCTCCAAAGTACCACCCAATCAGAGAGACCAAGCAGCCTTAGAAATCCAAAAGCTGCTACAAAACTACAAAAAGGAGACATCCAAGAAGTCCCACCAGACCAGATAGGATCTGGATTTTACTCAAGGTTTTTTTGAGTGCCACAAAAGACAGGGAACTGGAGACCTATACTGGATCTCAGCATTCTAAACAAATTTGTTCAACAGTTCAAATTCCGGATGGTCATGGTTCAATCTATACTTCCCTTTTTGGAGAAAAACGATTGGATGTGGCGTATAGACTATCAAAGATGCTTACTGCCACATAAACATGGACAGCCATACCAGAAGCTGTCTCTGCTTTCTGCTAGGAGCCAGTCATTTTCAGTTCAGGGTGCTGCCCTTTGCTGTCACCACAGCCGTCAGGGTGTTCACCAAATGTATGGCAGCAGTGATAGCTCACGTGAGACTGCACAGATTCCAGGAGTTTCCATATCTAGATGACTAGCTCATCACCGCTCCTACCAGGCATTTACTACTTCAAGCAACACAGTTCTCTTTGCATTTGTTCCTGAGCTTGGGAATCACAGTCATTAAAACAAAATCTCAGCTAAGCCCCTCTCAAGATTTAGAATTCATACGAGCTAATCTGAACAGCATTTCTTGTGTAGCCTCTCTTCCCCAACACAGATTACAGAAGAAAAAATCCCAATTCTTTGCATAAATAAAGTTCCAGCGCTTCTTGTCCTTCAAACAGTGGGGTCCATTGCAGCAAACATCACTCTAGTTCCATTAGTGAGGTTCCACATGCGCCTACTACAGTGGCTTCTAGATTCGCAATGGTCTTTTCTAACCCATCCAGTGAACTATCCCATATTAATCACCAGCCTCTGTAAAAAAAAAAACTATCCTGGTGTATGGAATCCAAGGAAATCCTATTAGACCACCCTTTTGTCCCCCCTCAACCCAAGGCCATAATGACCACGGATGCCTCCCTGATGGGGTTTGGGGCATTATCTGGGAAAAACGGTCCAAGGAACTTGGTCCCCGATAGAGGCCAATCTACATATCAATGTCCTGGAGTTGAGGGCAGTGCTTCTAGCATTGCATATCCTTCAGTCTGTCCTCTCTCTAGGGACCATTACAATCCAATCAGAGCATATGTCTGTAGTTTGGTACATCAACAAACCAAGTCCTACCCCCTGTGTCGAGAGGCCCAGAGAGTGTGGCAATGGGCTATTTCCTCCAACTGTTTCTGATAGCAATGCACATCCCGGGGAGTTCAAATGTGATAGTGGACAAAGTGAACAGATCCACTGTACTGCCTCATGAGTGGTCTCTCAATCCCAAGAGAGCGAGGAGGATTTTTCTTTGCTGGGGCCAGCCTTGATGCGACCTTTTTGCATCACCCCAAAACAACAAGTGCAGAAGATACTTTGTCTTGATCCCCCCTCAGGGGGAGACACAGAGGGGCAATCTTCTCCTCGATTGGCCCCTGGGTCTCCTCTATGCCTTTCCCCCCTTCCCTGTAATCACACTTTTTCAAGAAAACAGCCAGTTTGAAAAGCAAAGTGATCCTCATTGTACCCTATTGGCCTTGACAAATTTAGTCTAGTTCACCGTCCATAGATTCCGGATCCAGTTCCAGACCTGCTGTCTAACCCTCAGGGACTGGTGCACCCCAACCTTCAAAATCTCAAGTTGACAGCTTGGTTCCTGCAATTCCGCTAGTCACCAAGCATAAAGATATACCAAGTTTAGTGTGGACAATTCTGCTGGCTTCCCATAGACCATCTACCAGGAAGCTACCTTAGTAAGTGGAGGAGATTTTCAATCTGGGCTTAGGATAACAGCCTCAATCCTTTCTCCACTCCAGTGGAAAAAGGTTCTACAATTTCTAACCATTCTTTTTGATCAAGGGGCCTCCACCTCTACAGTTAAAGTCCAATTAGTGGTCATTTCTAATTATTTATTTTACATTTGTTAACCGGGAAAGTCCATCTGAACATGTGTCCTTTTTCAGTGGAGGCCCGGGGAGAAAAGCTCCAAAATACAATACAAATGAGATACAGTTTACATTGTAGATATTACAGATTACAGATACAACATTTAAGAAAAGACACAATATATGCATTTCAAGTACATTAAAACAGATTACAATTCTAAATTTAGAAAAAAATGTTACTTTTCTAGTCATAGATAGTTATACAGATGATTGAGTAAGTAATTTTATATGACTAGATTCAGTAGATATAATTCATAGGAGTGACATAGATCTTAAGGGGTAGAACTTAATGTTCATTTACAAGAAGTTTTCTATTAAGGAAGAGTAGGCGGGGTGAAACAGGCATAGTAGATCAAGAGGAGTTTTGATGTAGTCAGAAGAGTTGAAAGCATCACAGTTGAGAGGTGAGATAGGTAAGTAGGATGGTAATTTCCATAATTGTTTCGAGGACCTTCCTCTAATTTCTCATAGACTATGTAAAGTATTCTGCAAAGGAACTCTGAGCTTGAAGCCTCCATTTAAAGATTCCCTACCACCATGGGATCTGACCATTGTTCTCCAGTCTTTGGTGCTTTCCCCTTTTGAGCAAGCAGCAACATGTGACCTAAAGTTTCTTTCATGGAAAATGCTTTTTCTCATAGGTATATCTTCAGCAAGATGAGTTTCTGAGATGCAGGCCTTATGCTCAAAATCCCCTTACTTAATTTTCCACAGGGAAAGAGTTTCACTCAGAACCAATCCATCCTTTCTTCCAAAGGTAGTCTCAGAGTCCAACATTAATGAAACCATAGACTTGCCTGTTTTCTTTCCCAATTTTTTCAACAAAGGCAAGTATTGCCTACATTTGCTAGATGTTTACAGACAATTACATTTCTACCTCAACAAAACTAAAAAATTTAGAAAATCAGAACAGTTGTTTGTTTGCTTCTGCAGCCCAACTTTAGGGAAGTCTGTTTCCAAAGTTACGTTGTCAAAATGTCTAAGAGATTATATTACTTACATATATAATAAAGAATCTCAAGTTACCTGGGCCAGTGAACGTGCATTCCACCAGGTCAATGGCCACTTCAGCTGTTTTCCATTCCAAGGCTTCCATGAATGAGATATGCAGCAGCAATGTGGGCTACTCCACATACTTGTATCACTTATTCCAAATTAGATCTCATCTCCAGGGGAAAAGCTTCCCTTGGTTCTATGGTTCTCAGGAATATCCTTGTATAGAGCTACCCAGGATCTAACATAGCTGGGGACTCTGTTCCAAGAGTCAAGAGTAGACGAAGACTGACAACATCAGATAAAGAAGTCATGTCTTACCATAATGTTCCACCTGTGATGTTGATCTTCATCTATTCTTAGCATCCCACCCTCCTCCCCTTCCTGTGAATTCCTGGAGGGGTGAACTTTTGTCCTGGGTTCAATGTTAGGGTTCACCTTGGACATGTTTTTTTCATATTTGCTCATAGTTCTTCTGGCTTTCTATAAGTCTGCAAACTCGATCTGAGGTAAATGGGAGAGGGGTATTGTGGGGTACAGTATTAGCATGAGAGATGTTTGACTTGCACAAGCTTTATAACAGCCGGACCAGTACTGAGGATCGGAACCAACATCCTAGAGTCAAGAACAGATGAAGATCGACAACAAAAATGGAACGTTATGGTAAGACAGAACTTCTTTTTCATCCATACCAGCCTACAAAGTATTACAGACTCTAGGGTCCATGTCAGAGGCAATAGTTCTGCTCCGTCTAGTTAGGTACCATATGAGAATTCTACAGTGGACATTAGCAACCCAGTGATCCATCTTACATCACTCCTTGTTCACCAAGATAAACATAACTCAAGCTTGCAAGAGATTCCTTTGGTGGTGGATTCGCTCAGATCAACTATTGCATGGTTGTCCATTCATCCTCTCAACCTGAGGCCACAGTGACCACGGACGCTTTGCAGATTGGGTGGAGGTGCATTTCTTGGGAAACACAGTTCAAAACATGTGGTCCCCGAAAGAGGCCAACTTGCATATCAGTGTGCTGGAAATGAGAGAAGTACTCCTAGTGTTGCAGATGTTCCAATACTCTCTACCTTCCAGCACTATTGCTATCTAAACAGACAATATATCACTAGTATAGTATATCAACAAACAAGGGGGATCTAGATCTTATGCCCTGTGTCGAGAAGCAATGAGAGTGTGCTAATGAGTGATCTGTTCAAATCGATTTCTGACAGCAATGCATATACCAGGGAAATCCAGTGTGATAGTAGACAAGTTGAGTGGGTCCATTTTATTACCTCAGGAGTGGTCTCTCAACACAAAAGTGGCAGAAATATTATTCCGTCAATGAGTCCTGCCATGCTGCGACCTATTTACGTCTCCCCTGAACAACAAATGCAGCAGGTTCTTTGCTCTAATCCTTCTGCCGTGGGAGTCACCGAGAAATGCTCTCCTTCAAGATTGTCACCTAGGTCTCCTCTATGCTTTTTCCTCAACCCCTTTACTCCCCAAATTTCTACAGAAAGCTTCTTGCTTGAAGAGCAGACTCATCCTCATTGCTCCTTATTTGCCTTGACAGATTTGTTTTCCCTTCCTTTGGTGTCATCTGGTTTACCCACTGTAGATTCTGGATCCAGCTCCAGACCTCCTATCTCACCCGACAGAGATGACTCACCCGGACATCTTGGGACTCAAGTTAACCACATGGCATCTCCAATTCCATCAATAGCCAGACAATCAAGGCTCTCATTTTCAGTGCACCGCATTCTTGTGTTTTCTGATAAGCCCTTACCAGGAAAATCTGCAAAATCAAATGGAAAAAAATAGTTATATTTGTTCTTTGGGCACAAGAGCATCACAAAGATCCTTTTTCAGCACCGGTACATATGGTCGTTGAATTTCTGACTTCCATTTTCAATGAGGGGGCTAGTCCTTCTACAGTTAAGGATCAGTTAGCTGTTCTCTCTAATTTCCACACTGGAGTTGATAATTCTACCTTAGCATCTCCACATCTTTGTAAAAGTTTATAAAAGGAGAATTTTTACTAAAGCCTTTCTTCAAGGATCCCACTCCACTTTGGGATCTTACTATCATGTCAGAAACCTTTTGAACCTGCTTGGAAAATGATTTTTCTCAAATCCATAACTTCAGCTAGAAGGGTGTCTGAACTGCAAGCATTATCCTTTAAGCCTTCTTATTTAATTTTTCACAAGGGTAGGGTATCTATGAGAACCATCCCTTCCTTACTTCCTAAGGTGGTGTCAGGATCTAATCAAACCATTCATCTCCCTGTATTCTTTCCAAATTTCTCCAACAAAGGCAAATACATGTTACACTTATTGGATGTACATAGACAATTACATTTCTGTCTACACAGATCTGAGAGATTTAAGAAATTTGACCAGTTGTTTGTTTCATTCCTCTGAAACCAATTTGGGTCAACCAGTCTCTAAAGTAGCTCTATCAAAATAGGTCACTGACAATATTTCCTTTATATATATAATAAGATGGGTTTGGTCCTACCTAAACCCTTAAAGGTCCATTCAACTAGGACCATGGCAAATTTATCAGCCTTCCTTTCCAGAACTTCCATGGATGATATTTGTGCAGCTGCAGCTTGGGCTAACCCTCATACCTTTATTACTCATTACAATCTGGATCAGATCTCGAGGGGAAGAGCAGCTTTTGCCTCTATAGTACGTAGAGTATCCTTCCTTAAAATTCACCCATGATTCAGATAGCTGGGGACTCTGTCCCATGTGTTGAAAAATGAATGTAAATTGACAACATCAGATAAAAAAGTTATGTACTCACCATAACGTACAATCTATGTTGCTTATTTTCATTCTTCCTCTACTCTCCTTCCTCCAGCCCCCATCCATGTTTTTTTAATGACTTCTGGAGCAGCAGGAGAGTGCACAGGAACCAAGTCCCTTTTTCTCTGAGCTCCAGAAATTGATTTTCTATAGTATGTAAATATACCTATATTTTACCTTAGGGAGCTGCAAACAAGATCTGGAGAAGGAGTGGGAATACAGCATTATGGGTAAGGGAGGAGGTCGATAGTTTGTGATTTCCAAAAGCTGTAGAACAGTGGCTGAGTCAGATCCAAGGATTGGATCCAAACCCATATGTTGAGGAAGAATGAAAATGGACAACACAGATGGAACATTATGGTGAGTACATAACTTATTTTTCATTTTGTAGAAGACTGCTCTTCTAATTGCTCGGACATCTCTGGAAAGAGTAACTGAGTTGCAAGCTCTTGGGGTGGGAGAACCCTATCTAATTTTTCATAGAGACAGGGCTACTGTGTGGACAAACCCCACTTTCATACCAAGGGTTACTTCAGATTTCATATTGAATAAAGCCATCAGTCTCCCTGTTTTCTATCCAGAACATGAAAACAGAGAGAAAAGATTCAACACACTCTGTATGTGCATAGGCAAGTAGGGTACTATCTTGACAGAACAAAGTCCTTTATAGGTTCATTGATTCATAGGTAGGTACTAGGCTAATGGCCCAAGGGCCTAAGTAAGCCTAGCCAGCAAGGTTCCCTGGCTTACGTCACCCAAGAAAGTTAATTTTCTGTGCCCCTGTCGAGCAGAGCCACAGAAGTGATCCCTGAGGTGTATTTCCTATTTACCATCCACTCATCAAGATTTTTCTTGAAGAGTGCTAATGAGGAACTTTGCTTGACAGATGGGTAGCTTGTTCCAGAGTATAGAAAGTCTCTGGGACAGGACTCTATTCCTCCAGCATGTCCTGTTTATTGTGGTGACAAGGTTTAGGTCCCTAGAGCGTGTAGCTCAGAGGGATTGGAATTTCTTTAGGTGTAGCATGTCCAACAGCTCTGGGTTTAACATAGCTTTATATGTTAGGCAGAGATCTCCTCGAAGTAGGCGATATGCTACAGAGTAGAGCTGGAGTTTTTTGAGACGGTCAGTGTAGGGCATGAGGCCAGTAATCCTCTTTGTGAGGTACTTCTGTGGCCTTTCCAGCTGCTGCAGATATCTTCTGAGGTACATTCCAAAAGGGGCGTTGTACTCTATAATGGGTCTAATGAGTGCCGAGTAGAGGAGAACAATGACCTATTTTTTCCTGGATGAGAGAACCCTTTTGTGATGAGTTGTGCCACATAGGACTTCCTGACTACTGTGGCGATGTGATTATCAAAGGAGAGACTACTGTCCACTTGTGTCCTAAGGTCTCTTATCACACATTCAGCATTAAGTAGACTGCCGTTTATGTGGTAGTTCATGGGTACAGAGTTTTTACCAAAGGGGATGACAATGCACTTTTTGGCATTGAGCTTGAGCCCATGCCTCTGACTGCAGGCATCTGTCTCAGTGAGGCCCTTCTGTAGGATTTCTGCATCATTTGGGGACTCGACTATGGCTCTTAGTTTGCAGTCATCTGCGAACTTTGTTAGCCAGAGGCCTTCTGTGTTAGCCTGTACTTCAGAGAAGTAGATACCAAACAGGAGAGGTCCCAGGACTGAGCCCTGTCGTGCTCCACTTGTCACTGGTTTGAAGTCAGATTTGGAGTCTGCAACTTTTTCAGTGTGGGTTCTGTCAGTGAGCCAGTTGGCAACCCATCTTGTGATGTAGGGATTTATACCTAGTTTAGTGAGTTTAGCTATAATTCCAGAATGGGGAATGGTGTCGAAAGCCTTGGCGAGGTCAAGATAGGCTGTGTGAACCACCTTACCCTCGTCTATGGCTTTGGTGACTGCCTCAAACAAGTCGATCAGGTTCAGAAGGCATGATCTGCCTTTCACAAACCCAAACTGGGTGGAGTCCAGAGTTTGGAGGTTACCAATGTCTTTGTTTATGAGTTCCATGATGATACGTTCCATGGCCTTGCAGATCCAGCTCTTCAGGCTAATAAGGCGATAGTTCCCATGATCAGTGGTGGCTCCCCCTTTGTGGCATGGGATAACTGTTGCTGTGCGCTATTCAGTGGGCACAAAGCCTGATGTGAAACTA
This sequence comes from Protopterus annectens, assembly GCF_019279795.1. Classification (NCBI taxonomy): domain Eukaryota; kingdom Metazoa; phylum Chordata; order Ceratodontiformes; family Protopteridae; genus Protopterus; species Protopterus annectens. Next base: position 1,171,414,716 of record NC_056729.1, on the reverse strand, counting down.
TGATTGAACATGGTGCTTAAGTGGGGAGCCAGTTCATTCTGAATTTCATGTAAAATGCAGCCTGGGATGTTGTCCGGTCCCATGGATGCTGTGTTTTTGGTTTTAGAGAGTGCAGCCTTTACCTGCATATATGTGATTACAGGGACTCTGCATTCTTCCTGTATAGATATGGGCCCTTTAGGAGGTGAGAGGGGGGTAAAGTTAGCACTGAACCTATCAGCCAGGATGTAGGCAGTATCAGTTGGTTCTGTAATTTTCGTGCCGTTGTGCTGTAACTCAGAGGAGATCTGGGTGTTGCCATTGAGATTCTTGACATAGCTATAGAATGCTGTGTGGTTGCCCTTAGAATCAGTGGCGATTTTGTTTTTGTAGCTAGCTTTAGAGGATCTTATAAGGGATCTCAGCTTCATACTGAGGCTGACCAGGGAACTCCTCCACTCATGGGATTTTACTGTCATTTGCAACAGTTTCTTCCTTCTGTTGTAGAGTTTGTTTATGGCAGGGGACCACCAGATTGGCTTCCTTTTTTTGGAGGATAACGTCTTGGTTCTGTTTGGGATAGCATGATCCATGCACTCATGTAAGTGCTTATAGAGTGCATTTGTGTAGGATTCACCAGTCATAACTGTATTGTCCATCTGCATGGGTGTCATGAAGTTCGCCACTTCTGTCTTAAGAAGCATGAAGTTGGCTTTGGAGAAATCTTTTACCGTGGTTTCCTTAATGGTGGGTGGGGACAGGATGCGGATATCTAGGGTGATTAGCTTATGTTTGGATCTGACCAATGAGGAGTTGACTTCAGGTGTGGAACACCGGTCACTCATGTTAATAATGACTATGTCTAGGATATTATTGCCCTTGGTGTGGGTGTGGATAAGTTGATCCAGGCCATCGGAATTTATGACTTCCAGAAAGCGTTGAGCAAAGGAGTTGGTACATGAGTAGTTTTCCCAGTTAATGGAGGGGTAGTTGAAATCACCCATAATTAGGGCGTTTGGCTGAACCCTTATATTTTCCAGTATCTCAAGAAAAGAGGAGTGGAAATCCTGGGGCATGGTGGGGGATCTTTAGCAAGCTACAATTTGGATTGCAGTTTTGCTCAGAGTTAGTTGCACTTGGATAACTTCGGATGCATTATGCTGCGCAACTAGCCTGGAGGTGTGGATATCTTTAATGAATATGGACACACCTCCACCTTTGGTGTCCTGGTCCAGGTTAGAGAGCCGAAAAGTGTTGTATGAGTTATAGCCTGGTAATGCAGGGGTGCTCTCTAGAGCCTTGAACCAGGTCTCAGTCACTGCATAGATATTGATGTTCTCCATTTTAAGGAGTCCCACGAGTGAGTGCATTTTGAGATTTAGACTTCTAGTATTGAGTAGCATTACCCTCAGTTTTTGCTTGCCTGTTTGTGTTGCGGTGGTGAATTTGTCATTTGAACCTTGCCTAAAAAAGGCACTATAGGGGCGGCAAGAGCCTTAGCCAGTGTCCGGAATCCCAGGGGCGACAGGTGCAGGCCATCTCTGGCAAAGCATTGTGGTCTGTCGACCATGTCGTCCCAGGCAGACAGATACTGGATCCCCTTAGAATGACACCAGAAGCTTAGCCAGTTGTTGAAGTCAATCATTTTATCCTTGTACTGCGGTATCATTCTGGGCGATGGCAGGATCCTACTCAGGGCTAGGGTCATACCTGCCTGGGCTACAAGATCGGAGAGCTCTTCCAAGTCTCTTTTCATGTAGTCCAGGGAGGTACGTCTCAGGTCGTTTACACCAACATGGACAATGTCAGAGTCATATTTGTACTTGTTGTGGAGTGACCTGAGTGCATGGATTATGTGACGGATCCTTGCACCCGATAGGCAGCTGACAGTAACCTTCAATTGGTTTAGCCTGGTGAGTGGGACATCAGTGTACCTGACTATAGAGTCACCTATGACTAGTGTGTTGGGTACATTGGCTTGCCTTATGGGCTGTGGTTTACTCGCACACTGAGTCTGTGGGCTGTGCGTCATTTGGGTTGTGTTTGCAGGGTGGAGGTTGCTTGCATTTCTGCTTTGGAGGTCTCTGTTGCTTGAGGAGATTATTATTGAGAGCCTCTGCAAATGTTTTTCTGTTTCTGTGTGTGGATTTTGGTGGTGTAGATTTAGTGAGACTATGTGATTAGTGTGGTGTGGTGCAAGTGTTTACCTTCTCCTCTTGACTGTCAAGTTCAGTCTTGGTTGGAGAGAGCTTTACCTCCATTTTGGGTAGGTAAGTGCATCTCTCACAGGTTGTGGTGTTGGGTGGTAGGAGGAGAGGGTTGTCTGTGTACATGAGGCAATTGATACATTGCCTCAAGATGCCCCGATTCATCAGATAGACAGGACAGAATATTGGGAGCTGACCCTTGGACATGCCTGAATAATTTTATTTATTTTACATTTGTTGACCGGGCTAGTCCAACTGGATACATGTCCATTTTCAGTAGAGGCCCAGGGAGATAAGCTCCAGTTACACTATTAATTCAAAAGAGATATAAAAAAACTAATGTATATAGTCAATAAAAATTAAACATAAAGATCATCAGTACAGGTTTTACAAAAAAAGAAAAAAACAATGCAGTATTACAAGAAACATATTTACATAGGAGAGTTTTGACAATTATATAGACTAGGAAAAAGAACAGATTCAAACTAATAATTAAGGTTGTTTTTTAAAAGTAAATGCTCAAATATAACAAAAACAACATGAAGTTAGTATATATACAAAGTGGAAACATATGTGGTCTCAGCAAGTTGATTATTACAGAAATATGTATTCTGTGGTAATTACCTAAAGAGACAAGGCTAGATATCAAAGTAAGGAGGCTTACTATCACAATGTAAGGGTGTTAGGAGGAATGAAAAAGCAGTAAGGATAAACGGGGGGGGGGGTATTAGTCTGGATTAGTACATGGGCATAGCCATTGAGATTAAAGAAATATTTTTAGTTGCTTTTTGAAGAGTGGTAATGATGTAAGAGATGTTAGTTTGCTGGGAAGCCTATTCCATGTTTTCCCTACAGAATTAGAGAAAAGAGAATCACCTGCTTTGTTGTAAGATTTTTGAATGGATACTAGTAATTTATCTGCTGAGCGAAGGGTAGTAAGATTTTTGTAGGGAGTAATGAGGCTACATAGAATAGGAGTATTACCTGGATGATACAAAGTCTTATAGGTGATAATAAGTTGTTGAGATTGTAGCTGATTTTGCAGTTCTAGCCATCCTAGCTGTTTAAGATTTTGGCAATGGTGAGTTCGAAATGGGGAGCCAGTGGCAAATCTGGCAATGTTGTTATAGGAGGTTTCCAATTTGTTGAGGTTGCTTTTGGAGAGACTAGTAAAGATGGGGGAGGCATAGAGGAGTGTAAAGATCAGATGGGTATGGGCAATGGTAGTTCTAGCTTCTGGGGTAAGGAAAGGTTTTATCCTGTAAAGGGTACAGAGTTTTCTGTTTACAATTTTAATAGTCGAGTTAATATGGGAGTCAAAGTTCAGGTTGTGGTCAATTATTACACCTAAGAGTTTGGTGGTTGAGTCAGGTGCTATGACTGTACCATTGTTACATGTAACAGTGATGTCTATTTGGGGAGGATTTTAATGTTGGAGTAAATAATAACAATTTTGTTTTTTTTGGCATTTAGGAGGAGACACTGTTGAAGGAACCAGTTTTCTACTAGGTTAAATACAGTTTGAGTTATGAATTGGAGTTCAGATAAAGATGAGGCAGCACAGACTAGAGTGTAGTCATCTGCATACTGTATGCAGGTAGTTTGAGGAAGATTTATATTTTGGTCGTTAATAAAAATGGAAAAAAGGAGTGGTCCCAGGATAGAGCCTTGAGGGACACCAAGGGTAATAGGGAGAGGTCTGGATAGGTGATTGTCCCAAAGGACAGCTTGATGTCTATTTTCTAAGTAGGACTTGAACCATTTTAGTGCTTGTGTGTCAAGAGAGAGTAATTCGAGTATGTTTAGAAGTGTCTGATGATTAACCATATCGAAGGCTTTAGAGAGTGCAGAGGAAAGCATGTTGTTATTACGATGTTTGTTAATGCAATCAGAGAAGGATATGAGAGCAAAAAAAAAACTACTTTTCTCTAGTCAAGTGAGGAAAGTGAGTATAAGAGCTGTTTTTCTGTAAGCAAGTGAGGAAAGTAAGTACAAACACTGTTTTCCTCTAGGTAAAGAGGAAGGTTGAGTGCTGTAGTAATTTGTAGCTTATTTAGTGCTAACAACAAGTTATGAACAAGTGCTCAGCACGAATAAGAAAATTCAAGTGCTAAAATTAAGAATCTGTACCTGGATCTTGTGGTAGATAGGCTACCTAGTGCTTACTTGTCCTACTGATAAGCTAGAATGCTTCCCTCCAACACAGAAAGGCTTGGGGGGGCTCAGAAGCTTACAAACATTCCTGGATATAGCAAATCTGTATCTAGACTAGACTAGCTACAGGAAAGGTGGGAAACAAGTGCAAATGTGGGCTTTTAAACCAGAAAGTTGAAAGAGATGGAAAAACTGACCAAACGGCCAGTAAACTACAGTTTCTGGGCCAGAAACCACCCTTGTGGTAGATAGGCTACCTAGTGCTTTCCACTCCCACTGATAAGCTGGAAGGCTTCCCTCCAACACAGAAAGGCTTGGGGGGCTCAGAAGCTTACAAATAGTCCTGGATACAGCAAATCTTTATCTGGACTAGACTAGTTACAGGAAAGGTAGCAAACAAGCAGAAATGCAGGCTTTTAAATCAGAAAGTTGAAAGAGATGGAAAAACTGTCCAAACGGCCAATAAACTACAATTTCTGGGCCAGAAACCACTCTTGTGGGAGATAGGCTACCTAGTGCTTACCACTCCCACTAATAAGCTAGAAGGCTTGCCTCCAACACGGAAAGGATTTGGGGGCTCAGAAGCTTACAAACAGTCCTGGATACAGCAAATCTGTATCTGGACTAGACTAGTTACAGGAAATATGTGAAACAAGCGCAAGCACAGGCTTTTGAACCAGAAATTGAGAGAGATAGAAAAACTGCCCAAACTGCCAATAAACTACAATTTCTGGGCCAGCAACCACTCTTGTGGTAGATAGGCTACCTAGGGCTTACCACTCCTACTGATAAGCTAGAAGGCTTCCCTCCAACACAGAAAGACATTGGAGCTCAGAAGCTTACAAACAGTCCTGGTTACAGCAAATCTGTATCTGGACTAGACTAGTTTCAGGAAAGGCAGGAAACAAACTTAGATTTTTTTTTAGAAAGTGGAAAGGGAGAAAGGAGAAACAGAAGATAATCCAAAATTAAGGACCTAACTGGCTTGCCCTTCACAAATGCTCTATCTGTATTAGGTAGAATGAGCTAGTGACACTAGACTAGAATAGAGCTGAGATAGAGGTGAACAGATGGGACTGGTAAGAGTGTCTGAAGTCAAAATATGATTTCATTGTACTTGGTTGAGTGAGCAAATGAGATAGACCCAGGAGGAGTATTCAAACACAAATTTACAGGAGGGGCGGGCAATTCCAAAGCCACCAAGATTACTACCAAAACAAGAACAGGCAGGGCGGGCTGGAAACTAACTGCAGAGGCAGAGAGAGACCATATATTCTATGAAACAATTAAATAGAAAAGTAAATAACTACAAAGAGACACAGACCACAATATTCAATGAAACAATTAAATACACAGAAAAATAAAATGCAGTACACTCTTCAACACTGCAAGTCTGTACTTAACTCAACTAGTAATGCAGTTGATTGTAGGTATGCAGCAGAAGCCAAACAACTCAGATATTGAGCAGTAATCTTTAGGAAAGCTAACCACCTATTTGTTTCCTATTCTGGGAATAAGACAGGTTAACCTGTGTTTAAACAGACTATTTCCAGATAGTTGACCTCTGGTATTAATTTTTTGTTACTCTCACCATGGAAGATCCATTCCTGGCAGTGTCAATGTACATTCTACTAGGGCCTTAGTTTCTAGGATGGCATACTAGAAAGGTGTGGAGTCTTGAAGCATTCTAGAGGCAGCACAATAGTCCTTATTCAATACAGTTACAAAGCACTACAAGCTGGATTCCTTTTTCCAGGTCTAGAGCAGACTTTGCTAGGACTATTCTTCAAGGCCTTCTGGACCCTTATCCTTCCTCTTTCCAGGTTGGATAAACTATGGTAGTCTACCCATTGGCTACTGCAGCAGTGAGAAAAATAAAAATAGTACAGTTGTGTAAGTTGCACTTAACCTATAACAGTTGATGTTCATATTCTTCACTTAAACAGTAGCCACAACCCCCCCCCCCCTTTCTATATAGTTCTTGTGGGATATATTACTGGTTTGTGTAATTTATATATATATATATATATATATATATATATATATATATATGTGTGTGTGTGTGTGTTTCCCCTTCAGAATGTCGAACAGCTGAAATCTCAAAATGTATATGGTCAAGACCATATGCTCGAAATTTCAGAAGCTCGACCTTCTGAATGGGGATCGGCATATAGCTCAGAACGGGAGTAGTGCGATCTCAGAGTTGGTATAAATAAGTAGTGGGGGGTGTGGGGGTGCAGGGGGGCTTGGCCCCTGCAGAAACACTGTTTTGTGTTATGTTGTTTTTTTTTTGTTTCCGTTTCAAAATGTTCAAAAGGTTGAGCTTCTGAAATTCAAGCATATGACTTCGGCCATATGCATTTCGAGATTTCAGCCGTTCGACCTTCTGAATGTATATATATATATATATATATATATATATATATATATATATATATATATATATATATATATATATATATATATGCGTCTAGGACTATTCACTGAAAGCACATTTCACTGAAAGTCAAATGACTGTGCATTAATCACTGAAAGCTCAATTCACTGAAAACACAATTCACTGAAACACATTTCACTGAAATTTATATATGGCCTTTTCCCCACTGTAGTGCGACCCTGGAGTTAGTATATATAGCAAGGGGGTGTGTGGGGGCACCACCCTCCACATTGGGGGGTGTAGTTTGAATATATATTATGTTTAGAAAAGAGTAATTTATTGGAATTGCAAGAATCCATGTATATAGTTCAAAATATTTAAAATAGGTGGGGGGCTATGCCACACAATGTGGGGGGCAGTGCCCCCCACACACCCCCTTACTATATATACTAACTCCGGGGTCATACTACAGTGGGGAAAAGGCATATATAACTTTCAGTGAAATGTTTTTCAGTGAATTGTGTTTTCAGTGAATTGAGCTTTCAGTGAATTGTGCACAGTCAAATGAGTTTCAGTGAAATGTGCTTTCAGTGAATAGTCCTAGACCCATATATATATATATATATATATATATATATATATATATATATATATATATATATATATTTATGGTTTGTTCAGGATGTGCTCCACATTTTGTTGTTGAGGAGCAAGATATTCCTAAATATTTTTAATCATTCTAGGTGTTAATGTAGCTCCCTCCAGAATGGGTTCAGTCTATAAGCAGCCAGAGGAATGTGTGAAAGGGCTTGAAAGCTTTTGGAAGCTGTCTGGTTGCTGTATCATTGGCAGGATACAACTCATAGGCTACTGCAGCAGTGAGGAATTTGAACATCTACTGTTATAGGTAAGTGCAACTTACACAACTTTATCCACTGTTATGGGATTGTCCAAGGCAATTACCACAATCTTTCTCTCAATCTGGATCCACTAACACAAGACAGAGGTAATTTGATAATACTAGATCTGAAGTAGTTTACTTCATTTGATCTTCAACCTGTGGGTACCGGATCCATATTGGATCCGAGCTGGCAATTTCACTAGCATCTGCTTCGAGCTCCAAGCTCCTCTTCTTACCCATAATGCACTTACACTTACACTACCTTCCAACACCAAGATCTCATTTGCCACGGCAAGCCATAAGCATTGTGATCCTGAGCTCCGAGTCTGTGAGTTGGGTAGTTTTGGTATTCAAGTGTTTTTTGAGTATACTTTTGTCAGTGTAGGTTCCCTCTCTTCCTTCCCTTGCTGGTGCGTCGAGTTTTAGTTTTTTTGTTTAATTTTAGTTAGTGTGTAGTTGTCCCCCCCCCCAGCGTTCTATGTGCCTTCTATGAATGTGGCGAGTGGGTGTGTGCAGAAAATAGTTTTGTTTTCTATATTGTGTGTGTCAGACTTCTCTTAAAATCTTTATGTGAGACATGGCTGATCCTAAGCCGGTCTTTAAGAAGTGCACTGAGTGTGGCCACAAATTGTCTCCGTCTGATGGACACACTCTTTACATGATGTGTTTGGGTGTAGCCCATTTAAATACTGATTGTGCCATTTGCACAGGTTTCAACCTGTGCGCCATTAAGGATAGACAGTCCAAGTTAGCCTTGAAAGGCCTTCTACTTACCACGGAAGTGGCTGCCTCCTCTACTGCTTCAGTCACAGCGGTTGTTGTGGCTGCCTCTCCTTCCTGTCTTGTCCTTCCTTCTCCTCCCTCCCAGCTGAGACTCACCCTCCCACTTCTAAGCCTGCGGAAGCGGAGCGCAGAAAAGGCAGATTGAAGGAGAGAGAGCACCGGTCAGAGAAACATAGGAGGTCCCCGGACCTTTCATCTCCATCAGGAACTCCAGCCAAGAGTCAGTCTAGGCACCGTGACTCCCCTCGGCTCCGATCTCCCAGATTTTCCTCGGAGCTGGAGGAGCCACAACCACCAACTAGGGCCTCAGATCCTCAACCCGCAAGGTCGGTGTCCATGGCCTCGTCGCGGTCCACCCTAAGCCTTTCCGAAGTCGACATGGATAAAATGATGAAGAGGTTCATTCGCACACACATCCGGATGGCAGTCTTGCCAGCCCCCTCTCCTTCTGGGGGGGGGGGTTTGCTTCCTTTCTTCACTCCAATTTCTCCTTCTCTGATCCGACCTCCGGGTTCGGAGTACATGGCTCCGAGGATGGCCTTAGTCAGGGGATTGGTGCTGACGGTACCTGTCTCCTCGACGCTGGCAGCTGCCTGGAGCATGTCAGATCCGACCAGTTCAGATCTGAGTGGCTCTAGGAGACAGAGCCTGGTGCCAGATCCGAGGGACTGAAACTTTTTCCATCAACTCCGACATCGGGCCACGTTTCCCCCCTCAGAGCTCTGTCCACTTCGGGCTCGGCTCCAATTCTCATGTCGGATCCAGGTAGGGTTGTTTCCTTACTGGTGGCCCAGGACGCTTGTTCTCCCTCGGCATTCGACATGGTAGAAAGGGTTCTCTCCACTGGATCTAGACCCTTGACTATTTCTTTGGCCTCTACCTCGACTCCTCCACTTTGTGTGGGAATCCCATAATTTTGCCTGAGGGACAGCCCATGCTCGAGGAGCCACAGGTGGTTCCCCCTGATGAACAAGTTGCTTGCGAGTTCCCCCCGGAGAGCCCCACCTGAGACTACCTTGCAAGCATATATGCAAGAGGAGGCACTTGGACTCCCCCCGAGTCCCTCATCGAGGACACAGATTTGGATGATGGGGAAGGTTCCCCCAGATCACCTCCCGAGGATGTCTCCATTGGAGACAACATGGAAATCCTTTGCCAGCGGAGAGGTTGGTCCGCTCCAAAACCTTCCTTGGACGAATCCGTGTTCCTGGAGGCTTTCGGCATGGGCCCATCTACTTCCTGGGTGTCCCCTTCTGCAGATCCCCTGGTGGACTTAGACACGTCACAGGCTTGGAAGGAGCCGTGCACCGTGGAACAAATCCCAAAACTCCCAGACAAAATTTTGAGCCCCTCCTCTGACAGACCAGCGTGGAATGAAGGGTCCTATGTAGAAGCTATGGTGGTACCAACAGCCAAAAAAAGGAACTAGCCCAGGAGAGTTCCTTGGTTCATCTCCCTGACCGGGAGTCTAGGATGATGGGCCGCTTAGGGAAGCGGGTTTATGCATCAGCGACCTTTTCCATCAGGGCGCTGAACTATCTGGCCTACATTACTAGACTACAACACGACCTGGTAAAGGAACTGGCTGAGTCTCCCCCAAAGTCCATGTTGCAGGAGGACAGAGAGACATTCTTCCCAAGGATGGCCACTTTGACAGCAGTTTCCAACACATCCATGCGACTCCTCTCACATGCTACTGAAGGAGCGGCTAGGGCAGCTGGGTCCGGCATACCCATGAGGCGTAACGCCTGGCTCAGATTATGTCAGTTCACGGAACCCTTCAAGGTGTCTTTTGCGAATGCCCCTTATGACGGTTCTACCCTTTTTGGTAAGACCGTCCGAGACACCTTGGTCCAGAGTGAGAAAGATGAGAAGACACTGTCTGCCATCAGAATCCGCTTCTGACCCTCAAAGTTTCTTTTCCTGGAATCAGTGAGGGCAAAAGAGGATGTGGTTCTGTCAGTATTCCCGGGACACTCAGGACTCTTCTTCCCCCAGAGGCAGAGTGGGACAGGATAGACGCTGGCCCAGAGGCAGAGGGGGTCTGAAGAATTTTGGGTCTCAAGAATCATTCTCGGACAGGCCCATGCAGCAACCCTGAGGGGTTGCCCGACTGCTGTACTCTGGAGGCATTCGGGGGTCGCTTGTCATTGCACCTGGCGACATGGGAGTCCGTAACATCAGACCGCTGGGTGCTTCAGATAATTTCCAGAGGATACTCAATCCCATTTGTGGTTCCTCCCAAACCTCTCAAACACCTCCCAGATGTATCACCCATGCAAAGGGAGGCAGCAGCACTGAAAATTTCCAAGCTGCTAGAGAAACGAGCCATTGAACCTGTACCCTCAGATCAGTCCGGATCAGGCATCTATTCCAAGTTCTTTTTAGTGCCAAGGAAAACGGGGGACTTAAGGCCCATTCTGGACCTATCTACCCTGAACCTGTCAGTTGCTAAAGAAAAGTTCTGGATGGTCACCTTACAGTCCATCATGCCATACCTGCAAGACAGCGACAGAATGTGCTTGTTTGACCTCCAGGATGCCTACTATCACATAAAGATGCACAGAAGCTCCAGGAGGTTCCTCCGCTTCTAGCTAGGAGTCAATTATTACCAATTTTGAGCCCTCCGCTTTAGTCTCACCATAGCCCCCAGGGTGTTCTCCAAAGTGAAGGCAGCAGTGGTGGCTCACCTGAGGCTTCAAGGGATTCAGGTCTATCCTTACCTGGACAATTGGCTCCTTACTGCTCCCACCAAGTGTCTACTTTACCGCACCAGAGATTATTTACTAAACTTGCACTCCACTTAGGGATTACAATCAACTCATCCAAATCTCATGTGAATCCTGTCCAGGTGATCGACTACATAGGGGCTGGGGCACTGATAGACACACTACAGACAAAAATCTTCCTGACCACAGAGAGAGTTCGAAACCTAAGATGCATGTTGCTTTCATCTACCTTTCTCACCTTCCCTCGGCAGAATCGGTTTTGAGGGCCCTAGGTTCTATGGCAGTGACCATAACGTTTCTTCCGTGTGCCCGATTACACATGCGAGTACTACAGTGGACTCTAGCGATGCAGTGGTCCCTGTTGGATCTTCCGTTGTCACATCCAATACACCTCAGCCAAGTCTGCAGGTCGTCCCTTCTTTGGTGGATGCGTTCTCTGCAAATTCTGGAGGGACAACCTTTTTTTCAAGCCCCTGCCCAAGCCACAGTGACCACAGATGCCTCACAATTTGGGTGGGGAGGGCATTATTCGGGCAAGACACTCCAAGGCCTCTGGTCCCCTATCGAGACCAGTTTGCATATAAACGTTCTGGAGATGAGGGCGATCCATTTGGTGTTGCAGGCCCTTCATGCCTTTCTTCCTCTGGGAACCATTGCAATTCAGTCAGACAACATGTCAGTGATCTGGTATGTCAACAAACAGGGAGGGACCAGATCTTACCCCCTTTGTCGCGAGGCTGTGAGAGTTTGGGAATGGGCGATCACCAGTCACTTTCTGACAGCAACGCACATTCCGGGACTGTCCAACATTCTAGCGGACAGATTAAGTCGGACTATACAGATGCCTTACGAGTGGTCTCTGAATCCTACAGTAGCAGAGCAGATCTTTCTGGAGTGGGGTCAGCCTTGCTGCAATCTCTTCGCATCTCCTTCCAATGAGAAGTGCAGCGAGTTCTTCACTCTGAATCCCCAGCCACGGGACTCCCCCAGAGACACTCTAGTCCATGCTTGGCTTCCCAGTCTTCTTTTGCTTATCCTCCTGTACCCCTTATTCCAAGGTTTCTACAGAAAGCTTGCCGACTGGGGAGCAAAGTGATCCTCATTGCCCTGTTTTGGCCTCACCAGGTATGGTTTCCCTTCCTTTGGTCTCATCTTCTGGCTCCACCTTGGATCTTGGATCCCATTCAGGATCTCATTTCACACCCCTCGAGGGTTCCTCATCTGAGTCTGGACAGTTTGAAGCTCACTGCTTGGCTGCTCCAGTTCCCCTAACTGCTATGACTCCTGGATTGTCTTCTTCAGTCAGGTCTATTCTGGTGGCAGCTCATAAATCTTCCACCAGGAAGGTTTATCGTAGCAAATGGAAATGTTTTTCCTTTTGGGCTTCTCAAAGGAGTTTAGACACTTTCACGGCTCCTGTTTCAGCTATTCTCGATTTTCTAGCAAATATTTTTTCAACAAGGAGCTAGCTCTTCTACTATCAAAGTTCAACTAGCTGCCATCTCTCATTTTCACGTGGGCGAGAATTCTGCTTCTCTAGCCTCTTCCAGATTGTCTAAAGCTTTTATTAAAGGTACTTTCCTATTACATCCTCCGGTCAAAGATCCTATTCCCCCATGGGACCTTACTATGGTTCTTCAAGTGTTGGTCACTCCGCCATTTGAACCTGCAGCAACCAAGTCTTGGAAAATGGCATTTCTAGTGGCTATCACCTCTGCTAAGAGGGTTTCAGAACTGCAAGCGTTGTCTATTTAAAGTTCCATACATGATTTTCCATAAGGACAGGGTTTCTCTTCGTACCAATCCTTCCTTTCTTCCAAAAGTAGCATCACAGGTTAACCTCAATCAAACCATTAATTTTCCTGTTTTCTTTACAAATGTTGCTAACAAAATGGAATACAGACTTCACTTGCTGGATGTTCATAAACAGTTATGATTCTATTTACACAGGACTAGAACCTTTCGCAAATCGGGTCAGTTGTTTGTGTCCTTCTCTAAATCCTTTGTGGGTAAACCTATTTTCAAGGTCACCATCGCTAGGTGGATCTCCTTGTACATCCTTCAGGTCTATAAGGATAAATGTTTGTCTCCTCCGGGACAGGTGAAAGCTCATTCGACAAGGTCAATGGCTACTTCTGTGGCCTTTTGGTCGAGAGTCTCACTGGATGATATTTGTTCTGCAGCTACTTGGTCCTCATCTCGTACCGTTATTTCACACTATAAATTGGATTTGATTTCTCAAAGGAGAGCATCCTTTGGTTCCGCGATGCTCCAGAATATCCTTCCATGAAGGCCACCCAGGTGTTTAGTAGCTGGGGACTCTGTCCCACAGGTTGGAGATCAAATGAAGTAAACTACTTCAGATAAAGAAGTCATGTACTCCCCATAACGTTCCATCTGAGTAATTCTACTTCATTTGTCTTCAACCATCCCTCCCTCCTTCCCCTGGCCTTACCATATGGACAGACTGTTTTGCTGAGATTTTAGGTACGTAAGGTGGTTTTTCAAGTCGGGTTCTCAGTATAAGTGGCAGCAAACTCGATCTGGGGGTTGGAAGGTAGTGGAGGTGTATTATGGGTAAGGGGAGGAGCTTGGAGCAGATGCTAGTGAAATTGCCGGCTCGGATCCGGTACCCACAGGTTGAAGACAAATGAAGTAGAACTACTCAGATGGAACGTTATGGTGAGTACATAACTTCTTTTTTAATACATTTTCAGTTATCTGCCTGGATGATTTGATTCTGATACCTTTTAGGCACCACTTTTCAGAGGATGCACAGCAGGTACTAAAGGAGGCAATAAATCCCGATACTAGAACAGCTTAGTTTCACATATAGTAGAGTTTCTGTAATCGGTGCCTAGTCTATAATCAAGGTTCTGTCAGGTATATGTACGTACCATTGGTGCTCAAATATTTTTGTGAGTTAATAGTCTGTGGAGTTTCATACTGCCATTTCATTTTGTCGGCCAGTGGATCCTCCATTTTCTTCAACATGTTTAGTAAAACTCTTTCTGTAAGAAGGGTTACTCCTGAGACCATTTTGCTAACAGGATGATCCTTCTGGAGATCTTAACTTTCTGCTGGAAAATGTAACCACATTTCCTTTTGAGCCTACACATCTAACAGACTTAAAGTTCACTACATGGAAAACTGTTCTGTTAATTGTTCTGACATTTGCTAGAGGAGTACCTGGCCTCCAAAATTTCATGGTGGGTGAACCCTATCTATCTTCCAAAGGTGTAGGTTATTATTAAGAACAAATCCCTCATTTTAGCCAGTGGTGGCTACAGAGTATACTTGAATCAGGCTGGCAATTTTCCAGAGTTCCCTTCTAATCTTCAGAACTAAAGAGAATGGATTATGCATACTGTGGACATGCATAGGGGTCTCAGGGTTATACTGACAGATACAAGTCCTTTATAAAAGCTGACTAACTATTTACTTCTTATGTTGGGAACCCTAAAAAATGTGGGGGGGGGACAAAACCCATGTCAAAACAGACTATTTTCAGATGGTTGTCATTGGCTGTTGCCTTTTGATCTGATGTTGACAATTTTCATTTTATCCTTGACATATGAGTTTGATTCCGGCATCAGAACTACATCAGCTGTTACTATAGCTAGTGCCATCCAAAATCTCTCGAGCTTCACCTCTACCCATAATGCCTGTTTCCCAATTACCTCAGAAGATCTTGTTTGCTGCTTTTCTGACAGACTCGCTCACCAGAGCTCTCGAGCTTAGTTTCACTTTTTGAATAATTTTTCCTTCTATTTTTCAAATTTCTTCTCTCTTTGAGTGTTTATTCTCATTCGCTGTTTTACTACCCTTTATTTAGTACTGAAACCTCAGGAATCTCAGATGCAGGTTCTGTCATCTTCTGATACCTCCCCAGATTATCCCGCTGAGAAGGTTCCTCAGAAGAAGAAGTGCAAGAGGAAACACTTAGATTCCCCACAGGAATCGATCACAGAAGACACTGATTTTGATGAAGGGGAAATATCCCTAAGATCACCCCCTGAAGATGTCTCCTTTGGAGACATCGTAGAAATTTTGAAACAGAGAGGTGACTGGAAGTCCCAAAACCCTTCCTTGGAGGAATCAGTTTATCTGCAGGGTTTTGATGCTCATCCGCCTACATCTTTGGTGACTCTACACACTGACAAACTCATCCAGTTGATTTCTCAGTGGGCTTGGAAGGCTACAGACACTATTGAACCCATCCCCAAGAGACCAGACAAAATTTTATCTGCACCTGAGGGTAAGTAATTCTGGGCTAAACATTTACCAGTAGATGCCATGGTTGTGGCAGCCACCACGAAAAAGGAACTCTCTGAGGAGTTCATCTATCCATCCACCCAACAGAGAGTCTCGGGTGATGGATAAATTTGGGAAGCGAGTTTATGCTTCATCAACCTTCACCTTAAGGTCTTTGAATTACCTGGCACATTTTACCAGACTTCAATGGGATCTGATCAAGGAGTTTTTGATAACCTGGTGGGAGCTGTTACTGAGGGAGTCCAGGATAAGTTTGCTTCCCAGTTGGCCACCCTGGAGTCTGTGTTAAACTCGACCATGAGGCTCATTGTGCATGCAGCCAAAGGGACCTCCAGAGCAGCGGGTTCAGGTGTAGCCATTAGAAGGCACACCTGCATGCACATATGTGACTTTGTGGAAGCATTTATGTATTCATTCGTCAATGCACCTTTTGACAGATCGTCTTTGTTTGGTGCAAAAGTAAGAGAGACTTTATCTAGGTGTGAGAAGGATGGTAAGACCCTTTCTGCTGTAGGTGTTCATTTTTCCACCCACAAAAGATCCTTTTCTAGGAATCAGAGGAGCGGTGGAAAGATGTGGTTCAAAAAATTCCAAGGGCCTCTCCAGGACACATGTGGAGGCAGTTCCCCCAGTGGCAGTGGGGGAAGCTACAATGGAAGATGACACCCACATGGCAGAGGTGGTCCACAGAACCAGGGCTTCAGGGACTCCTTCCCGAGTAAGCCCTTTCAGCTTTCCTGAAAGGAAGCTTGATTGTCTTCCTCTTAAGGCAGTCGGGGGCACTTATCCTTGCATCAAAAAGCCTGGCTGAATATAACAACAGATTCTTGGGTGCAACAGATCATATCCAAAAGTTATACCATATCCTTTTTCCATCTTACCCCGTATGAAAAAAAATTCCCAATGTTCCGCCCAGTCAGAGGGAACCAGCAATTCTAGAAATTGAGAAACTGCTAGACAAAAAGGATAAAATAGTAAGTAGTCTACAGTTGAGTTTAAAATGGAATATCCATTATTGAAATGAAGGATATTACGTTTTTAACTCAATTGTGGACAGCCTACTATTTTATTATTTTGTAGTACATATTTTAAAGTTCAAATTTTATTAGTGAACTAGGGGCATAACATATTTTAAGGAGTGAACGTCACACCCTTTACACTGTGAAGAATCTGCTTGGTTTGTGTTGAACAAATCAGTTCAAGAAATGAAATTCTGGATGGTCACAGTACAGTCCATTCTTCCGATTTTAAGGAAAGGATAACTGGACATGCTCAATAGATCTTCAGGATGAGTATTACCATATGAACATGGACAAGTACTCCAGAAAGATCCTCCACTTCTGGCTGGGAGCCAGTCATTACCAATTAGGGCGCTACCCTTTGGTCTCACCACAGGCTCCAGGGTGTTCACCAAATATATGGCAGCAGTAGCAACTCACTTGAGACTGCAAGGATCCCGGGTATTTTCGTACTTGGACAACTGGTTCATTACCACTCCGACCAGGTATCAACTGATAGAAGCAAAGGACTATGTTCTCCAGACCTGTGTATACTTAGGAATAACTATCAGCCAAGAAAAATCTCAACTGTGTCCAACCCAGAGTTTGGAATTTATAGGGGAATTGCTGAATATAACAACAACTATAGCATCCCTTCCCCCATTGACACTTCAAAAAAAATCATAACCCAAATGAAAAAAATTGTATACAGGAAGAAGGTTCCCACTCACCTAGTTTCACTGGCCCTAGGTTCTATGACAGTGACCATTACACTAGTTCCTCTAGCCAGATATCACATGAGAATTCTACAATGACTGCTGGCTTCTCAGTGGTCAATAATATAGCAACCCATGTCAGACCAGATTCTGATCACCAATCATTGCAGAAAGGATCTAGCTTGGTGAATTCACTCCAGAGAAATTCTCCTGGGCTACCCCTTCGTCCTTCCAGAGCCCAAGGCCATAGTGACCACGGACGCCTCCCAGATGGGGTGGGGTGCATTTTCTGGGCAAGACTGTCCAAGGCACTTGGTCCCCTACAGAGGCCAACTTGCTTATCAATGTTCTGGAGCTAAGAGCAGTGCTTTTAGTGTTGCAAGCCTTTCAAACTGCTCTTTCTCCGGGAACAGTTGTGATTCAAACAGACAATATGTCTGTAGTTTGGTACATCAACAAACAGAGGAAACAAATCATCTGATGTTGTTACTCTTCTTCCCATTCATCACTGATGGGTTTGGTTCCGAGCCCTCATAACTGAGTCGGCCTAGTACCAAGCTCGCGTACACCAAAAAGTCTCGAGCTAAGCTGCTACCCACAATGCCCTTCTCCCAGTTACCTTAGATCTTGTTTGCCGAGTAGCCATATAGCAGCTTTATACCAATCCCTCCAGCTAAGTGTTATATTTTTATAGATAATTGTGTATTTTTTAAACTTTTTTCAAAATCTAATTCTTTTACCCTTAATTTATCTGTATAGCTCTACCCGCTGGGTATTTCTTATACCATCATTGGTACGTCCTCTCCTTATCCTTGTGGTATCATTTGATACCATCACTGGTATCTTCTTTCTATTTCTTCATTCCTTACTTTTTAGGTTCTAATAGTGTGTGTTTTCGTGTGTATGGAAATGTCTGATAAAAAAGGGACTTCGGGGTTTAAACATTGCACCTCTTGCAGTGGCAAACTCCCTAACAGTGACTCGCACAACAATTGTGTTTATTGTCTGGGGCTCTCTCACCTCCCTGTTAAACCTCCTTGCCAGATTTGTCTATGTTTTAGTCAGCGGACGCTGAACAAAAGAAAAAACAAAATGATTTTGAAAGGCCTTTTAGTTTCTCTTTTCTTAGAGGCCCTTTCTGTGTTGGAGGTCTCAACCCCTCCAGTGAAGGACAAAAAAGTCCCCATTCAGATCCCTCTTCACCGGCTGCTGATAAGGGCAAGTCTCATAAACATAAGGTCCACATATCTTCAGCGGAGCATAGGATTGCTTCATCAGCTCCGACTATTACTATTTCTTCTCTTCTGAGCTCTGCTCCAGTTGCCACTTTAACCAAGTCATAGACATTACAGAAATTTTGACGTTGACGCCACCTTCTGCACCGACCTCTACAGCAGCAGCCCTGTCTTCAGTGTCAACTACAGCTCCGACCTTGCATTCCACAATAGTTATGGCACCGACTTCACCTTTTACTGCACCGAAAGCAGTTTCGACAATTCCTTTGGCACAGATAACTTTGATTCTGAGTACCTCCTCAGCACCAAGTCCCTATTCAACACCACTGATTCCTCTATTACCTGTCTCGAAGTTAGAGACTACGGTGCTGATAGCTCAAACGCCACGGACCTGGTACTCCCCTTCATTGGACCCATTCTTAGGTCAGACGTACAGCCCCTGTTTGGACCGACCCGACTCCCCTTCAAAAGTGTCCATGAGGTCCACCAGGAGTCTTTCTGAATTCGATGTGGTGCGCCTGTTGGATCAGCTGTTGACAGCCAGAGGGATAACAAATGTTCCTAAGAATAACAATGATGCCAAGGTGTCATCAATAAGTGCACTGAGAACTTCCTTAAATGTATAAAAATGGATAATTTATTGCAAAAAGCATAAAATAAAAATACAAAGTAGTTAAGCGTTTTCACCCACTACAACTGTGGGCTTCTTCAGAACACCACTAATAAAATCTCTACGGCTTAAATTTGAAAATTGGAGCTAGAAAATCTTTTAATTTAATAAAGTCATCATTCATCAATTCAATGTTCACTTTTGTAATGTTTATACAATACGTTTAAATTCATTTGTTATCAGATGTGTTCACTGATGAAATACATACAATGTATCAAAATAATTTATATGGAAACTCCTAAAAAATATTTATCATTTGATTATTAAAACTTTTTATAAAACATAAACTCATCCCACTTCGGGGTTTGGGTCTATTGCTCCCAGGACTCCCCCTTATACTCCTCCTTCAGATCAGTCGGTTCCGAAGCCCATTGCTCCGACATCCTTGGTGGAAACCCATTCCTCTGCGCCGACAGTGACTCTTACTGAGGCTTCGAGGCCACCCCTTTGGGTTTCGGTTCCATCAGAACAGTCCCTTCCTCAAACTTATGGTTGGGGGAGGAGTTTTCGGTTCTGAGCACGGTTCCAAGTTTTTTATCGGTTCCATCCTCTGATCCGGGGATGACGTCTGCCTCAATCTTGGTTGAGGCTCCATACCCGGGAGCGGATCTGAAGGAGCGGGGTGTGACCCCAGTTCCGAGGTTGTCCTACTCGGTTCCGGGCTCCCATTCCTCTTCGGACGGGCCTCCTCTCCTGGTGATGGAGAGGGTGTTTGCTTCAGGAAGCGCTCCTCCTATGTCGGAACTTCACCCTGCTCCCTCTGAGCTACAGCTACCATGGGCCTCCTCCCAAGGACTCTGAGAGCAGAAGCCTCAGGAAACCCCATTTCAGGGTACCCATCCTTCCAAGTCTTCCTCAGATATCCCCACTGAAGAACCTCCTCGGAAGGCTTGTAAGAGGAAACACATTGACTCTCCTGAAGAGTCTTTGACAGAGGATACGGACTACAATGATGGGGAGGTGTCCCCACGGTCACCCCCCTGACGATGGCTCCTTCGGAGACATCCTGGAAATATTGTAACAGAGGGGTGGCTGGAAGCCCTCTAATCCTTCCTCGGAGTCCATCTTCCTGCAGGCTTTTTGCTCTCGGCCTTCTACTTTTTGGGTGACCCCACCTGCCAACAAGTTAGCCAGCTCATTGTGCAGCATGCTTGGAAGAACCCTGATTCTATTGATGCCATTCTTCGGAGACCAGATAAGATTCTTTCCCCACCAGTGGAGCACCCCCACTGGTCTAAAGGCTTGCCAGTTGATGTTACGGTTTTGGGGGCGGCCACTAAAAAGGATCTAGCAGAAAACGATCCTACTGTTCACCCGCCCAACAAAGAGTCCCGGGCTGTGGACAGACTAGGGAAGCGAGTTTTTGCTTCAGCATCCTTTGCAGTCAGGTCCGTGAACTACTAGGCACATTTCATGAGACTCCAAAGAGATCTGATTTCTGAACTTTCTGGAGCCCTTGTGGGTCACGTTTATGACAGGGCACGACTTGCCACCTTTGAGTCTATCTCCAACTCGTCCATGAGGTTGCTCTCCCATGCAACCAAAGGGGTGGCTAGAGCTGCGGGTGCAGGCATAGTCATGAGGCATCATGCCTGGATGCACATCTGTGACCACACGGACTCCTTCAAGTCCTCCTTTCTGAACGCCCCTATTGAACCATCTTTCTTATTTGGTTCTAAAGTAAAGGACACACTGGCCAGGTGCGAGCAGGATGGAAAGACCTTGTCTGACGTTGGCCTACGTTTTTCCAAGCCCCAATGTTCTTTTTCCAGGAACCAGAGGAGTGGGAAAATATGGCACAAAAAATCTCAATGTCCTTTCCATAATGCACATGGTAAGGATTCCCTTAGAGGCAGAGGGGGTTCCAATAGTGGAAGACGCCCCTTTAGGTGCAGAGGGGAGGTCCCCGAAATCAAGACTCCAGGGATTCTTTCTCCAGGCGGTCTTATCAGCGCTCCTGAAGCATTGCCCGATTGCTTTCCTCTGGAAGCAGTTGGGGCTCGTTTTTCTCTGCACCAAACTGCCTGGCGCTCTATTACAAAAGATCGGTGGGTGCAGAGAATAATCTCCAGAGGCTACTACAGCCCTCTAGCATCCTGTCCAAAACCTACAAAGAACCTTCCCGATGTTCCACCCAGTCAAAGGGAAGAAGCGTCTTCAGAGATAAGAAAGCTGTCTCAAAAAGAGTCATCCAACCAGTCCCCCCAGACCAATGCGGATCCGGCTTTTACTCAAAGATTCTTTTTGGTGTCGAAAAAGACCAGAGACTGGAGACCCATTCTGGATCTCGGCCTTCTAAACAAATCAGTGGTTCAAACCAAATTCTGCATGGTCACTATTCAATCCATTCTCCCTTTTTTACGGGAGGATGTTTGGATGTGCTCGATAGACCTCCAGGATGCGTATTACCACATGAAAATGGACAAATACTGCAGGAGTCCCCTTCGCTTCTGGCTAGGAGCCAATCATTACCAGTTCCGAGCCCTGCCATTCAGTCTCTCGATGGCCCCCAGAGTGTTCACGAAATGTCTAGCAGTGGTGACAGCTCATCTGAGACTTCAAGGATTCCAGGTAGTCTGGTACATAAACAAGCAAGGAGGAACCAAATCCTACACCCTGTGTCGAGAGCCCATGAGAATTTGGCACTGGGCGATAGCTTCCAACCGCTTTCTTATAGCAACGCATATCCTGGGGAGCTTCAACATGATTGCGGACAGTCTGAGCAGATGCATCCTCCCTCCACACGAGTGGTCTCTCAATCCAAACATGACGGCAGAAATTTTCAGCCGATGGGGCCAGCCTTGCTGCGATCTCTTCGCTTCCCCTTCAAACAACAAATGCAGCAGCTTTTTTGCCCTCTTTCCCCCAGAGGGTGTGTCCCTGAGAGACGCTGTGACTCACGATTGGCCCACGGGTCTCCTCTATGCTTATCCTCCAATTCCCTTGATGCCCCTATTTTTGAAGAAAGCAATTCGGCGGAGATGCAAGGTGATCCTCACTGTCCCATTCTGGTCTCGTCAAGTGTGGTTCCCCTTCCTCCAGTCTCATCTGTTACAACCTCCATGGATCCTGGACACTCGTCCAGACTTAATTTCTCACCCCCAAGGGTTGACTCTCCCAAATCTGTCCACTCTCAAGCTGACAGCTTGGTTTCTCCACTTCCAGTAGTCGCCAGGCAGGAAACCCTTTCCTCACCTGTTTGCGATATTATTTTGGCCTCCCATAAGCATTCCACCAGAAAACTTTACAGAGATAAATGGAAAAGGTTTGCTTTTTGGTCTAAAGAACAGATGCTAGACCCCTTCTCAGCTTCGGACACTGTTATACTTTAATACCTTTTTGAGTTTTTTGAGAATGGAGCATCAGCTTCTACCATTCAAGTCCATTTAGCAGCTGTTTCCAATTTTCATAATGGATTAGAGGGCATTCCACTTATCTCCACCCGCCTATGCAAGACCTTTCTCAAAGGATTGTTTCATAGCAGACCTCCAATCAGGTGTCCTTTAGAGGCATGGAATCTCTCCCTAGTACTGCAGTCTCTCTCTTTACCCCCTTTTGAGGCTTCTGCAAAATGTGACCTTAAATTTCTATCATGGAAATCTCTATTTTTGGTGGCTAGACGGATATCAGAATTACAAGCCTTATGCATCAAGAGTCCGTATTTAATTTTTCATAAATCTAGAGTATCAATACGTACTAATCCATCTTTGTTTCCCAAAGTTATGTCTGATTTCTCTGTGAACCAATCCATTGAACTCCCAGTGTTTTTCCCAAGTTATTCCAATAAAGGAGAATACTGTCTACATTCATTGGACATACATAGGCAACTACGTTTTCCACTCAGGTTTTTTTCAGGTAGCTTGGGATTCTGTCCCATCAGTGATGAATGGGAAGAAGATTAACAACATCAGATAAAGAAGTTATGTCTTACCATAACGTTCCATCTGTGTTGTTGATCTTCTTCCATTCATTACATCCCACCCTCTGTCCCCCACCAAAGGCTCCTGGTGGATCTTATGGGTTCTTGTGGTGTTTTCAGGGTTTTTGCGCAGAAATGGCTTCTGCTTTTACTTCTATATATTTCATGCAAACCCAAGCTGAGGTAACTGGGAGATGGGCATTGTGGGTAGCAGCTTAGCTCGAGAGTTTTTGGTGTATACGATCTTGGTATTAGGCCGACTCGGTTCCGAGGGCTGAGAACCGAACCCATCAATGATGAATGGAAGAAGATCAACAACACAGATGGAACATTGTGGTAAGGCATAACTTCTTTTTATTCCTTTTGTCGAGAAGCACTCAGAGTGTGGCAGTGGACAGTCTCTTCCATCCACTTTCTGATAGCAGCACACATTCTGGGGAGTTCCAAAGTGAAAGCAGACAAGCTGAGCAGATGTATTCTCCAGCCTCATGAGTGGTCTCTCAATCCAAAAGTGATGGAAAATATTTTCCTTCAATGGGGCCAGCCTTGTTGCGACCTGTTCGCCTTTCCCCTAAACAAGTGCAGCAGCTACTTTGCCTTGATTCCCTTTCCAGGGAAGTCACCAAGAGATGCACTTCTCCACATTTGGCCCTCCAGTCTGTTGTACACTTTTCCACCGATACCTCTAATCCCAAAATTCTTACAGAAAGCACTCAGGTTGAAGAGCACAGTAATCCTCATTGCTCCATTTTGGCGTCAACAGATATAATTCCCCTTTCTTTGGCCTTATCTGATTCAACTACCTTAGACTCTGGACCTGGCTCCAGACCTTCTGTCCCATCCAGATGGGCTAGTTCACCCAGACACTCTGAACCACAAGATGACAGCATGGTTCTTCCAGTTCTGCTAGTGGCCAGGCATCTTAATCTTTCTTCCCCAGTACAACAAATTCTTCTACCTTTTCATAAACCTTCTACACAGAAACTATTTAACAGTAAATGGAAAAGATTTACCATTTGGGCATGTGAAAGGGATACAGATCCCTTTTCCACCTCTGTTGATAATATTTTAGAGTTCTTAGCCTCACTTTTCAATGCAGGAGTTTCTCCTTCCACAATCAGAATACAGCTAGCAGTAATTTCCAAGTTCCATGATGGTTTGGAAGAATGTTCCTTGGCTTATCATAGATTCTGTATGGCATTTTTAAAAAGAACACTTGCTGAAACCTCCTTTCCAAGATCCTGCCACAACTTGGGACCAAAACTTAGTGTTGCAAGCTATTGTACATTCTCCCTTTGAACCATCTGCAGACTGTGACCTGAAAATGTGTCATGAAAATATTAGTTTTAGTGGTAATAACCTCTGCTAGAAAGATTTCAGAAATTCAGGCTTTATCATGTAAACTACCTTAACTGATCTTTCATAAGGGCAGTGTGTCCTTATGAACAAATCCCACCTTCTTACCTAAAACAGTGTCAGAATCTAATATCAATCAGATGATTAATTTGCTGGTATTCTTTCCAAAATTTTCAAACTGAGGTGAATACTGCCTGCGTTTGCTAGATTTTCACAGACAATTACGCTTTTACCTTCACAGGACAAAAGACACGAGGAAATCTGACCAACTATTTGTTTCTTTTTGAAGTGCTAGGTTTGGTAAACCAGTCAGCAAGTTGACTTCAGCCAGCTAGCTCAAGGATTGTATTAACTTCATCTATAACAGAAGAAAAAATGCCTTACCTAGACCCGTTAAAGTGCATTCTACAAGATCTGCCGCCACTTCAGAAGTTTTCAGTCTAGAGCTTCAATGGATAATATCTCTGCAGCAGCTACTTGGGCTTCTCCCCATACCTTTATTACTAATTACATATTGAATTTGGTCTCTAGGGGAAGAACATCCATTGGTTCAGTGGTGCTCAGGAATATCCATCCATGAGTCCTCCCAAGGTCTAAAGTAGCTGGGGACTCTGCCCAATATGTCAAGGATAAAATGAAAATTGAAAACATCAGATAAAGAAGTTATGTACTCACCATGAAGTTCCATCTGTGTTGTCCATTTTCCTTTATCCTTGACTCTCCTCCCTCCATCCCCCCCTGTTGGTGGAACAGATAATGTACTTATCCTTATCTCTTATAGCATAGCAGATATGGCTTCCATTAAGGCTTCTTTATCTATCAATGTATATGTGTGTATATATATATATATATATATATATATATATATATATATATATATACACACACACATACATCTATATCTATATATCTATATCTATACATATATATATATATATATATATATATATATATATATATATATATATATATATATATATACACACACACACACACACATATATATATATATATATATATATATATATATATATATACACACACACACACATATATATATATATATATATATATATATGTATATACACACACACACACACGCACACACACACACACACACACATACATACATATAAAATCTGCAAACTCTATCTAAGGTAATTGGGAGACATGCATTATAGGTAGAGGTGAAGCTTGAGAGTTTTTGGTCGGTGTGAGCTTTAGTAATGGCCAAGTCGGTTCCGATGTCGGAACCAAACTCATATGTCAAGGATAAATGAAAATGGACAGCACAGATGGAACATTATGGTGAGTATATAACTTATTTTTATACCCTACATGGTAAACCAGTCTCAGGCAGTGTCAAGGCACACTCTGCTAGGGCATTGTCTTCTTTGATGGCATATTGGAAAGGAGTGACTCTTGAAATACTCTAGAGGTGGCTGCATGGTCCTTTGCACATACAATTTCAAGACATTTCTAATGGGATTCCTTTTCTAGATCCAGAACAGGCTTTCTAGTACAATTTTGCAGGGGCTTCTAGATCCGTCTCTTTCCTACTCCCATGTGGGATAGGCTTTGGTAATCAACCCATATAGCCAAAAGGCTACTGCAGCAGTGAGAATGAAGAACATAGTACAGCTGTGTTAGTTGAACATACCAATGAATTCCTTAGTGCTGCACCCACCCTCCATTCCCATACTATTGTATGTAATTTTTCATTGGGAAGTAGTTTGGTTGTTATTTCTTGATTATTTACTTCAGGATAAGTACACTACTTATCTTTTATGCAAGAAAGACCAGAAGATTTTCCACTCAGACTGCTGATTTTCCCTCTACAAGGCTGTCCAGTTTGCCATCAGAGTAGATGTGAGGGAGGGAGCCAGAGCTTTTGAAAGCTAGTCTGTTGTTGTCCTGGGGCAAGACGCCAGCCATATAGCTTAAAAGCTACTACAACAGATGATTTAGTTAGTATTAACTGAGAAAAATAAAAATTGGTAAAGAGAGGCTATTGTAGATACTGTGTTTGGTCAAGGTGTGGCTGGGTTGAAGTTAAACAAGAATACAAGTGCATGAATAAGTTAATCTGATGTTGACAATCTTCATTTATCAAGACTAGGATAATCTGATGTTACCAATCTTCATTTATTCCTTGGTGTATGGGTTTGGTTTTGAGCAACAGAACTGACTTGGCCATTACTACAACCCACGAGAACCAAAAACTCTCAAGCTTAAGTGCTACCCAGAATGCTCCTTTCCAGTTACCTCAGATCGAGTTTGCAGATAAACATGTCAGAACATAAACTTAGTATCACTTTAGTGGAATCCGTACCTAGTGTCATATATGAAAAAAATGTATAACTAGGATCAGACTTCGTTCCACCAGAAGATCAGAATGGAAGGGGGGGGTGGAGGGGGGATTCAAGCATAAAATGAAGATCCGACAACACAGATGGAACATTATGGTAAGGACATAACTTCTTTATCTAATGCTGCCTATCTTAATTTATTCCTTGACATATGGGACAGAGTCCCCAGCTACCTTATATCTTGGGAGGACTGACGGAAGGATATTCCTGAGCACCAAAGAACCAAAGGATGCTCTTCCCCTAGAGACCAAATCCAATTTGTAATGAGTAATAAAGGTATGTGGGGAAGCCCATGTTGCAGCTGCACAAATATCATCCAAGGAAGCCTTAGAATGAAAAACTGCTGAAGTAGCTATGGCTCTAGTAGAGTGAATCCTGACAGGCCCAGGCAATTCAACTTTCCTCTTGCTGTATATGAAAACTATACAATCTTTTAGTCATCTAGATAAGATAACTGGATATTGGTTTACCCGTTCTGGTATTGGAAAAGGAAGCAAGCAGTTGGTCAGATTTCCTAACGTCTTTCATTCCATGGATATAAAAATGCAATTGTCTAGGGACATCCAATAAATGTAAAGCGTATTCACCTTTGTTTGAGAAATTGGGAAAAAAGACTGGTAAATTGATTGTCTGATTGATATTTGTTTCTGACACCACTTTTGGAAGAAAGGAAACATTTGATGTTAAGTTGTCTATCTCGCCTTCATTCTTGCTGGTTGGGTTCAGAGCCGATCCTTGGCTCCGACTCGGCCATCTTCAAAAGCTCGAGAGCTGCATACTGGCTCGAGGCCACCCCATATCCAATGATCCCTGGCACTAGATACCTAGATCTCGTTTGCCACTTCTGCTGCGGGGTTGTCTACTGGCTCAGGTCGTATATTTTTCATTATTTACTCATTTTTTGACAAAAAAATTTATAGGCTAATTAGTGTAGATTGTTTAAACTAGTTAATCTTTATATATATATATATATATATATATATATATATATATATACTTGTAGTAGTTCTTCTTAAACTTCCCTATCCCTTCAGAAAACTTGTTTTACTTAGAGAGTTTTCCCCTCCCCCTCCATTTTCTTAGGTAGCCGTTTAAATTAGAGGCTAACCTTTTTTTTTCACTTTCTCTATTTAAAAAAAAAAAAAAAACTTTTAGCTCGTACTTAGTTTTGTTTAGCTTATATAAATATTGTTAGTTTTTCTTGGCTGTTTTTTTTTTTTGGGTGTCTTAACTTAGTGTGTGTAGTAGTACTTACATCCTATTTTCTTTTGTGTGTTGTCCTTGGTTTCTATTTCCTTTTCAGGGATGTCCAAGGATACCAAGGTGTCCAGATTCAAGAAGCGTGACTCATGCTGTCAGAAGATGTCTCTGACAGATGGTCACACTTCCTGTGTCTATTGTCTCGGCGCTGTGCACCTGCAGGACTCTTGTTCGGTTTGCCATGCATTCAGCCCAAGAGTCCTGCAGGAGCGTAAAAATAAGTTAATCCTACGTGGATTACTTAAACAGGATTCACCGGCAAAGACTCAGCCCGTGAAGGCCTCCAAGCCACCTAAATCTTCGGCTCCCAGTTCGGAGCCGTCGATGGCTGAAGCTGTTCCTTCAGCCTCGGTTCCAGCCGGAACCGATTTACCTGTCTCCCAGCCAGTTCCGACTCTCCCTTCGGAGCCGACGGGGAGTCGAAAGAGATCCAGGTCTCCCTCCCTGGAGTCGATATGCTCGGCTCCGAGGTCTCCTATGCTCCAATCGGAGCACAGTCATCGATCCCACTCTTTTTGGTCGTCAAGACTATCTAATCATGACGTGGAGAGAGTGGTCAGTAGGCTGTTAAAATCGCAGGCCCTAGCAAAAATGTTGTCCAGCTCCCCCCCCCCCCATCAGGTGTCGGCTCCATCCATATCTGCAGTTATTCCTCCTCCGACTCCTTCCTTGAGCTCGGAGCTGGAGTTCGTTGGGGTTCGAGTTGTGGAACCGTCGGCATCAATACCTTCTGCTTCGGTTCCGTCGTCGGTTCCGATCACTTCTTTGGTACCATCCTTGGAAGGGTCTGGGCACCGAGACTCCCTCGTCGGCTCTGAGGGGGCGAGTGGCATCGGACCCTTGTCCGACCCCGTTCTCCCTCTCAGAGCTTCGGCGCAGGTGAGCTCGGCTCCTACATCGGCTTTGGAGCCATCCCCCTCGGTGCGGAGAGGAATTCCGGTCTCTTCGGAACCGGAGCCTTCTCAGCATCTGAGCAGGGACGCCTTCGAGGTCATGAGGAGTATGCTGGCCCCTGAGTCAACCCCACGATCATCCCCACCGGCTCCTCCCACTATGGTGCCTGCGTCTGTCTCTGTCCCTCCTCCAGACCCCAAGCGTGGGGAACCAACGCTCCAGGACACCCCCTTGGGTGTATCTTCCTCTTCCGAGGCCTCCCCTGATCATTCAGAGGAGCCACTTCGTAAGAGGAAATGCAAGAGGAAGCATGTTGACTCCCCTGAGTCTGTCACATCAGGTACCGACTTGGAGGATTTGGAAGGGTCCCCGAGATCCCCCTCTGAAGATGTCTCCTTCTGAGACATCCTTGAGATGCTTAGGCAGAGGGGGAATTGGACTACCCTAATCCCCTCTGATGATGAGTTGGTATTCCTGGATGCGTTTGGATCCCGACGTTCCATCTCCTGAGTATCTCCGCCTTTCGACCCACTGATGTCCGTGGTGGCTCGGAAGGCGTGGTCAGCTCCAGACACAGTGGAACCCATACCCAGAAGACCCGCAAAATTCATAACGGCACCACAGGATAAACAGTTTTTGACCAAAGGTGTCCCTGTTGATGCCATGGTGGTAGCGGCGGCCACAAAGAAGAAGTTGGCTGAAACTTCTTCATCTGTCCATCCCCCTAACAAGGAGTCCAGGACGATGGACAGATATGGGAAGCGGATGTTTTCTTCAGCGACCTTTTGTATGAGGTCTCTGAATTATTTGTGCCACTTTACCTGTCTTCAAAGGGATCTCCTTAAAGAGCTTAGAGATACCCTCCAAGATCCATCAGCTGAGGGGGCCCAGGCTAAGGCAGCCTCCCAGCTGGTGACTTAATTCAGTGGTGAACTCCTCCATGAGGCTCATTTCTTATGCAGCCGATGGTGCGAGTAGAGCCACGGGCACAGGTGCTGCTCTAAGGAGACACGCTTGGATGCGGCTGTGTAACTTCGTGGAACCTTTCAGAGCGTCTTTCACCAACACCCCCTTTGATGGTTCCTCTCTTTTTGGATCACAGGTGAAGGACACCCTTACCAGGTGTGAACAGGAAGGCAAGACTCTCTCTGCCGTGGGAGTCCATTTTTCTACTCCTTCCAGACCATATCCCAAGGGTCAGAAGAGTGGGAAGATGTGGTTCCAGAAATCTCATGAAGCCTTGCCGGACACACGTGATGAGTTTCCATCCAGGGGCAGTGGAGGGAACAATAATAGACGCCACCCTCGTGGCAGAGGGGGTCCGCAAAACCAGGGCAGCAGAGAATCCTTCTCTGAGAAGCCCTCCCACCATCCCTGAAGGGTTACCCGACTGCCCACCTCCGGAGGCAGTTGGGGGATTGGGGGAAGATTATCGCTGTACCCAAAAGCCTGGCAAGACATAACACAAGACAAATGGATACAGTCAGTTATATCCGGAGGCTACAGAATACCCTTTGTTCGCACTCCCGTAATGTTAAACAAGTCCCTTCCAGATGTTCCACCCAATCTAAGGGATCAAGCAGTACAAGAAATTTCAGAACTGCTAAGAAAAAGGGCCATCCAGCAAGTCCCAGCAGACCAGCAAGGATCCGGAATTTACTCAAGGTTCTTTTTGGTACCAAAAAAGACAGGGGACTGGAGACCCATTTTGGATCTCAGCAGACTGAACAGGTCTGTACAAAGAACCAAGTTTCGGATGGTCACTCTACAGTCCATTATGCCCTTTGTGGGTCAGGACATTTGGATGTGCTCTATAGCTCTTCATGATGCGTACTTCCACGTCAAAATGGACAGACGCTCCAGAAGATTCCTCCACATCCGGCTGGTAGCCAGCCATTACCAGTTCAGAGCTCTGCCCTTTGGTCTCACCACAGCCCCCAGGGTGTTCACCAAATGTATGGCAGTAGTTACCGCTCACCTGAGGCAGCAAGGATTCCAGGTGTTTCCATATCTAGACGACTGGCTCCTTACTGCTACCACCAGGCATCGCCTTCTGCGAGCCAGAGACTTCACTATCGAGACTTGCTCCGGACTAGGTATCTCAATAAATTTCAAAAAGACTGCAGTGTCGCCCTGTTAGTCTATCATCTTTATAGGCGCAAATTTAAATACAAAACACATGTCAGCGAGCCTTCCACTAGACAGGGTATTAGTGATTCGTCAGCATGTACAGGTTTTATTAGCATGCAAGAGAATTCAAGCCAGGTTCATCCTCCAAACTCTAGTTCTCATGGCAGCAGCCATCATACTTGTTCCTCTAGCTCGTTTTCACATGAGGATCCTCCAGTGGCTGCTTTTCACCCAATGGTCCTTCCAGCAGCTTCCCATGTCTCACATGATTATGATCACAGAAGCATGCAAAAAGCACCTTGCATGGTGGATGGTCTCCACATCAGTACCCCTAGGCAGACCATTTGTACTCCCCCCCAGTTGCTACGGTTACCACAGACGCTTCCCTGATCGGGTGGGGGGGCATTATTAGGGCAGGACAGTCCAAGGCACCTGGCAACCTCACGAGTACCACCTGCATATAAACATCTTGGAGATGAGGGCCGTCCTTCTAGCGTTGCAAGATCTCCAGGACTCTCTTCCTACCGGGACCATTGCAATTCAAACGGACAATATGTCAGTAGTGTGGTACATCAACAAGCAGGGCAGAACCAAGTCCTACCCCCTATGTCGAGAAGCACTCAGACTCTGGCAGTGGGCAATCTCTTCCCAATGGTTTCTGATTGCAACGCACATCCCTGGGAAGTCCAACGTCACAGCAGGCAGGCTGAGCAGAGCAATTCTCATGCCTCACGAGTGGTCTCTGAAGCAAGTAGTTGCGGACCAAATATTCCCCAAATGGGGCCAGCCTTGCTGCAACCTTTTTGCCACCCCCTTCAACAGCAAATGCAACAAATTCTTCTCTCTCCTTCCACTTCCCAGACATTCCCCCAGAGACGCTCTAGTCCACGATTGGCCTCAGGGACTTCTTTATGCATTCCCTGCGTTTCCCCTTATTCCGAAACTGATACAGAAAGCTACCGGTTTGGGCTGCAAGATGATCCTCATTGCTCCTTACTGGCCTCGACAAATATGGTTTCCGTTCCTGCATCATCATCTTCTCGAGCAGCCTTGGACTCTGGACCCAGTTCCAGACCTTCTGATCCATCAGTCGGGTGAGCTGCACCCATCCCTGCAATCTCTGCAGCTCACTGCTTGGTTGCTCCACTTCCAACCTTAGCCAGGCTTCCAGATATCTCCCCGGCTGTGCGGGAAATTATTTTATCATCGCACAAGTCTACCACTAGAAAAACTTACGCTAGCAAGTGGAAACGTTTTTCTTCCTGGGCAGAGACTAAGTGTATAGACCCCTTTTCAGCCTCTATACACCACATTTTGGATTTTCTTGTGGAACTCTTCCATACTGGGTCAGCTTCCGCTACTATTAGAGTTCAGTTAGCCGCAATTTCAAATTTTCACATTGGCCTGTTGGGAAATAGTATCATGTCGCATAAGCTGTGTAGAGCCTTTCTCAAAGGCACCACTCTGCTCAGGCCTCCAGTGAGAGATCCTCCACCTCCGTGGAATCTAAATTTGATTTTAGCTTCTCTGATATTGTCTCCCTTCGAACCTGCAGCTTCTTGTTCCCTGAAATTTTTATTATGGAAAACTCTCTTTCTGGTAGCCATTACTTCAGCCAGAAGAGTTTCGGAACTGCAGGCTCTTTGTTCCCGTCCTCCTTACCTAGTGTTCCACAATGATAGGGTCGCTCTCAGGACTAATCATTCCTTCCTTTCTAAGGTCTCTTCAGAGAATAACTTGAATCAGTCCATAGACCTTCCTGTGTTTTTTCCCAACCACTCCAACAGGGCGGAATACAAATTGCATCAGTTAGATGTTCACAGGCAACTATGCTTTTATTTGCATAGAACGAAGGATATCAGAAAATTGGACCAGCTTTTCCTTTCTTATGCTGAGGGTAAACAAGGTGTTCCATTCTCAAAAGTAACCTTGTCCAGGTGGTTAACTTCTATCATCACATTTATCTATCAACTGAGAAATAAATAATTACCTGTTAAACCAAAAGGTCACTCCACCAAAGCTTTAGCCACTTCTGTGGCCTTTCAGGCTAGGTTGCCCATGGAATCAATTTGTGCTGCGGCTACGGAGGCCAACCCACATACTTTCATTTCGCATTATAAGTTGGATGTGGTTTCCAGGAACAGAGCTGATTTTGGTTCCACTGTTCTGAAGAGTTTGTTCCGATGAGCCACCCAGGATTTTAGGTACTAGGGACGCTGTCCCAACCAGCAAGAATGAAGGTGAGATAGACAACTTAACATAAAGACATTATGTACCTACCATAACGTTCCATGTTAGTTGTCTTCTTCTCGCCTTCTTTCTTGCGTCCCACCCTCCATCCCCCTATCCTTGTAGACCAAGAAGTGTTCCTTATGTTTTTTTGTTTGCTGGCTGAGTCTTCTCTGGCTATTTCTTTCTGTCTAGTAGCCTCTCTGGAGGTTTTTATATATTCCAGGGTAGGATCCTTTCCTTATTATGTCTGCAGTTAGTCTTACCAAACGAGATCTGGGTATCTAGCGCCAGGCATCATGGGATATGGAGTGGCCTCGAACCAGTATGCAGCTCTCGAGCTTTTGATGATGGCCGAGTCGGAGCCGAGGATCGGCTCCAAACCCAACCAGCAAGAAAGAAGGTGAGAAGAAGACAACTAACATGGACATTACGGTAGGTACATAACTTCTTTTCTCAAGGAAACTCTGCCTTTGTAAAATATCAAGTATGGCGGTTTACAAGATAGGGCTTGAATCACTGCAATTCTTATGGCAGAAGTAATCACTACTAGAAAAATAGTTTTCCAAGATAAAAATTTTATTAGAAATGAATGAATATCTTTTAAAATAAAATAAAGATTGCCAGAGCCAAGCTTGGACTATCAGAGTCACTTTGAACTGGTACTGTTTTGCTTTCTGAGTATACCTTAGAGACAGAGAAAATAAAGGAAAAGTCAAAGGGGTCCTGTGGGCCATTTCTGGATGAGAATATCCCTGGGACATTCCCCTGGATGAAAGATTTGGGAGACGTTACTGTAACTGCTGTAGCTCATAGAGGTAAAAAGGGTCAAATAAGGCTTCCAACAACAGTGTAACAGTTTCCATGCTAGTAATAGACCGAAGGACCTCTTGTATGGCACCAGAAGACAATGGCTGAGTCTGTCTACTGCAAAGCTGTCATTCCCTGGAACCATACAGAATCTGGAGTAAAAACCACCACCTGTATTGCGTTGTCTGGTACTCAATATATTACATTTGTGTAACAAATGGAAAATTAACTCTAGACAAACGTGTACTTTATGTGGAATTTGTGAAATCAATCCACTGACTGATATCTATGAACTTTCTGTTTCATATTCCATAGAAATTATTTGCAAAATCCATCTGTCTAAAAGTACTGCCAGTTACTGAGAAAATGTAAAGAAATTTTTTCTTACCAAAAAGTGAGGCAACTCTAATGTTGGAACGTATAAGAAAGTCATCTGGATTTTCTTTGTTGGAACTTTTTCTGCTTACTTCAGATGGCATCTTTCTTTTAGTCTAGCTTATGCAGTACTTAGCTGCTTGTATATGAAGCCCTTGTCTTTTAGTAGTTATTGAGTTGTTTTAGTTATTATTTTTCTTAATCTATTTCAATCGGCATTTTCTGCAGGGTGACCAAAAAAGCTCCTTTACAGAAAAGGCTGTCTGTAATCTTTCCTTTTCATCAGTTAGGAAATGCTGGATCCAAAACCATGTGTGCCTTCAAATGGTCACTGTTACAGGTACTGACATCAGCTGGAAATGTACTGAGTCATATATAAATATTATCAAGTTAAGGCCTGACTTGTTTGCAGAGAAAGTCAGCTTAAGCCATTTTCTCTGAAGTCTGAGCGAGTGAGAGAAAGAGAGAGAAACCAAAGCTCCAACAGCCAAATATGAGGGAGTGAGCACCCATTCTCAAATATGTCCAGTGTCTGGATCCTTGTCCAGGGGTAAGGTGGCAACTGCTGCTGTATTCTACTAATAGTGCTAAAGGTTTAAGATATAGTGGCAAGACCTACCTTTAAATTCCCGAAAAGGTCCTGCCCACCAAAAGGTGCCCTCTGTGACTTCCTGTCTACCTTTAAAGCTGGAGGTTGGTTATCTGGGTACATAGTGGCTTTAGACACCAGTGAACCCTATGGTCTCTGGGGGCCCCCTGTTCCATAGTAAGTTATCTTATCTTGATATTTTGAAAAATCTCTGTCAAACCAACAAAAGCTAGTACAACTTGTGTACTTAAACCAGATGGGTAATAACTATTATTTATATCTCCTTTAAAATTCAAAGATATCTCTGGTTATAGTAAAAGTGTTTTATCAAGCAACAGGCTTCACAGCATAGCCAGCTTTAGGTACCTGTAGTACCTGTGGTTGTAGGGGGTCCCCCTTAATAATCCCTGACTGTGTGGGGGCACCACAAAAGCTGCAGCTGGTTGGGGGGAAATGAGGAGAAAAAAATGTATTCATTTCCTGATTATGCTCTTTAACCTGAACAGGGGTGTGATATTACACTGTTAGGGCAAAGCTGATAATGAACATGAATAAAGTAACACTAGAGAGATCAGCAGCCCAGAATGACTGATCAGAAAGCATACCTTGGATTTTAAGAAGTGCTGACCCTTCTGATCTTCAGGGATGTTTTTTCTCTTTCAAGGGAGTTTTATAAATATTGACAGAACACCAGATACTACAACTTCCAACTTCTTTGCTGAATAATTCAGCACAGTACCAATAATAGCAGAATAAAGGCTCAAAATCAAGAACATGTTTTAAGTATTGCTGTAATTCAACTAGAAAGTTGATAGAATAACACCTTTTGCATCAGTATTAATTTTTTCAGACAATAAGTGTAAAACTGATGCCTGGATTTATTGACTGACTGTAATCCTGAATAATTTACTAGCAAATCAAACTTTTTATGATGATCAAAGCAAAATTATGAGAAAAATCATAGAAGGTCTGTGACATCAGGGACAGTGATAGGTTTCTATTACTCCTCACTGAGATAAGTAAAAGTGGCTTACATCTGTTGCTTTTTTTTTTTTTTTTTCTGACCGTGAGATTTTTTTTTTCCTCAAATATTTTTTTTATTTTCAATTAAAATAACATTTACATAATATTTTTAAATATCATTTTAAACAACTATATACAATATTTACGGCGAAGGCTAGGGATAAGGCATATGAAGAGTTGTATGAAAGGTTGGACACTAAGGAGGGAGAAAAGGACCTGTACCGATTGGCTAGCCAGAGAGACCGAGCTAGGAAAGATGTACAGTAGGTAAAGGTGATAAAGGATAATGAGGGAAACATACTCACAAGCGAGGAGAGTGTGTTGAGGAGATGGAAAGAGTACTTTGAGGGGTTGATGAATGAAGAGAATGAGAGGGAGAGAAGGTTGGATGATGTAGGGATAGTGAATCATGAAGTACAATGGATTAGCAAGGAGGAAGTAAGGATAGCTATGAAGAGAATGACGAATGGAAAGGCTGTTGGCCCAGATGACATACCTGTGGAAGCATGGAGGTGTTTAGGTGAAATGGCAGTGGAGTTTTTAACCAGATTGTTTAATGAAATCTTGGAAAGTGAGAGGATGCCTGAGGAATGGAGAAAAAGTGTTTTGGTACCGATTTTTAAGAATAAGGGTGATGTGCAGAGCTGTAGTAACTACAGAGGCATTAAATTGATCAGTCACAGCATGAAGTTATGGGTAAGAGTAGTGGAAGCAAGGTTAAGAAGGGACGTGATAATTAGTGATCAGCAGTATGGTTTCATGCCAGGAAAGAGCACTACAGATGTGATCTTTGCTCTGAGAGTGTTGATGGAGAAGTACAGAGAATGTCGGAAGGAGTTGCATTGTGTTTTTGTAGACTTAGAGAAAGCATACGACAGGGTGCCTAGAGAGGAGTTGTGGTATTGTATGAGGAAGCCAGGAGTGTCAGAGAAGTATGTAAGAGTGGTACACGATATGTACGAGGGTAGTGTGACAGGGGTGAGGTCTGCGGTAGGAGTGACAGATACGTTTAAGGTGGAGGTGGGGTTACATCAAGGATCAGCTCTGAGCCCTTTCTTATTTGCAATGGTGATGGACAGGTTGACAGACGAGATCAGACAGGAGTCCCCGTGGACTATGATGTTTGCAGATGACATTGTGATCTGTAGTGAGAGTAGGGAACAGGTGGAGGAGACCCTGGAGAGATGGAGAGGTCAGCAGGACTAAGACAGAATATATGTGTGTGAATGAGAGGGAGGATAGAGGAATGGTGAGGATACAAGGAGTAGAGGTGGTGAAGGTGGATGAGTTTAAATACTTGGGGTCAATAGTTCAGAGTAACGGTGAGTGTGGAAGAGAGCTGAAGAAGAGAGTACAGGCAGGATGGAGTGGGTGGAGAAGAGTGTCAGGAGTGATTTGTGACAGACTAGTACCTGTAAGAGTGAAGGGGAAGGTCTACAAGAGGGTAGTGAGACCAGCTATGTTATATGGGTTGGAGACAGTGGCATTGACAAAAAGGCAGGAGTTTGAGCTGGATGCGGCAGAATTAATGATGTTAAGATTTGCACTGGGTGTGACAAGGGTGGACAGGATTTAGGAATAAGTATATTAGAGGGTCAGCCCAGGTTGGAAGGTTTGGAGACAAAGCCAGAGAGGCCCGATTACGTTGGTTTGGACATGTGCTGAAGAGGGATGCTGAATATATTGGGAAAAAGATGCTAAGGATGAAGCTACCAGGTAACAGGAAAAGAGGAAGGCCTAAGATAAGGTTTATGGATGTGGTGAGAGAGGACATGCAGGTGGTTGGTGTGACAGAGCAAGATGCAGAGGACAGGAAGAAATGGAA
The DNA here is from genome assembly GCF_019279795.1 of Protopterus annectens. Classification (NCBI taxonomy): domain Eukaryota; kingdom Metazoa; phylum Chordata; order Ceratodontiformes; family Protopteridae; genus Protopterus; species Protopterus annectens. The sequence continues at coordinate 1,171,376,913 of NC_056729.1, read as the reverse complement.
ACAGGTGTTATTAAATACTGAATTAACAGATCAGTTTTCAGAGATACAATATTGATTATTGCAGTGTGTCCAACAAAGATATAACTTTCTTCCAAGGATTATTTACCAATGGCCTGGGATAGATTCGTAGTTCTTTGATTTTTATTTCCATCGATGCAGTTGTCTTCATTAGAGTGTAGAATTCTTCCAAGGTCGGGGGTGTATTTGAATTCCACCTTCTGGTTACGCATTTCCTAGATATAGCAAGTATTGTCCATAACAAATACACATTTGTCTTATTCAGGTAGGGACCTTCATTTACATTTAGTATAATCAATACTTTAGTTAAGGTAAAAGATTAATTAAATAAAGCTTGTAAAAATGGTTGATTCCATTCCAGTATGATTTAATTTTATGACATTCATAAAAAATATGAATCCAGTCTGCTTTATTTGACTTTTCACACCTCGAGCAAAAAACATTTGTAGTAGTACTGATCTTTTTAATTCTGTCTAGTGTTAAAAATGCTCTATGTAAGTATTTCCAGTTAAATATTTTCCAGTACTGTGTGTTAGAGGTGTAATTAACTGATAGTAATATGTTAGTTTTAATTTGTTCTGTTAACTGCAATGACTGACCTTTTGTTAAGAACTGCCAGTATGATGGTTTGGGAATTATTTTGTATGTTATTAACTCTTTATATAGATATGAAATGGAATTTTTCTTTTCACAACTATTATATATAAATTCATACAGAAAATGTATTAGATTTGGAATATCTTTAAATGAGGAATTATTAATTAATCTGCATGCTTTGTAAGGTTAACCAGTCCTGTGTTGGAATATTGTAAGCCGTTTTTATCATATGTATATCTAAAACATTTAATTTATTTACACATTGAAACCAGCATAAGAATCCATTTTGTTCCCAGGAGGTTATTGTTTCCCTATATATTTTGTGAGGAAAGTTCTTAGAGATGGTAAATGGGGTTAAAAGGTCAAACTAAAGTTTTAGATCTATGCATTGATAAATTTCCTAAAGGAATTGATGTAATGATTAATCAGTGTTGTTTTAGAATGTTTTGTTATATTATACTGTATACTTATGCATAGTATGTACCAGGGTTTGTTTGATTTGTCTACTATTAAACATTTTTAACAGATTAAATTCATTTGTTAATATAGCCATTGTTAATTCTTTCCAGTTGGCAAAATAATTTGGGTTTATCCAGTCTATTGTAGTTTTTAGCACAGATGCTTTTATATATGTTTCTATTTCTGGGAAGTTCAATCTTCCTTGTTTCCAGGGTCTAATGTGATGAGTTAGAGCTACTCTATTCTTTTTGGGATACCATAAACATTTTATTAAACATGAGTTTATTTCTTTAAGAATGCATCTTTCAGGAATTAACTGTATTGCTAATGCTACATATAGTATTTTTGGCAATAAGACTATTTTATTAATTGCAATCTGTCTTCAAAAGTTAATATAATTTTGTTCCACATTTCTCTATATATTTTTATTGTTTCAGTAATGTTTTTATAATTTGTTAATATTGTTTCATTTATATTTTTGCATAACACTATTCCTAAATAATTTAGCATGAGTTATTGTTTTCCTATTATGGATTTATCTGTAACTTGTAGTTCTCGTTTCTTATTTAAAACTAGAAATTTTGATTTTGATCTATTAAAGTGCAAACCTGAAATCTTATAAAATTTCTCCATTACTTCTTCTAGCTCTCCTAATAACTCTCTGGAGTTTGATAGGGTTAATAAAATATCATCAGCGAAAAGCATTATATTAGATATGTACTGGTCATAGACTTCAGTTCCTTTTATTCTTGGATTACTGTGTATTATTTCTGCAAGTATTTCTATAGCCAAACAAATAAAATAGGAGAAAAGGGCATCCTTGTTTAGTACCTTTCGTTATATGGATAGATTCTGAGGTGAAAGGACCTAATTTAATGTAGGCTAAGTTATTAATATATACGTTTTTTAGTAATAAGATGAAGGGAGGAGGAAATTCAAATAATGCTAAAGTTTTAAATAGATATTCCCAGTTGAGGGAATCAAAGGCTTTTTCTATGTCTAATCCAATTACAAGTGTTTCTCTACCTTCTTTATTCACATCACAATCTATAAGAGTAAGTATCAAATCTATGAGTAAGTATCCTTTTAATATTATCATGTGTGTGCTTGTTATATAAAAATCCAGTTTGAGCATTATTAACTGTCTTTGAAAGTGGGATTTTCATTCTGTTAGCTAGGGTTGACATGAATATTTTGTAATCATTATTCAGTAATGATACAGGTCTGTATGAGGTACAAAGGTCTGATGGTTTATTATCTTTTAGAATTGGTGTTATGAGAGAATATTTCCATGAGGGTGGTATTTTTGCGTCTGACCTGACTTCTAGCAAAGTTTCATGAAAAAGGGAGATTACTGTTGAAGGGAAGAGTTTGTAAATTTCCGTAATTATACCATCTATCCCTGGAGCTTTGTTAGATTTGCTTTCTTTTATCTTGTCAACAATTTCTTTGTAGGATACAGGTTTTTGTAGGTCTAGTTTTAAGTTTTTGGGAATTTTTTTTATATTGATAAGGTTTGTATCTAAGTTTATTTGGTTGGTATCTAAATCTTCTTTTTTGATGTGTTCCATATAATGGAACTGAAATGCTTCAAGGATGTCTCCTATATCTGAAACTTTTTTCCCTTTCTTTTCATGATATATACTACTAATGTTACTTGCTTTAGATTGTATTTTAATTATTGTAGATAAGTTATGTAGATATCTGGGGGAGGTGGCTAATGAGTTTATTTTTAATTTTTCCAAGGCTAGACAAGTTTTGTGCGTTAGAATTTCATTATATTTTTTATTTAATTCCTCTATTTCTTTTTTGACTTCTGGACAATTCCGATTGTTTTTTAGATTTTGCTGTCAAGAATCTGGTTTGCAAGTCTAATGATTCAGATTCCCACTCTCTAACTTTGTTTTTGTACCAGCTAAGGGTCTTACTAAATAAATATGCTTTTAATGAGTCCCAAACCATGACTCTACTGATTTCTATTGTATTATTAATTTCAAGAAATAATTGTAGTTCTGACAACATCCAGGGTCTGAGTTCTTTAATTTTTGTGATATATGATGGAATTCTAGTTGAGAGGATTAAAGGTTTAAACTCTGTTTGGAGCTTCATTATCAGAGCGTCATGATCTGAGAAGGGGCATGGAGCTATTGAGAAGTTGAGGATTTTTGTTTGTAAATCTTGAACTACGAATAATTTGTCTATTCTGGTTTGTGTTCCAAATCTATGGTCTTTATGGGAAAATAATAAGGATTTATCATCTTTTACTTTAAAAGTGTCTATTAAATGAAATGAATCAATCCATATTTTTAAGTATTTTGAAATAGTTGCAATGCGAAAAGACTTCTTTGTGGTTTCAGAAGCTTCTAAGGTACAATTAAAGTCTCCTCCCAGTATAAGATTTCCTTTATCTTCTTCTTCTTCTTTCGGCTTTTCCCGGTTAGGGGCCGCCACAGTGGATCACCCTTCCGCTCATGATTGGCAGTAGAGTTTTACGGTGTTGAGTTGCCAGCCCGGTGCCCAACCTTCCACGGAAGGCACACACATGCACACACTCATGCCTAGGGCCAATTTAGCGTGTCCAATCCACCTACAGCATGTCTTTGGGATGTAGGAGGAAACCGGAGCACCCGGAGGAAACCCACATGACCACAGGGAGGACATGCAGACTCCGCACAGAAGGCACCCCAGCCGAGGATCGAACCAGAGAACCTCTTGCTGTGAGGCTACAACGCTAACTGCTGCACCACCATGGCTGCCCTATAAGATTTCCTTTATAATTGTTGGAAATAAACCCTAGGTGTTTTTTAACCATTCCTGCTCCAATTCCTGGGAACCAATATAGATTAGCTAAGGTCCATATTCTGTTATTAAATTTAATTATAACAAATGCTAGTAGACCTTCTTTGTCTTCATATTTATAAATAACTTTTTGGAGTGATTATGTTTTTCTTCCAGAGAATTGATATTCCTTTTGTCTTTGTTCTATAGGAGGATTGAGCTAAGACTGTATAGTCCTTAGGGCTCCAAATAAAGCTATCATTAGTCTTAAAATGCGTTTCCTGGAGAAATACTACTTCTACCTTATTTAGATTTAAATATTTGAGTAAGTTTGATCTTTTATTTGCATTATTTAAGCCATTAATATTTAATGATAAGAATGTTAAATCCATTTCAAGTTATTGTTGGAAGAAACATTTTGCTTCTTTTTTTATTTTAATTGTAGTAGTTATACCATATTCTCTGATAACATTGAATGTTATTTTTATGTGTGTAAACTTGGGAGTGCAATTTAATGTTCTTTTTTCTTTAAATATAAGTAGGGTAAAATACTGGTCAGGCTTTAAAAAAGTACTTCTATAAAACATTAATTCTAAAGTATCAAATACAAGTAAATATGAATTTCCCATTAAACATGGAATGAAAGTCATTCCTAATCCAATAGATAAAGATAGATCTATTGGATTATCACTTCAGCTAGAGCGTCTTCTGTGTGGAGACATGCATGAATGGGCGTACCTTCGTTGAAGGTTGTGCGTCAGGGCCGGCAACTCGGCACGTAAAAATCTACTGCCAATCATTAGTGGACCGGAGTTCCGCTGTGGCGACCCCTAAATGGGAAAAGCCGAAAGACACAACAGCAACCTTTAACCAACAATATCAAATGAGCTCCATATGTTAAATTATTATATGGAGAATTTTCTTAAAAGAGATATGAAATTCTATATTATTCTGTTATTGTTCTATAGTATTTTATATATCAGGATGGAATGTTAGTAGTGTAAACAATTATTATGTTGACTTAGAAAATATCCAATATTTAGTTACCCTTAAGATTTCCGCGGTGGTGCAGCGGTAGCATTGTTGCCTCACAGCAAGAGGTTCTCCCGTTCGATTCTCGGCTGGAGTACGGGGAGTGCCTTCTGTGTGGAGTCTGCATGTCCTCCCTGCGGTTGGGTGGGGGTTCGAAAGACATGTGTAAATGGGCCTGCCTGCGTTGAAGGTAGAACGTCGAACTGTCACCTCGGCATTCGTGAAAATCTACTGCCAATCATTAGCGGACAGGAGTTCCGCTGTGGTGACCCCTAACCGGGAAAAGCCAAAAGGCAACAACATTTAGTTACCCTTAAGAGATCCCAAACATGTCAGATATGTCATTTTGGATAAATTAAATGCAACCGAGGAGCATACACTAAATAAGCCAACAACAAATAAATAATTACTAAAATAATTTGACTAAAAGGACTCTGCAGGAGACAATGAGTGATTACCAATGAAATATGAATTTACTGGAGGTGTACTGTTTTCCTTTACTTTCCCACTCTTCAGCTCACCAACTTCAACTTAAAAAGACATGGCTCATCAGTGGTATCCTGACTCTGAGTAGAGGCGCCCTACATTCTAGTGTGCAGTGCTTTTACATATTTATAGATTTACAAAGCAGAGCCTAAGAATGAACTATGATCACCTTGACAATTCCCGTCCTACATAGGGCACCTCCTGCTTCCAGAATGGGTAATCACATCAGGTCTAGAATGAATGTGAAGGTACCTATATGGTAATCAAGACTTACCTTAGGTAAGTATTAATCAAATCGTATTTAGAGCAACTTAGAAAGTTCTCAGGACAGTTAGACTACTCTTAAGCCCCTCCTCCCTTGAAAAAAGAACAGAGATTTCCCTTCCCTTTCTTTCACTTGTTTTAAATCAGTACTAATAAAAGAAATCCAGCAAACATAGGTAAACAGAAATAACATTCAGTAGTCCGTCTTGTACATGACTCGCAATCCATTAAACAAGTCAGTGACTAACATCACTTTAGTCAACATTATAAAGACACATTAGAAATAATTTCCTAGCTCTTTAAATTTTCTGATAAAGTAAAAAGTTAACAATGAGCTATTTTAATTAAAAGTATAAAGCATTTCAATTTTTCCTTGCATGTATAAATTTCTACTTATATTGTAGTGTCAATAGCTGTCTTTGAAATCTGTACAATACTTCACTTCTTCAAATCATTCCTTTTTCAATTCAGGTTTTGTTTTGTCAAAATGGCAACAATATTTCAAGGGCACAATTAATATTTAGACTGATGTTTCAAGTAAATAACTTGTTAATTGCCAATTGAGTTAGTTTAGAATGTATGGTTAGTGCAAATATAACATGTTGCAAAAATAATATGTATTTTCTGTGTGCTCTAGAGACTGTCGTATACAAGTGACATATATAATGTAGCATATATAGAGCAGATAGCTTATGGATTCAGGTTGTTAAAGTAAATTATGCTTATTAACCAGGCAGTTTCATTTAAATTCACAAGTAATTTGGGGACATTTCAATTGAGTTTCCAGGAATGTGTAGTCCAATGTGAGTAACTGAATCCACTTTTCCTCATAAACATATGTCACAATTCATTAAACAAAGCAGTCTAACATCTGTTTAATAATCATTATAAAGACAAAGAATTGTAATTTCCTAGCTCTTCAGACTTTCTTGTTGTGTCGTTCAGCTTTTCCCGGTTAGGGGTCGCCACAGCGGAACTACAGTCTGCTAATGATTGGTAGTTGATTTTTACATGCCGAGTTACCAGCCCTGATGCACAACCTTCAACGAAGGTACGCCCATTCACGTATGTCTCCACGCAGAAGACGCTCTAGCTGAGAATCGAACCGGACAGCGTCTTATTGTGAGGCGACAACGCTAACGCAGCACCATAGCTCTTCAGACTTTCTGATAAAGCAAAATGTTGACAGTAAGCTATTTTAACTGGAAGACTAAAACATTTCAATACTTTCTTGTGAATATATTTTTCTTTTACTGTAATGTCAAGAACTGTCTTTGAAATCTAAGCATTACTTCACTTCTTTCAAGTCATTAATTTTATAGTTCAGATTATATTTTGTCAAAATGTCAATGGCATTAAGGGCACATTTAATATTTAAACTGATATTGTAAATGAATAGCTATCAGTTACCAAGTGAGTTTGTACAGAGTGTGAGGTAACTGCAAAGATAACATGTTACAAAAAGTAATATGTAACTTTTCATGTGCACTAGGGACTGACAATTTCAAGTAACCCTAAAATGTAACTTTTACAGTACAGGCAGCTTGTGAAATCAGCATGTTAAGCTGAGTAATACTTTTTAATCAATCAGCTACATTTAAGTGCACATGTAGTTTGGGAACATTTCAGTTGTGTTTCCAGGAATATTTAATCCTATGAGGATAAATCATAAAATATTTATAAATAGTCCTATTATGTATTTATTTTACCTTACTTAGGTTGTTTTTCATTTTAATAACTAAACATTACTTTTTCTTATTGTTATCTGTGAGGCTAAATGCACTTCACAGGTTCACAGTGTCCTTAGAAACTGCAGCAATTGTTTACTGTTGCTATGGCAACACAAATAGAATGTGAAGAAAGCTTCACTTCTCTTAACCAACAGGGCATTTTTCCCTCCTTTTCTTTATATATTTGTTAATACTAAAAGGAAATAATGCAAAGGACATATGTACATGAATGGAACATTTCAGAGTTAATCACGAACATGTCTCCAATCCCAATAAGCATAACAGTGACTATCATTAATCTAATAAATATTGTAATAATTAAGTTCACTATTCATCTGTTCATAGGTTCCTAGGTAGGTACTAGGCTATCGGCCCAAGGGCCTACGTAAGCCTAGCCAACAAGGTTCCCTGGCTTAAGCGACCCAAGAAATTTATTTTCCTGTGCTACTGTCGAGCAGAGACACAGTAGTGATCCCCAGGGTGTATTCCCTATTTCCCATCCACTCATCAAGATTTTTCTTGAAGAGTGCTAATGAAGAACTTTGCTTAACATAGATGGGTAGCCTGCTCCAGAGTATGGGAAGTCTCTGCGACAGGAATCTATCCCTCCAGCATGTCCTGTTTATTGTGGTGACAAGGTTTAGGTCCCTAGAGCATGTAGCTCAGAGGGATTGGGATTTCTTTAGGAGTAGCATGTCCAACAGCTCTGGGTTTGACATAGCTTTATATGTTAGGCAGAGATCAGCTCGGAGTAGGCGATATGCTAAAGAGTAAAGCTGGAGTTTTTTGATGCAGTCAGTGTAGGGCATTTGTTTGAGGCCAGTAATCCTCTTTGTGAGGTACTTCTCTGGCCTTTCCAGCTGCTGCAGATGTCTTGTGAGGTACATTCCAAAAGGGACGTTCTACTCTATAATGGGTCTAATGAATGTCAAGCAGAGGGGAACAATGACCTCTTTTCTTCCTGGATGAGAACCCTTTTTATGATGAGGTGTGCCACGTAGAAGGACTTCCTGACTACTGTGGTGATGTAACTATCAAAGGAGAGACCGCTGTGACTGTCCACCTGGGTCCCAAGGTCTCTTATCACACATTCGGTGTTAAGTAGATTGCTGCCTATGTGGTAGTTCATGGGTACTTACCAAAGGGGATGACACTGCACTTTTTGACATTGAGCTTGAGGCCATGGCTCTGACACCAGGCATCTGTCTCAGCAAGGCCCTTCTGTAGGATGTCCACATCATTTGGGGACTTGACTATGGCTCCTAGTTTGCAGTCATCTGCAAACTTCATTAGCCAGAGGCCTTCTGTGTTAGCCTGTACTTCAGAGAAGTAGATACCAAACAGGAGATGTCCCAGGACGGAACCCTGTGGTACTCTACTTGTCACTGCTTTGAGGTCAGATTTGGAGTCTGCAACTTTTACAGTGTGGGTTCTGTCAGTGAGCCAGTTGGCAACCCATCTTGTGACGTAGGGATTTATACCTCGTTTATTGAGTTTAGCTATAATTCCAGAATGGGGGATGGTATCGAAAGCCTTGGCGAGGTCAAGATAGGCTGTGTGAACCACCTTACCCTCATCTATGGCTTTTCCAATTAGTCTACCTTAAAACTAGATTATTTTAGACTATTATTTATCTATGTATAGATAGTGAGTTATTAAATATATACAGACTATATTAGTATAGTAAATAGGAGAGAATTTACAAAGGGAGACAAGATGCAGTTAAAATAAATAATGAGAAAAGAGAGAAGAGAGAGAAAGAAAAGAGAAAATTAAGAGAAAATACACATATACTATGTATGTTGATTTACAGTATGAATATTTTATGTGCTATATAACCCTCCTTCTGTGAAAGAAAAGTACCCTGTTTTACATACCTGAGGTAATGTGAAAACTCTCATGTGTCATCTATTTTCAAAAAATCTAGATAAAGATTCCAGTAGTTAGTTACCTTTGTTTTAAAATTCCAAGCAGTAAAATTGGTCCTTTAAAGTAATGTTAAAACAATTCATATCATAGTAGATGCTTTGAGAGATTTGGCTGTATCAGTATCAGACTTTTGCTTCTTCTTTTTGACATCTGTCCAGACGTTTGTTTCTTTTGTTCTCTTGAGAGAAGGTGACATACAATCCATATCTTCTGGTAAAGTAATCACATTATTAGTTTTATTAAATTAAGTCAATAAAAGTTCTCATCTCATTGGCATACAGTATTCTTATCATATCTGGATATGCAAGTTGTACCTTGATGTTATTTTGTTTCAGAAACTTTATCATTTTGCCACACTTTTTTCATTTGTTCGATTATTCTAGGTGAATAGTCGTTATCAAATCTTATCAGGCTCTGTTTATATTTTAGAGGTGCCTTCCTCCAAGCAGATCTTAAAATCAGTTCTTTGTCCAAGTATGAAAGAATTTTGATAATTATTGACATAGGATGAGAGTTTGAGTTAGTGGCAGGTTTACCAAGAGCTCTGTGTGCCCTTTCAATGCCAAAGAAAAGTCATTCTTTTAAATTTAAAAAGTCAGGGATCCAGCTTGATAAAAAGGAAATAATATCCGCACCTTCTGTGTTTTCAGGTAATCCAAAAATCCTGATATTATTTCTCCTCTTCCTATTTTCCAAGTCATCTACTTTATTAACCAATCAAGTGTTTTGTTTAAGAAGCAGTTCTTTCTCTGTTTCCTCTTCCTTAAGTCTGCTTTCTAAGTCATTTAGAGAAACTTATATTCCTGTTATCCTTGCCTGGTGTTGTTGTAGCATTTCCTTGAGGGTGTCAGCCTGTTTTTGACTGCTTGTTTTAAGATTTTCTAGGTTCTCTTTAAAATCATCCATCTTCAAAGACAACTCCTGCAGGGTAGATGCCATCTGTTGTAGTTCCTTCTTTAAGGCAGCATCCTGGTGAGAATTCCTTGAGTTGCTCATTTTAACAAGTGAATATATCTCCAAGCTTTTTGACAGGAAATTATTTGTAAAACTTCACCAAAGTTTCTAATTATGTAAATTAGTCCTTTATCTATAAGATTTTATAATTTGAAGAAAAAAAAGAACATTTTTTCCTGTCTTATTTAACTAATTATATGGAGCTCTAAAATACTGCTGCTTTCAGTTAGCCATTCAGACTCCGCCCCACTACTGTTGCTTTTTGACGACTACTAAACAGCAGTCACTGATCAGGTGTATCTGTACCAGTGCTGCACAATATATTACTATGTGTTGAAGTAAGTATAAAACTAGAATTGCTATGGCTTATGCGTGTGTGTGTGTGTGTGTGTGTGTGTGTGTGTGTGTGTGTGTGTGTGTGTGTGTGTGTGTGTGTGTGTGTGTGTGTGTGTGTGTGTGTGTGTGTCAGTGTGTTTGTAAAAAATTATAAAAAAAAATATCAGTGATTTTTATCTGTGCATATGCCCAATAATGCCAGGACACATACTTTATTCTAGTGGGTATCAGTTACAAATGCAGCTAACAAGTAATTATATTTCAAAAGTAATGCATAAAATATATCACAGAACATTCAGACACTTAGATCTTGTAAGAGTCTGAGGGGCCCCACTCCCGGACTGCATAAATGGATACACGGGGCTGTCTTAATCATCATTGATTGTGTGGGAGCCCAACAAAAGCTGTTGCTGGTTAGGGAAAATGAGAAAAAAATTGTATTAATTTTCTGATTACACTCTTTAACCTTAACAGGGCTGTGATATGACCCTATCAGGCTAAAGCTGATAATGGCCTCTGCTCTCAACTACACCCATTCTAAAACCAGCCATGCTCAGATGTGTGTGTACAGAAAGCTGCTGTAAGTTAAGTGGGGGTAAGGGTTGTGTGTTTATTACTACTTTCATCTTCATCACAGTCAGACCTTAGAGGTGTCACATGAGCTTGCTTGTGCTTGGGCTGAGGTCAGTGTGGTTATTGTTTGTTTTACTTTTCTCACAGACCTCAGAGATGTACAAAGAAGATTACTATAGTTTGTGTAGGGGCAGTGTACTGTCTATGAGCAATACATTATTGTTATCATTATTTCTTCACTTTCCTCACAATCACACTTCAGGCATGTATACAGGTAGCTGCCTTTGACAGTTTGGGTTGAGGAGTGGGGAGGCATGTGCAGTGTACATGTATGTCAGCAGTCACTTGAAATACATACTGTGGTGATTTGAACCTTTTGCTTTCATCCCATTTTAACACCAGGGGGATGCGTAGGCAGTCTTTTTTTTGGTGAGGGGTTAGAGAGACAGGCAGTTCCCAAATAGGACCTGTGTATCCAGACAATAACTGGCTTGTTAGTCTATTGTGAGCTACTATTTTGTCATCTTTGAACATTAATCCTTGGGTACAACTTACAGCTTCCTTGAAATAAAACAAAATATGACTGAAATTCTTTTCTTATTCATTTTTTTTATTTTGGTCACTATTGAATTAAAAGGCTGGGAAAGTGTTCTAAAATTCATCACAGAGCATATATAATCCTGTGGCTTCTTGGTTCCTGGCTTATTTGAGTTATTTCATAAATGGATATTACTGCGTTGTCTGGATCAGGAAAGGTGTGTTGAAAGGATGCAAGGAAAAATAAAGCTGAACAGCAACACAATTTCTTTCCTTACTCATAATTTCTGTTCAAGCCATCATTGGATGAAAAGGTTGTGTGAAAAGAAAAAAAAGAAAATGTACTTCAGGGCATATAGGAAGTTATAGCTTCTTGAAAAAAGCTGAAGGGTAAGGCAAAATGTGAGAAAAGGAATAAAAAAGTAATATGCATAGTACAGGGAACCCAAGATGGGGGGAAAACAGGGGAAGACTGGAGGGTGTGTGTGTGGGGTGGGGTGGGGGGCTGACGTAGGACACCATTTCACCTATGTCCAGACGTGTACATATAGCTGGTGGAGTGTATCATTGTTGCAAATAAATGCCAGTAACTGTAAATGTCCCTTTGTGAGACAGACCAACATAGTATGGTACATAGGCCTGTTGTAATGTAAGAGCATTGTACTTACAGGTCAGTATGTGAGTACTACTCATAAAAGTTTCCAGCACAAACTAAAAGGTTGCTTAGGAAGGGTGGCAGTGACAGGGTGATACTTAGATTGGAAGTGCCAAGGGGGTCCATAATTTGACATCTGCTGGGGGCCCCCAAAATGCTAACACTGTCCCTGTCTGGGTATTGGCTGGAAGCATTAGTGACATCTTGAAATTAATTAGTGGTAAGTTTAGTTAGAATTGTGGCATTAAATAACCACAATGTACCGGCCAAGAAGAAGGTGTTACCTATATGCATTAGCTCACAATATGTTTTCTAGGGGTGGAAACATCCTTAGTAACCCACCAATCAACTATTTTATAAAATGTAATGTTTCCATAAATCTGATCTCTTATTGATTTAGCTCTGTTTGATAACTGAACAAGTAAACTGGTCTGAAAACACTTTTCTGCTAAGACCCAGACACAGATGTGCAACATATGCAGCAACAATGCAGTAGTGAATTTATACATAGAAAGTTAGCTGCATGCTGATCAGTACATTTTAGGAAATACAATGATAGTAGTACAAAGAGGAAACAGCAACACAGCACAACTCAAACAGTGCTTTGTCCATATATATTGTGCAAAGTTTCAAGAAAAGGCTGGTTAAAAGCAGGGTTGGAATGAAATATTGATGTTCACCACATTGATCACTGCTGCCGTAGCCTTAGCTTTATGGATTATATCCTGCCATGGCTATAAAAAACAGCCAGCTTCCAAAGCTTCAGGACACCTTCCACTCACCCAAACTGTTAAGCAGCTTGAGCTGAGCTGACCAAAAGGCAAGATGTTATGTTGTCCCCATCTCGCCTTCGTTCTTGCTGGTGGGGATCGGCTCCGACTCAGCCGATTTACTATAGCTTGAGAGCTTATACTGGCTTGAGGCTAATCCCTATCCCGACATGCCTAGCGGTAGCTACCCAGATCTCATTTCCGCTTGCAGCGTCGAGGTTGCAGCTACTGGCTCAGGCTAAGTACTTAGTTTTTCGTATATTGCTATCTTCCTTTTTTAGGGTTATTAGCAGTTAATTACCTTTGTGGTGTCTGTTTTAGTCCTTGTTTAAACAAAACAACCTCTTGACCTTCCTCAGCTGTTTTTTCTTGGCTGTCATTTTCTTAGGCTTTTTTTTCCCCTTGAGCCCGTTTAACTTAGAGAGTTTTTCTCTTCTTTCCCTCTTTCTGTTTGAGTAGCCATTTAAGTTAGAGGCTCCCCTATTGGGGAAGTCACCATTTTACTTAGAGGCTCTCCTCCTTCTTCTCCTTTTTCCAAAAAAAAAAAGTATCCTTGTTTGTGGTAGTGTAGTTCTGTTTTTTGCTAACTGTTACAGGCTTGTTTTTTGCTGTTTGTGTTTTTCGGGTGCCCAGTATGTCTAGAGTCGAAACCCTCTGGCTTTAAGAAGTGTGACTCGTGTTGCCAAAAAATGTCCCTTACGGACGGACACACGAGTTGTGTTTACTGTTTAGGAGCTGTTCAACTGCAGGACTCATGCTCTATCTGTCACGCTTTCAGTTCCAGAGTCCTGCAGGAGAGAAAAAACAAACTGATTTTGCGTGGCCTTCTGAAGAACCCTCAGGATCCTTCGTCTCTGGTTCCTCATCCAGCTAAACAGTCTGAAAAATCCCCTAAGCCATCCTCATTGGATCCGATTTCGGAACAAACTAAATCTACTGTGAAATCTTCGGCTCTGTCGGTTCCCAGTGTTGGTTCCGACAAAGCTATGTCTCCGATGGCTCCATCAGTATCTTCGGAACCAGTCCGGGCCCATAAAAGAACCAGATCTACCTCTTTGGAGCCGGTGCGCCCTGCTCCACAGTCTCCTTTGTTGCAATCTGGGGCAGGTGGTCACCGGTCCTCTTCTCACTCCTCTCGGTCCTTCAGGCTTTCGGATCATGATCTGGAGAGAGTGGTCAATAGGCTCCTCAAGTCACAGGCACTTGCCAAATTGCTATCGAGCTGAGCACATTAGGAATTGGCTCCTTCGGCCCATCCAGCTTCTCTATCAGTTCCTCCTCCGACTCTCTTGAGCTCAGAACAGGAGTGAATGCATGTCTGGTGGTGGAACCATTGGCTCCAGTTACTTCTACTTTATCGGTTCCCATTCCCGTTCCAGTCTCCTCGATATCTTAGTTCATTGAGGGATCTGGGCGCCGAAGCTCTCTCATTGGCTCCGAGGGGGGAAGTGGCATCGGTCGCTTGTCCGACCCTGCTCTCCTTCTCGGAGCTTCGGCACAGGTGAGCTCGGCTCCCACATCAGCCTCAGAGCTGTTACTCTCTGCTCGCAGGAGATCTCCTGGCTCTTCGGAGTCGGAGGCTCCTTCGGCTCGGGACCATGGCGCCTTCAATGTGATGAGGAATGTGCTGTCTCCTGAGACCACCCCACCCTTGGCTCCATCAGCTCCTTCTCCCTTGGTGCCTGTGCCTGCCTTTGACCCTCCTCCTTCCTCCAAGCGTAGGGAACCTATGCCCCAGGACGCCCCATTGGGCAACCCACTTCCGAAACCTCCCTGAGCATTCGAAGGAGGTTCCTCAGAAGAAAAACATGTAAGAGGAAGCATTTGGACTCCCCTGAGTCCATCACTTCAGACACAGACTTGGATGAATCGGAAGGGTCCCCACGGTCCCCCTCTGAGGATGTCTCCTTTTCAGACATCTTGGAAATCCTTAGACAGAGGGGTGGCTGGAAGTCCCTAGCCCCTTCTGAGGATGAGTCTGTCTACCTGGACGCATTTGGTTCCTGACTCTCCACCTCTTGGGTGTCTCCGCCTTTTGACCCACTTTTGTCTGTAGTGAGTCAGAAGGCGTGGAGCGCTCCAGAGGCCATGGAACTGGTTCCGCGGAGACCAAATAAATTTATAACTGCACCCGAAGACAAGTCCTTCCTTTCCAAAGGGGTTCCTGTTGATTCTATGGTGGTGGCAGCAGCCACTAAGAAGGAACTTGTGGAAACGTCTTCATCTGTCCATCTGCCGAACAAGGAGACCCGTGCAATAGACAGGTATGGGAAATGTATGTTCTCTTCAGCGACCTTTACTCTCAGGTTGCTGAATTATTTGTCAGACTTCACGCAACTTCAGAGCAATCTCCTAAAGGAGTTGGGAGATACCCTGCAGGATCCTACAGCTGAGAGAGTTGCAAACAGGGTGGCTTCCCAGCTTGCGACCTTGACTTCAGTGGTTAACTCCTCCATGAGGCTCATTTCTTATGCATCAGATGGAGTGAGTAGGGCAGCAGGTTCTAGAGTTGCTTTGTGGAGACACTCCTGGATGCGCCTTTGTCAATTTGCGGAACCTTTCAAGTCCTCCTTTACCAATACCCCTTTTGATGGCTTGTCCTTGTTTGGGCCTCAGGTAAAAGAGACTCTCACCAGGTGTGAAAAGGATGGCAAGACTCTCTCTGCCATAGGAGTCCGGTTTTCCACTCCATCTAGACCCTACCCTAAAGGTCAGAAGAGTGGGAAAATGTGGTTTCGAAAATCCCAGGGAGCTTCGCCTGACACGTGGAGAATTTTCCCCCAGGGGCAGAGGGGTAAAGAATAACGGAAGACGCCGGCCTCACAGCAGGGGAGTCCACAACAGCAGGGCGACAGAGATACGTTCTCTACTAGACCCTTCCAGCACTCCTGAAGGGAGGCTCGACTGTCCACCTCTGGAGGCGGTCGTGGCTGACTATCATTGTACCCAACAGCCTGGCAAACAGTTATGAAAGATGCATCGGTACTGTCAACAATATCCAGGGGTTACAAAATTCCCTTTTCCCAGTTACCCCCCTTAATAACAAAATGTTCAATCCCAGATGTTCCGCCCAGTCTTTGGGATCAAGAAATCCTAGAAGTACAAAGATTACTAGAAAAAAGAGCAATCCAAGAAGTCCCCATAGACCAAATCGAATCTGGAACTCACTTAAGGTTCTTTTTAGTTCCAAAAAAGACAGGGGACTGGAGACCCATCTTGGATCTCAGCAAGCTAAACAAATCAGTAAAAAAGGATGGTAACACTGCAGTCCATTCTTCCCTTTTTGGGTCAGGACAATTGGATGTGCTCCATCGATCTCTAGGATGCGTACTACCACATAAAAATGGACAGGTGATCCGGGAGATTCCTACACTTCCGTCAGGGAGTCAGTCATTATCAGTTCAGAGCTCTGCCCTTTGGTCTCACCACAGCCCCCAGGGTGTTCAGCAAGTGTATGGCAGTGGTCACGGCTCACCTGAGATGTCTAGGATTCCAGGTGTATCCATATCTAGACTGGCTCCTCACTGCTGTCATCGAGCATCAACTGATCAAAGCACGAGACTACACAATTTAAACCTGTTCCCAGCTAGGCATCACCATAAACTATGAAAAGTCTGCCTTGTTGCCTTGTCAGTCTATTAACATCATAGGGGCAGACCTAGATTCAAGAGCCATGATAGCTAAGCTGCCTCAAGACAGGGTATCAACCATTCGTCAGCAAGTTTCATTCCTCATGAAAAAGACGAGAGTTCAGGCAAGAGAGGTGTTGAAGGTCTTGGGCTCAATGACTGCAGCAATTACTCTAGTCCCTATGGCTCGCTTCCACATGAGAATTCTGCAGTGGCTTCTTTTCGCTCAGTGGCCGTTCCAGGATATACCAATGTCACATATGATCTTAATCACAGAATCCTGCAGAAAGGACTTAGTATGGTGGTTTGTCTCCCCAGGTGACTCTGGGCAGACCCTTTCTAGGCCCCCATTTAGTAGCCACAGTGATAATGGATGCCTCCCAGATAGGGTGGGGGGGCATTATCTGGGACAGACTGTCCAGGAAATGTGGCAGCCACACGAGTACCACTTGCACATAGACAATATGTCAGTGGTATGGTACATCAGCAAACAAGGCAGAACCAGATCTTACCCATTGTGTCGGGAGGCCCATCGAGTATGGCAATGGGCGATGTCTTCCTAATGTTTTTTGATTGTGATGCACATTCCCAGGAAATCCAACGTGATAGTGGACAGGATCAGCAGGGCTAACCTCATGCCTCACGAGTAGTCCCTGAAGCAAGAAGTTGCGGACTTGATTTTTCGCAAATGGGGCCAGCCATGCTGCGATCTTTTTGCCACTCCCCTCAACAACAAATGCAGCAGCTATTTCACCCTAGTCCCCCCACTGAGACAGTCACCCAGGGATGCATTTGTTCATGATTGGCCTCTGGGACTACTTTACCTTATTCTCTGATTCCCAAGGTACTTCAGAAAGCAAAGTCGCTGCGTTGCAAGCTCATCCTCATTGCCCCTTACTGGCCTCATCAGATATGGTTCCCGTTTCGCTGCCAACATCTGCAAGTGGAGCCTTGGATCCTGGACCCAGTTCCGGACCTCCTGATGCATCAGTCGGGCGTGCTCCACCCCTCCCTCCAAACTCAAGCTGACAGCTTGGTTTCTCCACTTCCAGTCTTAGCCAGGATCCCCAACATTTCCCCAGCAGTGCAGCACATCCTGGTGTATTCTCTCAAGCCCACTACCAGAAAGATTTACGCTAGCAAATGGAAGAGGTTCTCTTTTTGGTCAAAGAAAAATTACATTGAGCCCTTCACTACTCCTGTTTCTAAGATTCTTGATTTCCTGGCCGAAACGTTCGAACGAGGAGCAGCTGCGGCTACCATCAGGGTCCAACTGGCTACCATCTCTGATTTTCATGTGAAAGAGTTGGGCTCTAATATCATGTCCCATAAGCTGTGCAAAGCATTCTTATGAGGTACAACCCTTTTACGGCCCCCTGGTAAGAGAACCTCCGCCCGGGACCTAAACTTTGTTTTAGCCTCTCTGGTTCTTCCATCCTTTGAACCATTACCATCTTGTCCCCTGACATTTCTGTCTTGGAAAACCCTCTTCTTGATTGCCATCACCTCAGCTAGATGGGTTTCAGAATTACATGCTTTATCTATTCAACCTCCGTATCTCACCTTCCACAAAGATAGAGTTTCTCTCAGAACCAATCCCTCCTTCTTGCCAAAGGTATGTTCAGAGTATAATTTAAATCAGTCCATCGAGCTTCCTGTATTCTTCCCCAATTATGCCAGCAAGGCAGAGTATAGACTCCACCAGTTGGATGTTCATAGACAATTACGCTTATAGATTCATAGGTACATAGGTTGGTACTAGGCTAATATTTACACAGGACCAAGGACTTTAGATAATCAGATTAATTGTTTGTATCTTTTGCTGGCAATAAACAAGGTTCTTCAGTTTCAAAAGTGACCTTATCAAAGTGGCTGTCAGATACGATTATCTATACTTTTGATTTGCGTAACATGAAGCTTCCAGGAAAAGCCAGAGGACACTCAACCATGGCCTTGGCTACCTCTGTTGCCTTCCAAGCCAAATTGCCTTTAAATTCAATCTGTGCATTAGCAACATGGGCAAATCCTCTTACCTTTATCACTCATTACAAAGTGGATGTGGTCTCTCGGAACAGGGCATCCTTTGGTTCCACGGTCCTGAAGAGATTATTCCAGTGAGCCACCCAAGAACCAGGTGCTGTGGACGTGGTCCCAACCAGCAAGAATGAAGGCGAGATGGGGACAACATAACATAAAGAAGTTATGTACCTACCATAATGTTCCATGTTTGTTGTCCTTCATCTTGCCTTCCTTCTTGTGTCCCCCCCTCCTTCCCCCTTCCTGGAGAATCAAGAGGAATTTCTTCATTGGTTACACTGGCTGAGTTGCCTGTTGACATACCAGGTTAGTTGACCATGCCTTGTTTTTCCTTTTTCCTTCCTAACCTTTGAATGTGTAAGAGCTTAGTAAAATTTGCATTTACTATGTAGTGTGGGCTATTACAAACGAGATCTGGGTAGCTACCGTTAGGCATGTTGGGATAGGGGTTAGCCTCAAGTCAGTATATGCTCTCGAGCTATAGTAAATCAGCTGAGTAACCAGCAAGAAGGAAGGCGAGATGAAGGACAACAAACATGGAATGTTATGGTAGGTACATAACCTCTTTTTTGGGAGTGAAGCTCTTCAGAGCTTTAGTGCTGCCGAAGAGTACACACCTCTAAGGCTTTTGAGGATCGATGGTTGACTTGTGCTTTTCTTTGCTGGGCATATAAGTTTCCTTTGGTGAAAATACAACTTCCATTTTCTAGACTTTTGTTGTTACTTCCTCTTCAGGAAAGTTATTTTGAAGTGTTGTTATTTAACGGACTGTCTCAAGATTGTAACGTACTATTAAATAGAGCACTCGTTTTTTTTTGTCTGTTTAAAAGTAGAGTAAACTATCTGAAAACATATTTTCTGTTGTGAAATTGTTTATTTTTTCATTTTGAGCTGCCATAGTGTTTTAAGGAGCTTTTTACTGTGTTTTTTTCTGTCAAAAACTAACTTTTGTGGACTGGTAGCTTTACTGGCATTGGCTGCTTGCTTTCCCCTGGAAAGAGGCACCATTTTCAGCTTGACCATGGAACAGACTATTGGTTCCATGACTTGTCCTACTTCCAGCCACAAAAAGAAAAAAGTTAAGCAAACAGAATTTGCCGCCACAGTAGGCTAGTGATTTGCCTTAGTTTCGTGTGGGTGACTCTGCTGTGGCCATTTGTTGTAACTTAGAGCACTCATCTTTTACCCCGGATCCCTGTCATGTAGAATCTACAGCCACTAAGGATTGAGAGTTAGACACATCCTCTGCAGCTGTTGGAGTCCCCCCAGTGGGCAAGAGAGAGCCAATTTACCCGTTGTGTCCGAATGCTATACCTATTCCTGGGGAAGTAGTTGCTACCATTAGTAACACAGTTGGCCCCATTTTTCCTGTCCCAAAGAAACAGAAAACCAAGCATGTATCTACTCCTCCTGAAATTTATTTGGATCGGAGTAGTTTACTGAGATTTTCTCAGGGTTTAATTCAGGCTATTGATCCTCCCTGTAAAGTAGTTTCTGGTAAAAGAAAGAGGGATTCCTATTTTCCTGAAGAGAATCAAAGTTTTTAATCTGAACAGGAAGATAAATGCAGAGGAAGATACAGGGTTTTGTGGCCAGATTTCTAATTCATTCTGATTATCCCATTCTGAATAGGCCTTGTTGATCTCATCTACTGCCTTAGAGTAGTATCCCTTGTGGGGCATTTACTTGGTCTATATTAGAACATCAAAGTTTTAAAACATCAAATGTTCTAATATCGACCCCAAAACAGCGAACGCTGAAAATAGCGAAGCTGCAGAACACCAAATTTTTTCCTAGGGAAAGAATTCGATTGGCCGTTTCTGTGGCTTTGCTATTTTCAGCACTGTGGTGGAAAGTTACGGGTCGGGTTCAGGTAAGTGTGCGATTGTGCGGACGTTAGGGTTAGGGTGCAGGTTAGGTGAGTTAGGGTTAGGGTGCGGGTGAGGTGAGTATGCGATAGTGACGGACCTTAGGGTTAGGGTTTGGGTTAAGGTAAGTGAATAGATAGTAGTGTATGTACAGTTTAGTGTAGGGTAGATGTAGGATTTTAAGTGTATGTGTGTAGATTGCTGTTTTTTTGGTGTGCTTGTGTTGTGTGCGTGTTTCTCGGAACAGCAAACTTTTTCCCAGGGAAAAAAATCACTGTTCCGGGTGTTCGAGATATTAAGCTTTCGCTTAAAAGGGGTCGATGAATTAGCATTCGCTTTTCTAAGCATTCGGTAATTCAATATAGACCCGCATTTAAGTACAGTATTGGCTTAGAGAGGTTTGTGACAGAGTTGTAGCTGTTAGTGTGGCATATTCTTTCTGGAAGAGAGAGGGAGGCAAGGAACACTGTGTGAGAGATGGGAGAAGCTCAAGCTTTGGGAAAGCAATGTTGACTTTAATATTGCCTATGTCCACTTAAGCAGAAAAGACAGATCACAACAGGTAGTACTAGCTTAGCTCTGTAGGATTTTCCATAGCTTAAGCGCCTTTCTTAAGTCCCGTAACAATCCTTTTGCCTTTCTTTTCCACAGTTAATTTGCTGCTTTCATCTACCAGATGGAGGGTCTGCATGCTCAAGGTTCAACACTTTTCTTTGAAAACTTTATAAGTACTTCTGTTCCTTCTAAATTTGTTATAATATTTGTTCTTTAATTGTACTATCTCTAGTAAGAGTAATAGTATTTTTTCTGAAAATTTTCTGTCATCTTCACCTTCTCCCTGGTGTTCCGTTCTGCTAAGTTCAAGTTCTTTCACCTTTCTTTTTGGTTAGTGAAGGCTTTAACAGGTATATTTTTTTTCTGTTTACTTATTCTACTCTGCATCTTTTCTGGGCTTGCTGGTTGTTTATTTCTGTGAACTGAGGACCTTTGCTACTGTTTCAGACTAGTCATTGTCAGGTAATTGTTAGCTGTGGCATTAACAATGGCAGGAAATTGTCAGTACCTTTTCTGGGTGAATGTTCTGAGGCTTCTGCAGTTGCTCAAAATGTGTTCACAAGATTCCCCCAGTACAGACTTGACCTATATACCTGCGTATTGTGTTTCTGGGTGTGGACATCTTAATGCAGAATGTGACATTTTCAAAAATATGGGCCATTGCATGCTACAGGAGGGGAAAAAAAATTTGAAAGGAATTTTCACAGCTAAGGAACAGAGTAAGGGCAGGGTGGAGGAAGGAAAAAAAAAAAGAGAAGCAGCAGAATAAGCTAAGCAAAAAGAATTGAGCAAGCCTCTTTCTAATAAACTTGCTAGCTGGGATTTCTGTCTGGTTAAATGTATATAGACTCCTCAGGAAGCTCAGGTTTCCCCAACAGTAGTTTTTCATGTAAAATCTCTGTTGCAACTGAGCCCTTCCTTAGGAGATTTGGCAGTTTTTTCTCAGAGTGGAAGCTATGTAGGTGATGACATGTCAGTCGCATTGACTCAGTATATTCAGAGGCCCCTGATACTCATGTATTGGGACCAGTTAATGAGGGTTTTGTTCAAGGTCCAACTAGAGCTTGATGTCTTCTGTTTTGCCTCTAGGTCCAGAGCCGCTGGAAAAGGAACTGTTCCTCCACCTAATATGCCACTTTGCATCGTCTTTTACCTGTATTAGGTATGTAGGAGCCAATTGTGATCACAGTGCCTTTCTTTTGTGTGCCTTTGGCTATTCTTCCATCATCACCAGCATTATTGGTTCTATACCCTTGAGGCAGAATCCCATCAGCATCACCTAAGAATGAGACTCTGGCCATGGGTCAGTACTGATGCCTAAGGTGCCATACTCAGTACCACTGTCAGCAGTGTTCAAGCCTTCCGTGCCCAATCTTTCCTTTAATCTGAGGTTAGTAATTTAGCTGCCAAACATTGTCATCCCCATTACTTCAGTTTTCAGCTCTGGAAGTTTGGTGGGATTTGTTTTGTTGGCAGTCCTGGCAATGATTGCTGCAACTTTGGTTCCTAGATTACCCCAAACAGTTCCAAAACAACCTCTTAGGTGTTAGGTTCCCAGGAGGTACCATCCATTTTGGATTTGCTGCATGAGACATCTTTATTACCTTTAGCTTCTCATCTGTATCAAGAAGGACCAAAATGTCTCCATGCAATCCACCTGTCCAGTGAAGCATCCTCTTCCTAACACTCATACAAGTCCACCCTGAGCATTCTGAAATGTTCTGAAAAAAGAGCAAGTATAATTGGAGGTCCCTCAACTCTCCACCAGAGTCTCCCACCTTGACATGGATTTCAGTGAAGAGAGGCTGCCCATTGTCTACCCTGGATGATCCTCAATTCTAGGAAATCCTGGAATGGATGAGACAGAGAAGATTTTTGCCTGTTGTGCCTCCTAGTGGAAGACGTCCACCAGAAGGTCTTATGGTGTGCCTCAATTACATTTTAGGTGGTTTCCTTTCTAAATCACATGATCTGTCTAGTTATGGGGAGGACTTATCAAGATCTTGACATGGTAGACACTTCCAAAAAGGCTACACAGTGATCAACAGGTTGATTAGAGCTCTCCCAGTGTGAAAACTGCAACTGTAAAAAGGCCACTAACTCTATCACATTGAATAAAATGCAGTTTCTGCTTATAACTACACTGTCTGGATATCAACAAAAAGGAAATTTGGGAAACGTAACAAAAATCAGACAGAAAAGGAGAAGAGAAAACTCTAGCCAAGAAGAATACTGTAGTTGTTCAGCAAGAAGCAGTTCAAGTTTCATCTTTGATACAAGAGATGGCTTCCAGTAATTTAGAGGACAAAATAAATCAAATGCATTTATAGGTGTTTAAAATATGTGAAGCACTAAATGAATATATACAGATGAATAACAAAAGGCAAAAACAAAAATAGAAAATGCTTTAAGTAGCTATTCATATGAGCCAATAAAACTGCAAAAATCAGAGGGTGAAATGAAAAAAAAGGTTGGCTGAGCATGAGGCTTATCAGGAAGAGCAAGTTCAAAAATGTAGAGTTAGAAGGAGAGTGTGGAGAAAACTTCAGTTTTTCTGATGTACCATTGAAAGTGGAAGGAATAGATTGTATTCTTTTTATAGAATTCCCAATAAGCAACTGGACTGGTGTTCTACAGCAGGACTTGTTAACTGAAAGAGCACATTATGTGTATTCTCTAACCCTGGCCATAAGAAAGCAACCAAGATTTATACTAGTAAAGATACAATCATACCAGCATAAGGTGTTAATCTGTGGCAGAACGGAAAAGTATACTAATTGCAAATAACAGAGTGTTTCTGGAATTTCTGGAAAATGATTGTTCACTGTACAGCAAGCAGAAGATAAGTAAGTTTATCCCAACAGTCAAGGAATGTTGAAAGGCAGTTGCAATATTCAAGCTACTGATCCAGCTGCCTTCATATTTTTCCATGGAGATCAGAAATGTTTGATGCAGAACACACTAAGGAGGAAATACAAACTTATCCAACAAAGAGCAAGCCAGCAGGTGCAAGGGGATTCTGATTCTCAATCTTCTGACAGTAATAAAACCCATATAGAGACTTTTCCAGTGAAACTGTTGCCATTGATCCAAAGTAAATGCTTGAGTGACAGAAGAAAGCACAGAAACTGACTAGAAGAATCATGAGTACTTTGAGTCTGAACCAGACACAGGTGTTGGGAGATAGAGAAGACCAGATGACCAGCAACATTATTAATTTAGGGAATAAATGAGAGACCGTAAAGCATCATTCCCATTAGATACAGAATTAGACATGTGAAACATGGCTTTGCAAGAAGAAGTAGCTGAAAAATAATGGAATTTTATTGACTGTGTTAAACTGGTGGGTAAACTGTAAAGCATATATCCCACTATATATCATTAATAATTAGAAAGATACTGGAGGGACTGAAGAAGTAACTAAGTGAAGTAGTTTTGTTCTTATGAACATTTATGTAAAAATGTTGTGATATGAATTGCATGTTATCCTGTAAAACAGTTGTGAAAAAGGATACCATCAGGAGTATTTTAAATCTGAGTTGGGAGAATCTTAGTGAATGCAGTACATGCTAAAGATATTAAAGCAAGAACTTTTTTTTCTTAGTTGTAATGTATCTAGGCATTGTAACAATGTAAGAAAAGTTGAAAAGATACAAGTTAAAGTTAATATAATGTGATCTTGGCAACTGAAGTGGGAGATATAAAAGTGTATTGATCACAAAGAATTAAGACATTAATCTCTCCTGTTTTCAGGAGTGTGATATATAGATTAATAGCCTTTGTTTAAGCTCTAGACAAGTGTTTCTTTAAGCCAATAGTTTTGAAAAACAACACAAAATGGTGAAAGGCATGGAGATTGTAGATCTGATTTTGTCTCTTCCATCCATCCTCAACTGATGGGTCTGCTGAGATCTCTATGGATCTGACATTGGTATGTCTTAGACTTTTGGATCCAAAGCTCAGGCTCCTCCCCTACCCAATAATACCAGTCTAACAACTGAGTACCTCAGATTTTCTTTGCCACTCAAATGATACAGATGGGGATCCCCTTGTTCACTGCTTTAATAATCCTGTATGTTAGCCAGGTAGGCTCACTGGACACACAGTCCCTTTTCATGGATGACCTAGGAGCAATGTCTGGGTAAAGTGACTTGCTCAAAGTCATACAGGTGGCAGCTTATGGCTAATGGAATCAAACCCTGTACCACAGGAACTACAGCTCACAACCTTAACCTCTATGCCAACTGCCAGTAGCTTTAGCAGATGGATTTATTGAAGGGTTTTTCTAGTCTGATTATTAGCTAGGTATACTGTATTTCTTTCCCTTTGCCTCCTCCTCCTCCTAGGTTGTTTATGCTTTTTTCCCCTACATTCTCCCATTAAACAAATTAGATAGTGTGCAGCTTTTCTTCATGTTCCTGCTGTTAAGGTTATTTTCTGTAAAGCAGGTTTATTGCATTAATCTAGTTGCTTCTTTGATTATCTTTAGTGTTAGCTTAATCAGTGTATTCTTTCTTGGTGTTGGTGTTAACTTTATATTTTTTAGGATGATGGACAAGGTCTCTGGTTTTAAAAAAATATGTTTCCTGTGGCCATAAGACTCCCCCACATAAGTGTGTTTACCATTTGGGGGCCTCATACCACAATGAGGATTGCCCCACTTTTGCATCCTTATCTCTTTCTGACGGAGGATCAAAGCTTGCCTTGGAGAGGCTCCTTCCTGCCTCTGTGGGAGTAGATAATCCCTCACAATTGTTTTCGTCTCCCTCCAGTAAAACGTTTTCGGAGAAAACTAAGGGAGAAAAACCTAAAGAAAGTGACAAAAGCAAGGATAAAGAAGTGTCTCATGAGAAACGTTCAGTGAAGCACAAAGAGAAGGAACTTAAAAAATGGACTCTTGATCCATCAGGGCTGTCGGGTCTGGCACTGAAGGTGCAGAAGACTACAGAACCAACTACTATTTCAGAGCCAGTTAGGATAAGATCTACTACCCCACCCCTTTCTGGTCCCAGGTCATCTCTGGAACCAGTTAGGGTACATTCGCCCTTCCTACACCAGAGATTTTTTCAGCAAATTTCTAGGGCACCTTCTATGGCCTCTCCTCTTAGGTCACTGTGGTCAAACAAGATGCTGTTCAAAGCAGATATTGACATGATGATGAAGAAATTCCTGGGGACCTTGATTCAGGTGGAGGTTCTCCTGCACTGGTCACTGTTGGGGGGTCTGAGAGCTGTTCCTGCAGCTCCTATGATTGTCACTCCTCCGATCCGACCTTAGGATCCTGTGGTTGTGGATGAGTGTGTCCCAAGGATTGGCTGTATCAGATCAAAAAGCCTGAATCTCTTTGATTCTGACATTTTCTTTCTTTCATTCTTTCTGTTTTTTTTTTTTTTTTTTAAGAAAATTATTATTAATGTAACATAGTTACAGTATACATACACATAAATGAAGAAATTTAACATCACATATTGTTATACAGTGACAGGAATCATCAAGGTAATCTTATATAATTACAACATTAAGAGTCTTGGTATTTCACTAGTAACATTTCAAGGTTATCCCAACCACTAAAAGACGTAGTATATTTTATAGATCTTATTCTGATCACTTCTTTTTCAGTTTTGCATAGTATTGCTGTTAAATTAAAAAATTATTTGAATGTAGGAACTGCGTTCTATTTCCAGTTTTTTGTAATAACTTTTCTAGCAACTACCAAGAGAGCGCAGAACATTTTTTGCTGTTTGGCATTTACAGACACAGAAAGTGGAATATTCATTACTGATCTAGTTAAAGAACATTTATCAGACCATAACTCCTTAAGAACCATACTTATCTATTCCCAATATACATTTAATTTTTCACAATCCATAAACATGTGCATCCAGTCAACTTTTGCATCTTTACTACATCTCCAA
Source organism: Protopterus annectens (assembly GCF_019279795.1). Lineage (NCBI taxonomy): Eukaryota > Metazoa > Chordata > Ceratodontiformes > Protopteridae > Protopterus > Protopterus annectens. Next base: position 1,171,349,791 of record NC_056729.1, on the reverse strand, counting down.
CAAACTGAATAAGTCATTTTACTTAACTTAGAGATTTTATAGGGAGTAATAAACATTCCCTGTATATATTTCCATATAAAACGTACCAGTGTAAACTTGAAGAAGTTTGACTAACTGATTTAAGTAACAAAGTTTTATTTTTACCATCGATTGAGTCACTCAGTCCACTACTATCTAAAAAGTTCCAGAATTTTGCATTAACATTATTACTATTATTTATAATTAACTTATATAACTTGGGCAAGCATCCTTTGTAGGTCAATCTACCTTTGGTGATAGCATTCAGATATTCATATAATGGGGGAATAATGTTCTGTTACTCTTGTCTCATATATTATCCACAAATTAATTTAATGTCTTACTGATGGATGCTATTAACTGGTTAGCAGATTCATCATTCTTTCATTAACTATTCTGGGGACTTAGCTTTTCCTTGTTCAAAGCAATCAGACCATAATACTAATCAATTTCTTTTTAGTAAGTTCATTTTAACATTGTTCTGAGTTTCCTTAAATCCTGAAGTGTAGAAGAAATAATACTGCAAGGAACCACCATGAACAATAAAATAGGATTTAATAGAAAACGAGCGCTTTCACGCACACTCAGGTGCGCTTCATCAGGTTACATTTAAACAGTGAAAACCATTCATTTATATACAAAAACAAACTTCAATTAAACAAGCCAATAAAACAATAATTGGACAATTAAGACTTCAACAGTCTCAAGATTTAAAGAAGCAGTAGTTTAAGTACTCTAAAAATTCAGACATATGAATGCATTACGAGTAAGGTTATAAATTTTACACCGCTGCAAATAAATAAAAGTGCATCATAGATTACGCACATATTTTCATTGTTAAAACTTCTCTACAAACAATCTACTAGCTTAAATAGCAGTTTTAGTCAAGCAGTGCGTACAAAAAACTAAAATAAAGATGGTATCAGAATTAAAAGCATTTATCTCGTACTAATGCACATTAAATATTAACATCTTATGTCAAGGTTTTTGACTGATGTCCGAGACACAAAATCAACGTTAGCCAATCCGGCTAAAAAATGGTCGGTATGCTAGTACCAAATCTCATATTTAACAACAATGTAATGGGTCCTTCGTAAAAATAACGATGTCCCATTGATAAAAAATCATGCCCAAAAGGTACTAACACAAGTACAGATGTTACCTGGTAACTAACACCATCAAATAGAACAAATGTTCAATATGAACAATTATCAGCTAAATCAAAATACAAAAGACAAAAAGCAAAAACATTGGTAATGAAATAACACTAAAACCATAGAGAAAGCGCACATATTAAGATCTAAATCCATGCACTGTCTATTTACCTATTCCTATTCAAACTATGGGTATTATGGCTAATCAATTACAGACTATCTAAAAAATGTGTATTAGTCCCACCATTATATAGATAAGCATAGAGCCATATGCAAACTAAGGTAAAAGTCAGAAGCTCCTTAGTTGGTAATCAATTCGTAACTTATACTACACATATTTATTGTGAACCAGCAATATACGGGTTGTGGCAGAACGGAGTCTAAATCATATATATAAGAACCAGAGACTGGAACTAACATAAAATCTATACGAATAGTTATTGTAGTCATAAAGGAAAACACCTTAGATAGAATTTTTCTATCAGTCTAGAGTTATACAGATTATCAATATCCAGACTGGTTATATGGAAAAAGCAGCAAAGTGTTCTATAAAGACCCTAAAAGAACAGGGCGAATGCTAACCATTGAGTTAAGTCCTGGTTCAATATGGGCCTTTAGCCTCAGTATCCATCTAAGTTCAAACAGCTCAAGGGTGCCTATGTGATCCCCTTCTCTTCTATTAGGGTTCACAACCTGCAAAACCAAAAAGCTGAAACTATGTTGAGGTCTATCATGACAATGCATTGCTAAGGCATTTGTAAGGTTGTTCTTTTTTATATCGTATACATGATTGTAAATACGATCCTTAAATCTACGTGATGTCATCCCTACATAGTATGCATCACATAGATTGCAGATAGCCAGGTAAATGACATTATGCGTATCACATGTAGCATAAAAAGTAGGTTTGAAAACTATGTTTATACCTGGAATCTCAAAGTTTTGAGTTATAGCAATGTATTTACAAAGGGAACATCTTCTACATGGATAAGTGCCTGTCTTGAAATTTGCTCTTATATCAATAGGGTTAATATCCAGCCTTTCTTTACAAAGTAGCCTCTTAATGTTTAAACAGTTATCGAACCTAAAAATAGGTTCCTTCCCAACTAATTGTGACAAAGACGGAACCAGAAGCAGTATCTTCCAATTTCCTTTAATAATCGTAATTAGATGCTCTACATCATTGGTATATTTAATCCCATAGGCCAAACCCTTCTTGCTCCCTGTTGTATAGTGAGTATGGCCTTCCCTTCTTTTGCATATCGGCATTTCAAATAAAGTGTTCGTTATCCTGCTGACGAAATCAGGAGGATAACCCCTATCTATGAAATATTCTGTTTGACGTTTTATTAGTGCCATAGCATCTTGCTCATTACTACAAAGTCTGAGTATTCTAGTCATTTGTCCTTTCACAATATTACGAAATATATAACGTGGATGTAAACTATCATAGTGTAAAATGCTATTTTTCCAACATGATTTTTTGTATAAGGTAGTAGTTAGGCTATTGTTCATCTCCTTAATGATAGTTATATCCAGGAAATTAACACTAACAGTGGAACATTCATATGTAAAACTGAAAAATGTAGTCGTAGAGTTCATATAACAAATGAACTCATGTAACGTATCAATACTACCATTCCAGAACAGTAGAACGTCATCTACAAAGCGCCTATATAAAATAATGTTCTTAAACCTAGGATCGCTAAATATAAAGTCTTTCTCCCATTGATAAACGACCAAATTGGCGTATGCATTAGCACAGGGAGTGCCCATAGCCACTCCCCATGTTTGAGCATACACCTTTCGGTCAAATAGAAAGATATTGTTGTTCAAAACCAAATCAAGTAAACAGCAGATAGTCATTTGCTCATTGCTATCAATGGTACCAAGTTCAACAAGATGAGATCTTATAGCATCAAGACCATAATCATTAGGGATGCTGGTGAATAAACTTTTGATGTCTAACGTAACCATTAAGGTATCTTTATTCATATTATTTCTTATTGAATCATGCTTAAGGTCACATAATAAGTCATAGGTGTTGTTTAAAATAGTGGGAACGGCATTTACTAAAATACCTAGTTTGGATTGTACATATAGTGAAGCATTTTCCGTAACCCAATGTTCGCCAGACACTATTGGGCGTAGTGGAAGAGGGTCTTCATTTTTATGCAGCTTAGGCAACCCCTTAATTAAAGGAATCAAGGGGGAATCTATAATCAAAAAATCATATAGAGTTTTATCTATAGATCTAGTCATAAGCATATCATATATCGTGTCATGTACATAGTTAACAATAGATGTTATTTTGGATTTATCTGTTACCTTATAGGCCTTATCATTACTAAGCATATTATACATTAGTTCTTGATATAAACAGGTATCTAAGGCAACGATTCCCCCCTCCCTTATCAGCTGGTTTAAAGACTATGTCTGTGTCATTAGAGAGATTGTCAAGTGAGCATTTTTGTGCATGGTTCAAGTTTACAAAGACACCCTTATGTTTCCCCTCTTTAAAGTATGAATAAAAATCACACTCACAAGCACGCATAAAACATTCAACAAGATGCGGCAATGGAGGTATAAAACAACTTTTCCTCTTACATAACTGGGTGTTATAACCAAAATCAACATTATCAGTTAAAGTGTCCTTGAATAGTACCTTTAGGGATAATTTTCTTATAAAAAGACGCAAAGATCTAAGTGTGTCAGATAGCGTGCTTCCCTTAGAAGGGATAAACGACAAGTCTTTGTTCAAGATGAACTGTTCATCAGTGGAGAAAGTCCTAGAGGTCAAGTTGAAAAACAGACAGTTCAGTTCCTTGCTTTCCTTCTTGGTTCTTGAGTTTCCCCTGACATCTTTCTTTTTACTCTTCCCCGACTGGTTGAGCGCGTACGTACTGCGCTCTTGTAGGGAAGGGGGAAGTTTAAAGACATAGGTGTAGCAAAGATATTTCTTGAGTTACTAGCTTTAGGTCTAGCACCCAAATTATCGGTACAATTTAAACCCTGCTGATTGCAAGGTATAGAGACATTAGATAGATTGGGCTCTCGATCAGAAGTATCAGCTATCGAGTCATCATTCAACGGGCAAACAACAAGAGGTTCGGCAGGAGCATCAGGCTCAGTAGTTATCACCTGTAAAGTCTCCAATACACGAGCAGATTCCGGCCCCTCTTTAAGGTTTGCTCTCAGCCAGACAAAGATGCGACCCATTTGGAAGTCCTGGTAGTCGCGTCTTAATTTCTTGAGCTTAATTTGCTCTAGCTTGTTGCTATAGAGAGCAAGTTGTTTGTTCATGTTATTAATTTTCGAAGTAAAAAGTTCAGTTTTGTAATTCATGGTGATAAATTTATATTGTTCTTCCACTTTAATTAAGAGGTCAGCCTCAATAGGAGAAAAGTAATCTAAAAGAAGGTGTATATACTTGTTACCAAATTCGATGTTAAGCTGCTGCCACCTTCGTAGTAGCTCCGGGTGGCTGTCTCCGTAGCTAGGCATGCATAGAACCCGCATGCCACGCGGGACAACCTTAAAATGAAGACAAGCTTGTAAATGCCTCTTTTGCCAAACAAGTCTATGAAGCCGGTATAAATCATTCTCCAGGTTCCTCAATAAGCCAAAAAAGTCACATAGGTTATCATTGCTGTTAGTAGCTAACACAGGTGTATTACATTTAACATCCAGGTTCAAGAGCGGATTATCTTTTTGATAGAACAAACAATTCCAACTATCGGTGCCACAAGTACCTGTTGGATTGTAGTCAAGTTCAATGTTAGGCACATCCATCATGTAACGGTCGGTTAAGCAAAGAAACAGCAAAACTATTAGCAACAAACAGACACCGACCATTCAAAGGTTCCTTCCACCACGATTGTCAATGAAGTTGAGAAGAAATAATACTGCAAGGAACCACCATGAACAATAAAATAGGATTTAATAGAAAACGAGCACTTTCACGCACACTCAGGTGCGCTTCATCAGGTTACATTTAAACAGTGAAAACCATTCATTTATATACAAAAACAAACTTCAATTAAACAAGCCAATAAAACAATAATTGGACAATTAAGACTTCAACAGTCTCAAGATTTAAAGAAGCAGTAGTTTAAGTACTCTAAAAATTCAGACATATGAATGCATTACGAGTAAGGTTATAAATTTTACACCGCTGCAAATAAATAAAAGTGCATCATAGATTACGCACATATTTTCATTGTTAAAACTTCTCTACAAACAATCTACTAGCTTAAATAGCAGTTTTAGTCAAGCAGTGCGTACAAAAAACTAAAATAAAGATGGTATCAGAATTAAAAGCATTTATCTCGTACTAATGCACATTAAATATTAACATCTTATGTCAAGGTTTTTGACTGATGTCCGAGACACAAAATCAACGTTAGCCAATCCGGCTAAAAATGGTCGGTATGCTAGTACCAAATCTCATATTTAACAACAATGTAATGGGTCCTTCGTAAAAATAACGATGTCCCATTGATAAAAAATCATGCCCAAAAGGTACTAACACAAGTACAGATGTTACCTGGTAACTAACACCATCAAATAGAACAAATGTTCAATATGAACAATTATCAGCTAAATCAAAATACAAAAGACAAAAAGCAAAAACATTGGTAATGAAATAACACTAAAACCATAGAGAAAGCACACATATTAAGATCTAAATCCATGCACTGTCTATTTACCTATTCCTATTCAAACTATGGGTATTATGGCTAATCAATTACAGACTATCTAAAAAATGTGTATTAGTCCCACCATTATATAGATAAGCATAGAGCCATATGCAAACTAAGGTAAAAGTCAGAAGCTCCTTAGTTGGTAATCAATTCATAACTTATACTACACATATTTATTGTAAACCAGCAATATACGGGTTGTGGCAGAACGGAGTCTAAATCATATATATAAGAACCAGAGACTGGAACTAACATAAAATCTATACGAATAGTTATTGTAGTCATAAAGGAAAACACCTTAGATAGAATTTTTCTATCAGTCTAGAGTTATACAGATTATCAATATCCAGACTGGTTATATGGAAAAAGCAGCAAAGTGTTCTATAAAGACCCTAAAAGAACAGGGCGAATGCTAACCGACACAGAAAGTGGAATATTCATTACTGATCTAGTTAAAGAACATTTATCAGACCATAACTCCTTAAGAACCATACTTATCTATTCCCAATATACATTTAATTTTTCACAATCCATAAACATGTGCATCCAGTCAACTTTTGCATCTTTACTACATCTCCAACAAACTGAATAAGTCATTTTACTTAACTTAGAGATTTTATAGGGAGTAATAAACATTCCCTGTATATATTTCCATATAAAACGTACCAGTGTAAACTTGAAGAAGTTTGACTAACTGATTTAAGTAGCAAAGTTTTATTTTTACCATCGATTGAGTCACTCAGTCCACTACTATCTAAAAAGTTCCAGAATTTTGCATTAACATTATTACTATTATTTATAATTAACTTATATAACTTGGGCAAGCATCCTTTGTAGGTCAACCTACCTTTGGTGATAGCATTCAGATATTCATATAATGGGGGAATAATGTTCTGTTACTCTTGTCTCATATATTATCCACAAATTAATTTAATGTCTTACTGATGGATGCTTTTAACTGGTTAGCAGATTCATCATTCTTTCATTAACTATTCTGGGGACTTAGCTTTTCCTTGTTCAAAGCAATCCGACCATAATACTAATCAATTTCTTTTTAGTAAGTTCATTTTAACATTGTTCTGAGTTTCCTTAAATCCTGAAGTGTGTGCAACTGGAAAGCACAAAAATTTCCATGTTAATATTAATGGAGCTTTAAAAACATATTTCTTAACTGTTTTAAGAATTGACTTTATATATACAGAATCTGACATTTGAAATGAATTTCTTTCTAAGGTAAATGTTAACTAAATGAAATGATTATTGCATAATTCTAAGTTATCATATTTAATAAACTTATAAGGGTTTTCCATTAAGTAGTGTAAGATGAGTCTATCCACAGTGTGATAGAGTTAAAACTTGCAACATTAGAATAAGATTCTTTATTGAGAAGCTAAGACCACCATGCTTCCATAATCCTAAATTATTTCTGTAAGCAGTTATCGGTTTTAGAATACCATAAGAATAAAGTTAACATTTTTTTCCATTTTCTTTGTTCAGGTATTGACACTATTGAATCCTATATATATATAATGTTGGGTAATAAATTCATTTTAATAAGTACTAACATATCTTCAAAAGTAAAAAAAAATCCATTCCATTTTTTAATGAGAAGTAACACTTCTGCAGTTACTTTTTCAAAATTGTTATTAATAATCTTACTCACATCTTCATAGATTTTTATTCCTAAATATTTTAGTTCTTTTCCTTACCAGTTATATTTATATTTATCTTTAAACTTATCTAGTAATTGATTTAACACTAAAGTTTCACTTTTATTATTATTAGATACTTATTGAAACATTTCGATTTTCTCATCTATTTATTTGATTGAATAATTTAAATCTCCTTTAGTTAGTAAAATATCATCAGCAAAAAGTTGTATTTTAGATTGACAATCTCTGTTAATTGAGAATCCATCAATTTTTTCATTGCTTCTTATACTATTAGCTAAAAGTTTGATAACTAATGCAAATAGTAGAGGGGATAAGGGACACCCTTGCTTTGTGCCTTTGTCTAAAATTAATCCTTGAAGAATGGAAGATCTGATTTTTAACATCTGCCTTGGAGTCTCTGTACAGGTTTTTAATATTTCAATAAACTGTTCTGGAAATGGAAATGATTCTAAAGTTTTAAACAAGTAGTTCAAATCTACAGATTTGAAAGCTGTCTTGATATCTAAGCTAATTAGGGCCAATTTATTGTTCATTCCTTTTGTTAACTATAAGATAGTTATTCGCCTTTTTATATTATTGCATGTTAGTCTATTGACTATAAATCCTGTTTGAGCTTTATTAATTAATGTACTGTAGCTCTCAATTTTGTAGAGAAAATGGCAGTAAATATTTTATAATCTACATTTAATAATGAAATAGGTCTATATGAGGAAACTAATCATTTTTCTTTGTTTAAGTATAGGTGAGATTACAGAAAAGTTACATGAGGGAGGAATTATTTTGTTACTCTGAATTATCCTGAAAATGTCACTCAGTAATTCTAGAATATTTAACTGAATCAGACTATATAATTACATACTTAAACCATCTAACTCTGAAGCTTTACCATTTCCCCTTTTTTTAAAGCTTTTTTAACTTCTGGCAGGGTAATAAGCTTATTCAGCAGCAATATTTGTTGGTCCTTAAGTTTATTAATAACATTTTTTCTTTAAATAATTGTTAATTTTGTAATCATTGGGATTATTTTTTTATCTTTATTAGATCTTCATTGATTTTCTTTTAATATTAAGCATTTCCTCTTTGTCTGAAGTAAGCTTAGTGTGATGATTTCAGATGTTATTGGTTTATGCCCTTTTGCTTAACATCTAACTTCTATTAGTTAATCTATGTAGATTTTTTGAAGTCATCACATAACTGTGCAATTTTATTTTTTTCTAAAGCTGCCTCTACTTTATGTGTTAAAACTCTCTGATATTTTGTCATTAATTTTTAATGATTTCAGTATTATCTAATTTGCTTGTTTGTTGTTCAAATCTAGCTTTGTGTATTTCATATTGTATTTCTAACAACTCTTTATTCCACTCTTTCATTTTATTACTAGCCCATATTCCCGCTGTGTATTTAATATGCATTTTTAAGGAGTCCCATAGTATGACTTTACTAATCTGACCATTATCATTCAGAGATAAAAATTTGTCATTTATTCTTTAAGGTAACTCTTAAATTCTTTTAATTTCATCATATATACTGGTATTCTATAAATAATCTGAATTTTCCTTATATCTTTTACTATATTAATACTTAGTGCATTATGATTAGATGAACGACAAGGAATATTTTTTAAAATAATTCACTTTACTAAATAAATCTATAGAGGCATAAATCCTGTCAATTCTAGTTTGCATTTCATGCTCATAAAAATAACGAGTGAAGAACAATGACTTATCTTCTGCTTTTACTACTAAAGCAACTAAATTATTATTACTAATCCATCTATTTAGCTCTTTAGCTGATGCCAGTATTTTAGCTTTCTTTTGTTCACTTGTATCTTCTATACTAGATATGCAGTTAAAATCCGCTGCTGAACTTAAACTACCCTTCCCAAGATTTTGTAGTAAGTTTAAGTGATCTTTAGCCACTTTTGCACCTGTTCCAGGGATCCATTAAAAATAGGCCAGTCTATACAGTTTGCCATTATATTTAAGTATTACAAATGTATACATTCCTTTGGAATCATCGATGGATTCCATGACCCTAGGCACTACAGTAGATTTTTTCCAAAGCATAGCAGTTCCTCTCCTCTTTTTGTTAAAAGAAGCAGATGATAACATTTCATAACTTACATTATTTAAATTTTGTATATCTTTAGCTATCAAGTGAGTTTCTTATAAGAATATAATGTCCCTTCTATTTCATTTTAGATATCTTGTTAATGATTTATTTTGTTGCCATTATTTTTAATAATATCACAAACAGAGATGACATCATTGGAGAAAATAATGCTCATTCTCAAAGTGTCTCCTTGTGACACCCCAGAACTCTTAGCCTCTGGGTCATGATGAAAGCAATGCTCATTCTCAAAGGTAATACATGAAAACTATATCTATACTGTGTATTTAAAAAGATTTATTTTAAAAGATAATATGGCACATTTATCCACCATTTTAATTTAATCATATATAAGGCTCTAATGGAGAGTGGCTACGGTGGTGCAGCGGTTAGCATTGCCGCCTCACAGCTAGAGGTTCTCCGGTTCGATTCACGGCTGGGGTGCCTTCTGTGCAGAGTCTGCATGTCCTCCCTGTGGTTGCGTGGGTTTCCTCTGGGTGTTTCAGTTTCCTCCCACATCCCAAAGACATGCAGTAGGTGGATTGGACACTCTAAATTGGCCCTAGGTGTGAGTGTGTGCGTGTGTGTCTTCTGTGGAAGGTTGGGCACCGGGCTGGCAACTCGACACCGTAAAACTCCACTGCCAATCATGAGTGGACAGATGAACCGCTGTGACGACCCCTAACCCGGAAAAGCTGAAAGAAGAAGAAGAAGATAAGGCTCTAATGCATTCCTCCAACACTATCTTAACATTCCAGATTGTTTTGAATTCTTCCTTTCTACAAATCTACTTAAACTCATAAATAACAAAATCAAAGACAAGTCTACAACTATAATTGTAAATATTGCTAATAAAACACAACATGTCATGGATACCAAAATTTCTAATTTGCTTATTGAAAAGACAAACTACTGTACTATCGTTTTACCTACCAGCACCTGACATTCTTCATAAAACTAGCCAAAGGTTACTGTGATTTAATAATAATTAATATAATATTATATATAGGTCAAAATAATAAGAGATTGTTAATTTAGTTATATATTTTTTCATTTAAAACTATTCCTCATTACTACATAGAAGTTTAATAATCCATATTAAGTTGTCAATCTCGCCTTCATTCTTGCTGGATGGGTTCGGAGCCGATCCTCGCCTCCAACTCGGCCTATACTAAAGCTCGAGAGCTATTTTTACTGGCTCGAGGCTACCCTATATCCCACAATGCTAGGCGCTAACTACCCAGATCTCGTTTGCCACTTCAGCTACGAGGTGCGTTTCTTACCGGCTCTGCAGGTTGGATTTAATTTTTCTTAAAATTTCTCTAATTTAGTCAGTTTTTCAGATAGTTTTTGTTAGTACCCATCCCATTAGCTTTCCTTCTTAGCATAACTTCCTTCCGGTCCCTTAAATCCCTTAATATCCTAACCCCTTGTTTGGTTTAAAAAGTTAGGCCTTTGGGCCCTTTTCCCTTTTCTTTAAATTGTCAGGTGAAATTGTCTGTGTGACTGACTTAGATTTGTGTTAAGGGGTGTCTATGTGTGTGTGTGTGTGTGTGTGTGTGTGTGTGTGTGTGTGTGTGTGTGTGTGTGTATTTTTGTTGTTGTCCTTTATTAGGATGTCTAAAGACACCAGGGTCTCAGGCTTCAAGAAGTGTGACTCATGCTGTCAGAAAATGTCGCTGACAGACGGTCACACTTGTTGTGTTTATTACCTGGGCCCTCTGCACCTGCAGGACTCTTGTTCTGCTGTCATGTGTTCAGTCCGAGAGTCTTGCAGGAACGCAGAAATAAGTTAATTTTGAGAGTCTTATTAAAGCCTGAAGGTTCCCCGGCCAAGTCATCGTCGGGAAAGCCTTCCAAGCCGTCAGCTCCGTGTTCAGAGCCTTCGACTGGGGGTGCTCTGACTGCTTCTACATCGGCTCCGGCTGGAGCCAATGTTTCTAAGACACAGTCTTCTTCATCGGCTCCGGCTGGAGCCGATGTTTCTCAAATGCAGTCTCTACATCAGCTCGAGCCGGAGCCGATGTTTCTAAGACTCAGTCGGCGCCGATAGTTGTGTCGGTGCCATCTGCCAGCCGTAAACGGTCCAGGTCTCCGTCCTTGGAAACTGTTCATTCGGCTCCGAGGTCTCCCTTACTCTCGGAGCGGAGCCATCGATCTCATTCCTCTAGGTCTTCCAGGCTCTCGGACCATGACCTCGAGAGGGTAGTTAGTAGACTTCTTAAGTCTCAGGCACTAGCCCAGATGCTTTATAGCCCTTCTCAACAGACAGTGGCTATTCCCACTCCATCTTCGATTCCTCCTCCGACTCTTCCCTTGAGTTTGGAGACGGAGCTTGTGGGAGCCGTGGCCGTCGATATGTCAGAGCCGATACCTCACCTTTCGGCTCCGTCGTCAGCTCCGGTCTCTTCCATGGTCCCATCCTTGGAGGGATCCAGGCGCATGGACTTCCTCATCGGCTCCAAGGGGGCAAGTGGCATCGGACCCTTGTCCGACCCCGTTCTCCCTCTCGGAGCTTCGGTGCTGGTGAGTTCGGCCCCGACATCGGCTTCGGAGCCGTCCCTCTCGGTGCTTGGAGGGGTCCTTATCTCTTCGGAGCGGGGACCTTCTACCCTGCCTGATAGGGGTGCCTTTGAAGTCATGAGGAGCGTGCTGGCCCCTGTGCCTGCTCCACGGTCGGCTCCCTCAGCTCCTCCCTCTGTAGTGCCTGCTGCGGTCTCTACCCACCCTCTCATTCCGGACCATAGAGATCCAACGCCTCAGGTTTTCCCATTGGGAATATCCTCCTCTTCCGAGGTTTCCCCTGATCTGTCAGGGAAACCCCCTCGGAAGAGGAAATGTAAGAGGAAGCATGTGGACTCCCCGAGTCCATTACATTGGATACCGACTTGGATGAGTCGGAAGGGTCCCCACGGTCCCTCTCTGAGGATGTCTCCTTTTCAGACATCCTTGAGATCCTTAAGCAGAGGGGGAACTGGTCTACCCTCAATCCTTCCGAGGACGAGTCGATTTACCTAGAGGTGTTCGGCTCTCGCCCTTCCACCTCCTGGGTGTCTCCGCCCTTTGACCCCCTCATGGAAGTGGTGGCGCGGAAGGCGTGGACGGCCCCTGATATGATGGAACCTACCCCACGGAGACCTTCAAAATTCATAACAGCCCCTGCGGACAAACAGTTTTTAGCCAAGGGTGTCCCGGTTGATGCCATGGTGGTGGCTGCAGCCACTAAGAAGGAACTGGCTGATCCTTCAGTACCTGTCCATCCTCCTAACAAGGAGTCTAGGACTATGGATAGGTATGGCAAGCGGATGTTTTCTTCAGCGACCTTTGTCATGCGGTCGCTGAATTACCTGTGTCATTTCACCCGCCTTCAAAGAGACATGCTCAAAGAAGTGGGTGAGGCCCTACAGGATCCAACAGCTGCGGGGTCTCAAGACAAAATCAACTCCCAGCTGGCAACCCTGAATTCCATTGTCAACTCCTCCATGCGGCTTATTTCCTACGCGGCCGATGGGGCGAGTAGGGCTGCAGGCACAGGCGTGGCCTTAAGGCGTCATGCCAGGATGCGGCTTTGTAACTTTGCAGAACCCTTCAAGGCGTCCTTCACTAACTCCCCCTTTGACAGTTCAGCTTTGTTTGGACCTCAGGTGAAGGATACTTTGACCAGATGCAAGCAAGAAGGCAAGACTGTCTCTGCCGTGGGAGTCCGTTTTTCCACCCCGTCTAGACCATATCCTAAGGGTCAGAAGGGTGGGAAAATGTGGTTCCGTAAACCACAAGAGGTCACGCCTGACGCAAGAGGTCACTTCCCCTCTAGAGGCAGGGGGGGTACAATAACAGACGCCACCCTAGAGGCAGAGGAAGTCCACAAAATCAGGGTAGCAGAGAGTCGCTCTCTGACAATCCCTTCCAGCATCCCTGAGAAGCTGCCCGACTGTCCGCCTTCGGAGGCAGTCAGGGGAAGGTTATCGCTGTACCCAGAAGCCTGGCTTTCACTCACCCAAGACAAATGGGTACGGTCGATTATATCCGAGGGTTACAAAATTCCCTTTATCTACACCCCAACTCAGCCAAAAGGGCCCCTTCCAGACGTTCCACCCAGTCTAAGGGAACAAGCAGTACTAGAAATATCAAAACTGCTGACAAAAAGAGCCATCCAGCCCATCCCAGCAGACCAACAAGGATCTGGAATCTACTCCAAGTTCTTTTTGGTACCAAAAAAGACAGGGGACTGGAGGCCAATATTGGATCTCAGCAGACTAAACAAGTCTGTAAAAAGAACGAAGTTCCGGATGGTCACGCTACAGTCCATTCTACCCTTTCTGGGTCAGAACAATTGGATGTGCTCAGTAGACCTTCAGGATGCGTACTACCACATCAAGATGCACAGGCGCTCCAGGAGGTTTCTCTGCTTCCGGCTGGGAGCCAGTCACTACCAGTTCAGGGCCCTGCCCTTTGGTCTCACTACAGCCCCCCGAGTGTTCACCAAATGCATGGCAGCGGTTACGGCTCATCTGAGGCGGCAAGGATTCCAGGTGTTTCCATATCTAGACGACTGGCTCCTCACTGCCACCACCAGGCGTCAGCTTCTCCTCTCCAGAGATTACACCATTCATACTTGCAAAGGGCTAGGTATCTCCATAAATTTCGAAAAGTCTGCCTTGTCAGTCTATTACCTTCATAGGCACCACCTTGGACACAGTCCAACTCTCCGCAAAACTAACCGAGCAAAGAGTTCTAGATATTCGCAGGCATGTTCACATCTTCCTTCAGAACAACAGAATCCAGGCCAGGTTTGTCCTGAAGGTATTAGGTCTCATGGCAGCAACCATTACACTACTTCCCCTAGCTTGCTTTCATATGCGGATCCTTCAGTGGATGCTTTTTTCCCAGTTATCCTTTCAACAGCTTCCAATGTCACACAACATCTTAATAACCCTGTCTTGCAAGAAACACCTTTCTTGGTGGATGGTCTCCCCTCAAGTCCTTCAGGGCAGACCACTTGTTCCTTCTCCCCCGGTCGCCACGGTGACAACGGACACCTCCCTGGTCGGGTGGGGGGGCATTTTCAGGGCAGGACGGTCCAGGGCACATGGCAGCCTTTCGAATGCCACCTGCACATAAATGTCTTGGAGATGAGAGCAGTACTTTTAGCGTTGCAAGCCCTTCAGGACTCTCTTCCCATCGGGACTATTGCAGTTCAGACGGACAATATGTCCGTAGTGTGGTACATCAACAAGCAGGGCGGAACCAAGTCCTATCCCTTATGTCGAGAGGCACTCAGACTTTGGCAGTGGGCGATCTCCTCTCAGCGGTTTCTGATAGCAACGCACATCCCCGGGAAGTCCAACATCATAGCGGACAGGTTGAGCAGAGCCATTCTCATGCCACACGAGTAGTCTCTCAAGCAATCAGTAGTGGAAGAAATTTTTCAGAAATGGGGTCAACCTTGCTACGATCTTTTTGCAACACCTCAAAACAGCAAGTGCCACGACTTTTTCACTCTCTTCCCGGCCACCCCCCCCAGAGACGCTCTAGTCCACGATTGGCCCCGGGGACTTCTGTATGCCTTTCCCCCCTTTCCATTAATCACTCAGTTGATTCAGAAAGCTACCGCCTTGAGAGCCACGATGATCCTCATTGCTTCTTACTGGCCTCGACAGATATGGTTTCCGTTCCTGCATCGTTACCTCTTCGGGCAGCCCTGGCATCTGGACCCAAGTGCCAGACCTCTTGACCCATCAGTCGGGACAGCTGCACCACTCCCTCCAATCTCTCAACCTCACAGCTTGGTTGCTCCAATTCCAACCCTAGCCAGGCTTCCCCTTATTTCCCATTCTGTTTCTGACATCCTTATAGCTTCCCTTAAGCCATCTACCACAAGGATTTATGCCAGCAAGTGGAAGCGTTTTTCCTTCTGGGCAGGAGCTAGAAATATGGATCCGTTTACTGCCCCTATCCAATCAGTCCTAGACTTCCTAGCCAAACTGTTTCACTCAGGGTCTTCTTCCTCCACCATCAGAGTACAGTTAGCGGCTATTTCGAACTTTCCTGTAGGCTTTTCGGGCTCCAGTATCATGTCCCATAAGCTTTGTAAAACCTTTCTTAAAGGTATCTTTTTGCTTAAGCCCCCAATCAGGGACCCCCCACCACAGTGGGACTTAAATTTGGTTCTAACTTCCTTGATTCTTCCCCCCTTTGAACCGGAGGCTTCCTGCTCCTTGAAGTTGCTCTCTTGGAAGACTGTTTTTCTAGTCGCCATAACATCTGCGAGAAGAGTATCAGAACTTCATGCCCTTTGCATTCGTCCACCTTATCTAGTTTTCCATGAAGACAGGGTGTCTCTCAGGACTAACCTGTCCTTTTTACCCAAGGTTTCTTCTGAGGCGAACCTAAACCAGACTATCGATCTCCCAGTTTTCTTCCCCAACTACTCCAACAGAGCAGAAGAAAAGCTGCATTTTCTGGACGTTCATCGTCAGCTCTGTTACTATCTGGATAGAACCAAGAAAGCTAGGAAATCTGAGCAGCTCTTCCTATCTTATGCGGCAGAGAAGAAAGGCCTTCCAGTTTCCAAAGTAACCCTTTCTAGATGGCTGGCCTCTGTGATTACTTTCATCTATGAGCTCAGACGCCAAAAACTACCATCAAGGCCCAGAGCTCAGTCAACTAGAGCATTAGCCACGTCAATAGCTTTTCAGGCTAGATTACCAATAGACTCCATTTGTGCAGCAGCCACATGGGCCTCTCCTCATACCTTTATCTATTACAAATTAGACATGGCCTCCCGAAGCCGGGCTAATTTTGGTTCCACCGTTCTCAAGAGACTGTTCCGATGAGCCACCCAGGGTGAAGGTGCTAGGGACGCGGTCCCATCCAGCAAGAATGAAGGCGAGATTGACAACTTAACATTAAGAAGTTATGTACCTACCATAACATTCCATGTTAGTTGTCTTCTTCTCGCCTTCTTTCTTGCGTCCCACCCCCCATCCCCCTAGCCTGGACAGACCTAAGGATCCTTGGGGATCTTCTTTCTGCCTCAGTATTAGCCCCCTTGGCTATCTTTTCTGGTAGCTGTAGGTCTAGGTGACTATACGTGTAAGGTTTCCTCTTCTCCTTATATTGGAGATCAGAACTGCTATGGTTTCAGCTATCAAACGAGATCTGGGTAGTTAGCGCCTAGCATTGTGGGATATAGGGTAGCCTCGAGCCGGTAAAAATAGCTCTCGAGCTTTAGTATAGGCCGAGTTGGAGCCGAGGATCCGCTCCGAACCCATCCAGCAAGAAAGAAGGCGAGAAGAAGACAACTAACATGGAACGTTATGGTAGGTACATAACTTCTCATTTTCTGTTAATCACAAATATTAAATAATCCAACAAATAGAATATTATATACCATTTTAAGTAATACTAGTATAACTTACCCATTAAATATCCCTAAATTATTTACTCATTTAACATTATCTCTAAATAAGTATAAAAGAGTGGGACCTGATAAGATAATGACATCTATAAACTTATAAATGACAGGTATTCTTATAATACTAAACTAAAATTAAAAAGAAAAATAAATGCACATATATTTTTATCATGCTAAAAACACACATATTTTATAGATCTAACAAAAGCTCTGAATTAATTTTTGAAGTACAAGAGTCTATATCTCAAAATTGTGTAACACTCTTAACACATCAAATATCAAATATTTAAAAATCCGTTTGCTTTTTGAGCTACTTCATAAAAATATGTATGTTACCGAGGTTGAAGAAGATGTTTTGCTATTTCTATGGAGTCAAAAACAATTGCAGTGTATATTGTATTCAAAAGCCACAATGTGCTCACTTCAAACCCCATTCTCCCTTCCCAGATTCAAACACATTGAACAATCTACTTTACTTTTTATCAAAATGGATGTACTGATTTAGAATAAAACACTAAATTTTCATCTCTGACCCATGAAATGAGCCACCTCAGGCAGTGTTAGTCAATCCATACATGTAAAAAGCTTCAACGTTTACATGACCATGCTTCAAATTTCAGCTTTCAGATTATTTTCAAATATTTTTTATATGATTTTCTATGTAAATTATATGAGATCTTATCCATTTACATCTCTGCCAAATGCAGGTGCATGTAATAGACATCTTTTTTTAAAAGCAGTTTGTTATTTAAATATAGTTTTCTGTTTTGTTTTCTTACTGGTATTCTACCTTATTCTATATGTCTTGTATTTCTAAAATCTCCCATCAAGCTAGTTAATCATCAGCTCTACTAAACATACACAATATTGTACATATTTCTTAACTTACTGATATTACTTTTTTATTAATCTTACATAATAAATATTTAATTCCTTGTACATTTTCATATTATTCAGAAGACATTTACTATTTGTATTAACTCTAGTATTACAAGCAATCTTGACTATATATAAAAGAATTCCTGCTTGCTAATTTGAATGTGTGTTTTTAGCCATTCCCCAGGATTTAATAAGGTTCATGTAGACACAGTGTAGAACCTACATGGAATGTATCCATGTATGTGGCCATGGTTCCTGTTAGAAAAATATGTATTTAAATATATGTGAAATGCTAGTTTAAAAGCAAGGTAGTTTATAATGCATTTTATTCTATTAATCATATAACAGAAGGGATAAATTCATGTGTAAATGCAAGTAGCTTCTGAAACTGCAGTGTGCTTTGACCCCTGACCATGGCAGCTGCCAGCTCAGCAAGCTTAATGTTTATGCTTTTCATAAGTGATTATCTGCTGGGTCAGGAAATTAAATGTGTAAATCTTCTGCTCCTTCCTGATAAGATAACTTGTCCTTGTAAATAATTAAATCTTCCTTTCCTGATGGAGTAACTTGCCCTTGTAAGATAAAAACACAGCTGTGTGAGAAAGTGTAACAGAACAAAGACATGCATTAAAAGACTGAAGCTGCTATTGTATTCAAACTGATATGAGACCTTTAAGAAGTAACTTTACAGAAAGACATTATGACTGACCAGCTGGATAGCAAGGCCGTATTGTATCTAAAGGAAAAGTTTTTTTAAATGTACTGCATCAGCATTATTAGATGCATAGAATACTGTTAGTAAAAGTGATGTAGATGCCTTGTGACTAACCACGTCAGTAAGGTGGGCATAACTTGAATGCAAACACTATAAAATATTCTGTACTTCCTGCATCATGTCAGACAAAATTCTGTACTTGTATGTTTTTTTGCCTCCTGGTGTACACTAGTAAACTTTTGAATCTGAACCTCCTGTGTATTGAATTATTAATTTTATTTAACAGTTTGGTCCTTCGAGCCGGAATTCCCTTGGTAAGCTGCAGATCAGAGTGTATCGGTGGTCGAATACTGCGCAGGAGAAGTTACCGAAATGGTTCTTCTTGAATGAAAAGACCTCCGACTGAATTGTCATGTGTAAAGAGGCTGGCCACTTTCTGATCTGTGGCCGAAGAGCGGAATTTGAATGTTTTCAAAACCAGGAGGCTCAGGTAGGAAGAATTTGCCTTTTTTCTGTTTTAGATCAGGGACTAGGTTACAGTATATTGTTGTCAAGATTTGTTTTGCAGATCAGGGACAAAAGGAAGTACTGTATATTTTGTCATAGATCAGGGTAACAGAATAAGGTAGACAGTTATTCTAGATAAACTGTAAACAGGAACTAAGAAATTGACATCACGTGATAAAAAAGGGTTACGTAACATTTTCTTTGACATGGGTAATCAGTGCACTAAAACCTCGCGAGATCCGCCCCTAACCGAAGACGCAAAATACATGCAATTACAGCGTGCTGATAATGTTAGGTATTATACGAAATGGGTTAACAAATATGAATTTGATGGTAAACTAGATAAACTTTCACTAATTAAACTCCTTAAACAGCTTAAATCTGATGCAGGAGGTCAGGCAAAAAAGCAACGCCAACTAGACATACCTCAAGCACACAGGTAGATTGAGGAAGCAAATCGTAGAGAACAGAAGCTTAAAAATTCAAAAACATTATTTTTAGACAAAGAGGATAATAACTTGGTAATAGCTACAGCTCCTCCTCCTCCCTTGCCCCCTCCCTTTTCAGGATATGAAGCGAGTGGACAGGCTGGTCCGCCTCTGCGTTATCCTGAAGTTTCAGTAAGACCACAACCATTTGTTAGAGATCCTATTGAGACTAGGTCCCAAACACGTAAAACACATAGGGACACAGAATCATACCAAATAGAGAGAAATCTACAGGATGAGAGTGAGGAAGAAATATGCCCACTTATAGAAGTTCCAAATCCTCAGGCAGGACAGGAAGGGCAGGATCCAACACTCTTAGTATATAGACCATGGACACCGGAAGACATCCGGAAGGCTACTGAGGGAATCCCCCATCCGAAAGTTAATTTTACAAAATTTTTAGAAGATTTACAAGGCATGAGGTTAAGTTACCACTTGAATGGGGAAGAAGTAGAAAAGTAGTAAGACAAATTATAGGTCCAGATTGGCACATGATTTGTGGCACCTGGAATCCTCGTAATGCAGAACTTAGGCCACTCCCACATAGTGACGCAGAATTAGACAACAGAGTAAAAGGTCTGACAGACCGAATCTCTGAGAAATGGAAACCTAGAGCAGACTGGACTTGCATTAATCAATGCATACAACAGGAAAATGAGACAATAGATGGATATTATGCTAGATTATTAGAATGTTTTAATAATCATAGCGGTATGTCGGTTCCTGAGAACCAAACGAATGATTCCCCATATGAACAACAATTAAAAAATGCATTTTTGAAAGGTTGCATTGCACCTATTAGTAGCTTCATTATGAAGCATATGATAGATCATCGAACAGGGAGGCTACAAGCCTTACTCAAATACGCTAGACATGCTGAGAGACATTCTAATAGCAAAAAGAAAAAGAAGGTGCAAGTCTTCACTGCTGAAGACGGAGCTGAAGTATTTGTATTACAGTCAGGTAAAAAGGGCCAGAAGAAGAATGCCCAGGGAAACAAACAGTCTGACAAACGATCAGAAGATTTTGAAGAAAGGAAAAAGAGAGGTGAATGCTTCAAGTGCGGAAAGAAAGGGCATCTAGCTAGGGACTGTAAACAAAATAAGAAAGCAACGACGGAAGATAAAGGGGATGAGGACTGACTATATGATAGTGAGGATACATCATATGAAAGTCAGGAATCACCAGTAACAACTAGAATAGAAAAGACAAATGCCAATGTAGTAGAAGGAGTAGAGGAAGTACAAATTGACTTAGACGAAAATGGAAATGAAATTTTAGATTTAGCATTGTTGAGCCTGGAGCTCTACCTAGCAGATACAAAACCGAAGTGACACTTCTGGTGGAGGGAAGGAAAGTCAAATTCCTGTGTGACTCAGGAGCATCACGGACTTTGATACACCCCTCCAAGTTACCAGAACATTCCGAATCACCTGATTATATATTAGTAAAAGCAGCAAACGGACAGCTATACAGGAGCCACTCTCCCATGATATAGCAATAACTGACCCTGTTTCAGGTATGACCCAGAGAAGTAAAATTGTTGTTTCTGCAAAATGTCCAGTAAACCTATTGGGCAGGGACCTTATGCAGATATTTGGCATAGCAGTAGTTCCAACTGTACAAGGTATGGAGGCACAGAGACAAATGGATACCTTTGTAGTGTGATCGGAGGGTGAAACTTTTTACTGGTACAGCCAGGACCTAGTCACGACTGGTCCAGGGGCAGTAACCGAGGAACTGATGAACGTAGCCATCAGTAAAGCCCCCTCCCTTGACACTGATCGACAGCATTTGTTACACTGTACTCTATACTACTGTACCACACCAGGACCTGATAGAGTGTATGAGCAAGAACTGTTTCGAAATCGTGCAACTAGATTGGTTTTGCGTACTTTGTACTGGGATACTGAGGGGAACAGTGTAGTTAGCTGTTCATTACCTCAAGAATTCCTTGCATTGTATAGATCAAATCGGTTGCCACATGTCAGCTTGACAAAGAACAAAAGTGTCAAATGGGCAGACTTAGGAGAAAAAGTAACAAGATGGGAAAAACAGACTGATTTAGAACCATCAGAACAAGGGATACAAAAACAAAAACTGAATTGGTTGACACAGACACATCCAGCTGTACACTTGCAATCTAGCGAGGACAGCTGATTAGCATTTTTATTAGAAGAAGAAGAAAAGACCTTATGCGAAATTCCAACAACTCTCTGGTCAACAGGCAAGTCAGATGTAGGACTTATTCGAACAACAGGACCAGTTACAATTACCCCAAAGTCAGCTTTTAGACCACAGAAAAGACAATACCCTTTGAGAAAGGATGCAGAAATAGGAATTAAGCCTATAATAGCAGCATTACTCAAAGAAGGAGTACTGGTAGAATCTCCTGATTCACCATGCAATACACCCCTATTTCCTGTTAAAAAAGCAAACGGGGAATGGCGGATGGTACAAGATTTACAAGCTGTAAATAATGCTGTAATACCTAGAGCACCTACGGTGCCAGACCCACATACTTTGTTAAATGATTTAGAACCGCAACAGAAGTATTTCTCTGTGGTAGATATTAGCAATGCTTTCTTTTCAATACCTATACATCCTGATAGTCAATATTGGTTTGCATTTACATTTCAGGGTAAAAGGTATACGTATACTCGACTACCGCAGGGATATTGTGAGAGCCCAACAATTTTTGCACAAGAAATGGCTAGCAACCTGGCAGGATTTACCCCACCAGGAGGTAGTCAAATTCTACTTTATGTAGATGACATCTTGCTAGCAGCCCCCACCCAGCAACAGTATAGGGAGGATACAGTAGCATTATTGACATTTTTAGCAATACAAGGACACAAAGTAAACAAAAATAAGTTACAACTTTGGAGAAAACAAGTTAGATACTTGGGATATGTAATATCCAATGAAGGTAAAATACTAGATGAGGAAAGAAAAACAGCGATTTTGCAAGGACCCAAACCAACAACCAAGAAAGAAATTATGTCTTTCTTAGGTACAACTAATTTTTGTCGGAGCTGGATACCAAATTATGCTTTGGAATCTGCTCCACTGACTGATTTGATATATAAGACACCAATGGCAGCACAAGATATTTTACAATGGACAACAGAAGCAGAAACGGCTTTCTGCAGGTTGAAGCAGTTGATAGCTTCTTCATTAGTTTTAGGACTTCCAAATTATCACAAACGGTTCTTTCAAACCATAGATTGTAAGCAAGGGTACATGATGTCAGTATTGACGCAACAACATGGGGACAAGCAACGCCCCATAGCCTACTATTCATCACAGTTAGACCCAGTGGCGCGATCTTTGCCTCACTGTGTACAAGCAGTAGTTGCAGCCGCAATGGCAGTGCAGGCTTCGGCCTCAGTGGTGTTATTCCACCCTCTCATATTGAGAGTGCCTCATGCAGTTGCAATAATTTTACTGCAAGAGAAAATGGCATACCTTTCTCCTGCTAGACATCTTTCATGTATGACTATACTGCTGAGCCAACCTCATATGACAATTGAACGATGTACGACATTGAATCCATCAACATTACTTCCAACTCCTGCGGAGGGCACACCACACAGCTGCCTGCAGGAAATTGAACAGTTAGCTTTACCTAGACAAGATCTTACAGATATGCCCTTGGATAATGCCGAGGTGACATATTATGTGGACGGCTCATGCAGAAGGGGTCCTACAGGGAAGAATCTGGTGGGATATGCAGTAGTTACAGACACTGAAATTTTAGAAGCTCAATCCTTACCACACAACTTATCTGCACAAGCAGCGGAATTGATAGCTTTGACGAGAGCATGTACTTTAGCAAAAAACAAGTGTGTGAACATATATACTGATAGTCAGTATGCTTTTTCTACAGTACATGTATTTGCACAACAATGGAAAAATAGAGAAATGATAACATCCAGTGGAAAACCTATTAATCATGCGCAATTTATTTTGGAGTTATTAGAATCTATTCAGTTACCTACCAAAGTAGCTATTTGTAAATGTGTAGCTCATACAAAACAACAAGATAAGATTTCGAAAGGCAATGCACGAGCTGATGCAGCTGCAAAGCAAGCAGCCTCAGACTCAGAAACTTTACTTTTAAATGAGGAATTACAACCCTCTGAGATTTTAGATTTAGACATGTTAAAAACAATGCAGACGCTTACTACAAAAGCAGAAAAACAAAAATGGGTAAAATGAGGTGCAATTCTTGAGAATGGACTGTACATTTCCAAAGAGAAAAAAACAATATTGCCGTCTAATTTATTTAGATATGTAGCTTTGTTGAGCCATGGGCAGAGCCATGTCTCAACAGGGGATGGTACAGTTAGTAAATCGAATATTCCAAACATATGGATACATAAACTACACAAAAAAATTTTGTGGAGCTTGTCATACTTGTAACAAGCACCATGCACAAGGAGCATTTAAAACCAAGCAAGGAAGTTTTCCTATACCACCATACCCGTTCCATACTATTTGTATGGATTTCATAGAATTGAATAAATGTGAAGGGAAGAAGTTTTGTTTAGTTATTGTAGACATGTTTTCTAAATGGGTAGAAGCTTTTCCAACCAAAAACCCGGATGCAGCAACAGTGGTGAAAGCCCTGATAAAAGAAGTAATCCCTAGATTTGGCATTCTGGAGAGGATTTATAGTGATAACGGCACACATTTTGTGAACCAGATGATTCACCAGCTTGGGAGATTTTTTGGTATCTCCTTAAAGAACCATTGTGCCTACCACCCACAGTCAGCAGGACTGGTGGAAAGGTACAATGGTACCCTAAAAAGTAAACTTAGGAAGCTAGTAGAGGAGACCCAAAAGAATTGGATATACTGTCTGCCTTTAGCACTGCTGAGTATGAGAACGGTTCCAAATGCAAAGGGTTTGACTCCCTTTGAAATGATTTTTGGGAGAGCATATTATGTGCCTCAGTGGAAAGCTCTCATGCCTGCAGAGCAGGAGGCTGACAGTTCGTTAGCAGAATATATGAAGAAATTGTTAAGGAATAAATCTGTTTTGCAGTTTAACTCTTTTTCAGATAAGGAACAGACCAGACTGGTGGAAGCAGTCTTGGCCCCAGGGTCGTGGGTTTGGCTGAAAGTGACGAAAAGGAAAAACTGGGCGAGTCCAAAGTGGGAAGGTCCATACCAGGTTCTGTTGGCAACGCCTACTGCAGTTAGAGTAGCTGAGAGGACGTCCTGGGTTCATTTGACGCATTGTAAACCGGTAAAGAACTTTCAACTTAATAAAAACTTTGAGACTGATACACAACCAGACCGAGATGGCCAAAAACAAAGCGAATAGAAGTTTAGATCAACCCCAGAGATGTTGCATAATCATTTTGTTGTGTGTACATTTATTAACTGTAATTGTGACAATTTTCCTCTTGCTGTGGTTCATCCTACACACAACCACACAAGTGAAAGTGGGAAGACGTGATGAAACGTCTATAGACTGGCATCCAAATTTTAACACATACCTGGCCATGAAACGTGTGTATGCAGAGACTATGAACATTTCAAATTGCTGGGTTTGTACAGCTATACCAACAGCATATGGAGGACTGATAATGTCCGCTGTCCCTTTGGGGATAAATGAGACTTGGGAGAATTTACTTTTCGACACAGGAACTGTGAGATCACAGGACAAAATAGCTTTATTTTTACCTGTCACACAAAAAGGAGTTGTATGTTTCTATAAAAATGACACCCTCCAGGTGGGCTGGAGCAATTGTAATATAACCATATCTTACCGATGTTATATTAAGAATGGTAATGGCAATACTTTTTGCAATACTAATTATGACTCATATTTAAACTCATTGAAAACGACTATGAGTGACATTCAAAAAAATCCAGTTTTGTTTAAACAATTGTCAGTTATAGATCAGAAAATGTTTCATGCAGGGCTGATGCGTATTAGTACTAAAGTAGAAAACTGTTATTTTATTTGTGGGAAAAAGGCATATAAATGGTTACCTGAGAATTGGTCCGGCAGTTGTTTTTTGGGTTATCTGGTTCCAGCAATAAGACATACTGCAGAATTACCTTTGGGTAAGATACGGAACGTAAGAGAAACAGCTCGAAAATCTGAAGGTCCAGTTAAGAAACATGTGAATCCAGTTGGGAAGATCGAAGCTGGTTGGAAAGACCATAATTCAGTAAAAGACAAAAGTGAATTGACTCATATGGACTTGAGTGACAGTGTTATATCCTGGGCAGGAATACTACCAGCCTATGGAGCAGTCAAATTGATCTGGGAGCTGAGGAAGTTGTCGAAACTTCTCGAAGTAATGAGTAATGCAACTTTTTCCACCCTAGAATTGGTGACTGATGAACTGAATGCAATGAGAACTGTTGTGCTACAAAATCGGATGGCTCTTGACTTCACCCTAGCGGCGAGAGGTG
This sequence comes from Protopterus annectens, assembly GCF_019279795.1. NCBI lineage: Eukaryota > Metazoa > Chordata > Ceratodontiformes > Protopteridae > Protopterus > Protopterus annectens. The sequence continues at coordinate 1,171,323,693 of NC_056729.1, read as the reverse complement.
GTACGTGTGTGCTTATCAAAGAAGAATGCTGTGCTTTCATCCCTGACAATCGCCACGAGATAAATAATGACCTAGAGGTAATTCAGCAAGTATCAGCCATGACTGAACCAGGCCCAAACCCACTGACGGACTTTTTCCAGAATCTGTTTGGGGGGTGGGGTTCCATCCTAATGAATATTCTGATTGCCATTTGTGTGGGTATACTCCTAATAGGGGCATGTGTTTGCTGTGGAATTCCCTGCATGAAAAGATTAATCAAAGATTTTGTTGATGTATCTGTTACTGAAACTTTCTACCAAGATATTGAAATTGAAAGATTGATTTCAGATGACGCTTTCTCTGAAGTATAGATTAAATGACTCACCTAGCTGAAAATCCTGAGTGGGAAAGGCTAGGAGATGAAATGACACTATGCATACTTCAAAATAGAATAAAAAGTATTAATAGGGGGAAAATGTTAGAAAAATATGTATTTAAATATATGTGAAATGCTAGTTTAAAAGCAAGGTAGTTTATAATGCATTTTATTCTATTAATCATATAACAGAAGGGATAAATTCATGTGTAAATGCAAGTAGCTTCGGAAACTGCAGTGTGCTGTGACCCCTGACCCTGGCAGCTGCCAGCTCAGCAAGCTTAATGTTTATGCTTTTCATAAGTGATTATCTGCTGGGTCAGGAAATTAAATGTGTAAATCTTCCGCTCCTTCCTGATAAGATAACTTGTCCTTGTAAATAATTAAATCTTCCTTTCCTGATGGAGTAACTTGCCCTTGTAAGATAAAAACACAGCTGTGTGAGAAAGTGTAACAGAACAAAGACATGCATTAAAAGACTGAAGCTGCTATTGTATTCAAACTGATATGAGACCTTTAAGAAGTAACTTTACAGAAAGACATTATGACTGACCAGCTGGATAGCAAGGCCATATTGTATCTAAAGGAAACGTTTTTTTAAATGTACTGCATCAGCATTATTAGATGAATAGAATACTGTTAGTAAAAGTGATGTAGATGCCTTGTGACTAACCACGTCAGTAAGGTGGGCATAACTTGAATGCAAACACTATAAAATATTCTGTACTTCCTGCATCATGTCAGACAAAATTCTGTACTTGTATGGTTTTTTGCCTCCTGATGTACACTAGTAAACTTTTGAATCTGAACCTCCTGTGTATTGAATTATTAATTTTATTTAACAGTTCCCCTTCAGCAGCATGCCATGCATATTAATGATGGCACGCTGCCGAGGGAGAGCTGGGGAACATGGATATTGAATCAGTGTAGGGAGAGGTTTAGCAGCTACCTGTGGCTGAAAATGAGTGTGAGGCTCCCTCTAATGCTTCCCACCACTGTTGTAATGTTGTGAAGTATGTCAAATGTATAATATGTCATTTTATGATGTTATTTTAATTACGTTTTTTTTGTTTTGTTTTTTTTAACTGTATGTTTATGCGGTGCAGAGTGCAACAAAGCCAAGCTGTGCTCACATATAGACAGCTGACACCTGACACCTGACAGACATCTAAAAGTAGAAACCAAATGTAATTTATTATCATAATTAGATTTTTTTTTTCTTTTTCTTTTTTTTTTTAATTTTTGTTTGCGCAGAGCTGAGTAGAGCTTATACATACATAGCCGACACTTGCCAGACATCTAAAAATAGAAACTGGAGTATAGGTGTGTTTAAGCATGTTTCTGCGACATGATGCTCAGCAACGCTAACAGGTAGCCTAGCAGTATATGTGAACGTATACTAGTTTTTATAACATCCAACTAGCTGTATGGGTAGAGTTACGGTCTTATGTGTAGTAGGTCCTGGGTTCAAGTCCATAACAAGCAGAATATGTCTGTAAATGAATGTAATATTTTTGTTTAATTTTATGAAACTATTGTAAATTTTGGCAATGCTGCGCTGTGCTAAGCAGTGCGAAAACATGCTAACGGCTACCAGTCTTTGTGCGGTGCTAAGCCTCACTAAAACCACTGTTCTGTAAGTTTTCATGATGCTTGGCTTTGCTTAGCTAGTTTGTGTGCTGCTGAGTGACACAGCGTTTTTTTGAATATTGTTGGAATGATGTGTAAGGGTGGGAAAACTGGGAAATCTGCAACTGTCATTGGAGTTCAATCACCTGTTAGTATGGCTGGAAGTGCTGGCAAAGATGTGCACTTTTGAGTGCAGAGATGAGGTATTCAGGAGTCTGGGGTCATGGTCAGGCTCCTTGTTAAAAACCATGAACCCTGGCTGAGACAGGGCAGATTCCAGGACTCAGAGTGTAAGGTAGAGGCCAGGAACCTCACCAGTGTTACTGGTATTCCCCGCACAGGTGAGCAGTGTCATCACTATTGTAACGACCTGAAAAGGAGAAAGAAGGGAACCTTGGACACCTGGATCCAAGAGGCAAGAGCAGGGAATGCCTCACAAATATATAAGTAATTTTTCCTCTGTTTTACTGATATGCAAATTGAATGTCTGCAAAACTGGTATACATAATGGTGTGCTTCTCTCCCAACAGCTGCAGCTGAGAGGGCTTGCAATGTCGAGTCCCATGCCAGGCACCTGGCCAGGTTGTGCCATGAACGTGGTACATATAGATGTAGTATGCTAACTGTAGTGCAATAAGCAGGAAAGACTAAAGCATTTACTGCAATAAAGTATACACAAGAAAAACTGTAGTGCAATAAATAGGTAGCTGGACCTGTAGTGCAATAAATGGGCAATTCGAGCTGTAGTGCAATACATGAACAATACCAACTGATGTTCAATAAACAATACCACTAACAGTAAGCAAAATGGTGTTCAGCAGGATTGTGTTGACATAACCATGGCAGTAGTGCTGTATGCATTGCTTGTCTATGGAAAGGTTGTTGCAGTCAAGTGTAACACTATAATAGCTGTGGAATGCAAAACTAATTGCCTGCAAACTGTATTACTTAATTCAGGGTATTGTCCAAGGCTCTCTCCAGACTACTTTCAGTCACATAATGCTCTTTGTTCTTCTTACTTCAGGTAATAAAGGTATATGGGTGAGGTAACCCACTCCATGGGCAGATATTGTGTGTGTACTTCACAGATATTTCAAAGCAATAACAGTACAAAATGTCCACCAGCATTGTTACTACAATGGAGCTGTTTTAATATATGCAGAATGGTTGTATTCCATTCATGTGTGTTCTACTGTCAGTGCAGACAATTATAAACTTTCTTAGTTCTAGAATGCAAAAAGAATGTCCTGTAACTTGTACTCCTCAACTCGTAGTATCGTTCAAGCTTATCTCCAGCATACTATCAGGCACGTAATACTCAACTTTTCTCTCTCCCCAGGAACAAAAGGTACATGAGTGAGGTAGCCCATGTTATGAGCAGATATTGTGTTTAGATCTGTAGGTAAGTGGATTATGTACTGTTGCCCCTTAGTTTGGATCCTTTGAACAACATTATGGCTGTGTGATAGTGCAGTTTATTCACCATTATTAGGGTATGTCGGATAATGTAGACATTCACACACATATTTCTGTATATAACAGGGATGTATATATAAATGTAGCTGTGTGTGTGTATGATATGTGTTATGTAGATATATGGGGGGAGTCTATGTATCATTTTAATATATATATGTGTGTGTGTGTGTGTGTGTGTGTGTGTGTATATATATATATATATATATATATATATATATATATATATATCAGTATTTATCTATTTGACACTACATAGCAATAGATATACTGTACATGTGAGAGAGAGAGAGATGCTGACAGACGGATATGTGTACTTATATGTCTGTATGTATAGCCATTTATACATAACAGCTCATTTCAATGAAGGGCCAACAGAACTGCACTGATTTTTACTAAGTGTAGGGGCATGCCCAGTGGGACTGTCAGTACTTATAATGTAACACCAGGCCACACCTACCTGTATTCCAGTCTGAGGTTTTGTATGATACAGATATTAACATCCTTCCCTGTTTCTTCAGTACTGCACTTGATTCAAAATGTCCACAGCATTCCCCAGCTGTCTGCTATACTTAATATGTCACTGAGGTTGGTAATGTTACACCACCAACAGATTGTCAATCTGCATACCTCCCAATTGTCCTGATTTTCACAGAATGTCCAGCGTTTTCCCTCATATGTTTGGTCTATTCCTCACACATTTGGGGGTCTTCTGGTGCTTTACTGGATGTTGACATCTATACATTCTACTAACTACAGACATGCAATTGTGCATCAGACTTCATATCCATCAGAAAATATGTACTAATGCAACACCTATAATTCCAGTAACTGTCTAGGTTTATGTGACCAGTATTTAAAATCTGTCCCTATGTTTGGGCCTTTGTCCCCCCAATCTTTCTGGCTTTGTCCAGATTTCTTCCACTAAAAGGTTGGGAGGTATGACATTCTGTGAAAACATCAAAATACTACTGCCTCACATGCAAAATATATGAGTAATTCCAGGTTAGAACCATCAACACAATCACCCATGCTAGCTTCCCTAGTCCCCTGAGCCATGCAGGTTGCTAGACAGAAAGGGGTCATTCATTACATAATCAACAGCATACATATGTACATTGTTATCCTGCGAGAATTGAGACATATAGTGTGTGAGCTCTGTTTATCTTACAGCCCTGAGATTGCCTGGTCGACTGATATACCATAGCTGGTTTTCTGTTAAAGCAGTTGTATGGGTACACTGCTGTGTTGGGGGTGGGGGAAGAACAGCACATGATCAGCTTGGGTAGACAGTAGTCCCTCCGCACCACACACTCCACACACCTCAACCTCATCACCACAATAAACAGAACCTGCTGGAGGGACAGGTTCCTAACCCAGAGACTTCCCATACTCTGGAATAAACTCCCCATTCATGTCAAGCAGAGCACTTCACTGTCCCTCTTCAATAAAAATCTTGATGAGTGGATGGGTAACAGGAAATTCACCTCGGGGATCACTTCAACAGCCTTGCTCGACAGAGGCAGAAGGAACTAACGTCCGGCAGCAGGATGACTGGGAATATTCTTGGGCTAGGCTTGTGTTGGCTCCAGGGCCATTAGCCTAGTACTTACCTCTGAACCTATTTGTGCCCACTGTTTAACATCTCCCTTGCCTGATGTCATGAATATTTCAACCAAGAGGCCTAGTGAATATTAAGGAATACATACCGTTGGACTGGGTATCAGTAGTCCCCATGTGGATGTTAAATCTGACCAAATAGCCCACTATATTTCCTTGCATAACAGCAGCAGATCCATACATACAATACCTTATTATAGTAATCCTTACAATTAGTGTGTAGGTTAGAGACTTACCTTGAGAATGCAGCAGTTGACAGAATTGTAGTTCAGGGCTGACTCTGTGTTATGCAAGCAGTACACAGCCAATACATGGATTGGTACAGGTTGTGTGGGTTGCCTGCCTTCAGCTATTTTAATATATGTATATGAGTAGGAGTAAGGTGTCAGTCCCTAGGGCCCTAGGTTGTCAGTGAATATGCTATGCATTGTCTCTTAACCAGTGCCAGGGCGTACTGGGCACTTTTACATCTGCCTACAGGGACATCATCAGGGTGCTCCTCCTCCAAGCCCTCCTGCGAGTGTTGCTGTGGTGACCTAGGCACTGGTGGGGAGCTGAGTATCCCTTCCCTATGTTGATCCTGCTGCAGCTGCTTTCTCAGGATCATATTGTGTAGCATGGCACATACTGTGAACATATGTGTCTATGTGACTAGAGAGTACTGCAAGCCTTCACCAGATATATCGAGACACAGGAACCGTGACTTCAGCAACCCAAACATACACTCTATGATATGATGTTCCTAGTCTGTGTCTGTGTGCCTCATTATGGCGTTCTTCCATGGGTGTTTGTACATTTCTGATGGATGTCATCATCCACGGTTCCAGTGCATAACCAGCATCCCCCACTAAATGGCCATGTGGGATGTCCCCCCCCCCCCAGCAAACATCTGGTACAGCTGTGATGCATGCCAGATATGGGAGTTGTGATAGCTGCCAGGGCTGCCAGCACACACATTCATGATAATGCCCTAGGCATTGGACACAACCTGGCAGTTGACGGAGTGGTACCCCTTGTGGTTGATGTAGATTTTACCCCCCTCACTGGGTGGTACCTTGATGTGTACATGAGTGCAATCTATGGCACCCAGTACCTTAGGGTAGTGTGCTACACAGTATAAGTGTTGCATATTGCTGGCCCTCACATCAGGGGTGAGGGGAAAATATATGTGCGCACTGGCATGTGGTACCATGGCATCCAGGAACTGGTGGAGTACCCTGGATGCTGATGCCTGTGAGACCCCCATCATGTCCCCATTTGGTCTTGGGAAGGTACCTGCAGCTATTATCCTAAGGGCTGCACTTCCTTTGTTTCCACTGGGATGGGTTCCCCTCTGTTGGCTCTGGGACTGAGTTGAGGGAGGCAGAGCTCTGAGAGTTATTGTAGTATGTCCCTGTCCACCCTGTAGCACTCTACAATCTCCAGCTCATTTAGCTCCTGAAAGGTTACCCTGGGCCTGAACACTCTTCTCCTTCTCTGCCTAGGCCTATTGTCAGCAGCAGCAGCAATGACGACAGCATCTAACACATAAAAATGTAGCAGACCTGCAGTAGCCCCTAGCATTCTTTCAGTTAAAATTCCAAAGTCAATGGTGCAGAATATGGTGGAAAAATCATATTGTAGGGTGTACGTATACTTTATAGTGCTCCACTGTAGGTGCTGCCTGCGTGATTGGCTACCTATGATGTATTGCACCTACCTAGTATATCATTGACATCATTTAATGGCTCTTGTTTAAATTAATCAAGGATCAATACTAATTAATACATCATTGGCCATTTAAATGCTCTGAGCACTGTGGTGCACCGCACAACCATGCTACCATAGGTAAACAATGCTTAGCAGTCAGTGCAAACCCACAAACTTGCATGCTCAGCATGGTGGCGTGCCTCGCAAATAGGAGCAGCTATGCTCCAATCAGCTCAGAAGTTAGTGGACACACCCTCTCCTGTTGTCAGCAACCTCCTCTGTGGATACCAACAAGGTTCTCTGCCTAAACTGAGGGGATCTGCAGATACAATTACCCCATTATGCTATTTAGTAACTCCACCTCATTTTCATAAGAATCCGTGCTCACAACCTGGATACCACACGCTTCCAAGCCCTACGACGTTAGCAACAGCATCAATGCACCACTGTAGATACTGCATGCAGGGTCTTGTAATACATTTCTGTCTCATGATATTATTTGTTTTTTCCACTTTTTTTTTTTAATAAAATATTTATTAATAATCTTGGCATGTTTGCATGGGGTGCCACAGTGCGCAAACATGCCAAGATTATTAATAAATATTTTATTTTAACATATTTGCTGTAACTTTTGGAACACAGACAGAGGGTACTTTCGCATGTGTGATGTGCCATTTCTGTCTATCTACCTACATTTTTACAGCCTCTTTTGTTTGTTTACAGTCTTGTACTTGGAATTTTTCCATGTACACTATGGACACTGACACAGGGTTCTGCAGATCTACCTATCTGCTTGCTGGATCGCTCGACCTGCCTCATTTTCATGAGATTCACCAGCTTATGAGGTGATTTGCATGCCACAGAACTTCCCGTGTCAGTGCGTGCATACACGTCGCCCAGCAGTGCTTACTGGATTGCAAACTTGATACTTTTGTTAAGCAGCGTTGCACAGTGCCTTTTGTAAAAAGATTGTGTAGGTACTGCAGCTGTGATCCAAGCTTCTCATACTGACATCAGAATCTGACTACAGCATGTGAAAATGACAACTCGCAGAACACAACAGCTGCTAATTTCCCTAAGCTGTTCTAGTCAATAATAAACATCTAATTTTACTTCTTTCAATTAACATGTGCAGTTAGTTAATATGTATAATTAGAGTTAATAACACTACAGCATAAGCTATTAACATGCAAAATGTAAGCAAATCATCATCATCTAAGTATAAAACATTGCAATTGCTTTTGTCTTACCATTTCTTCACTTCTAAGAAAAGAAAAAAGTGTTATTTTGAGTAGATTTCTCAAAAAGAAAGAAAAAGAATGCTCTTTCTTTTCAGACATCAGTGATGAACTTTGACCTAGATTTTCTTCAGGACAGCTCCAGGAGGGATCTGACAGAAATGGAACATTTTTTTGTTCTCAGGCTTTCTTTTAAGTTTAACTTGTTTCATAAATGACTTTTAAAAGAAATGAGTTACACAAGAACAAAGAAACCAACAAAATAACCAACACTTTAACACGTCTAATTAGCATATTAGATCTGACACTCAGTTAACCCAGCAATGCACATAGTAAGCAAAGTTAAACTTGAATTGGGTTAGGGAGGAACTCTGCTTTACATGGATGGGGAACCTGTTCCAGAGAAGGGGTAGTGTCTGGGATACATACCCGTTTGTCCAGCAGGTCCTATTTGTATCACAGGTGAGGTTTAATTCTGGTGCTGTTTGTTTTGTGGATATGCAGGAGATCCATGAGAGTGGGGTTTGACAATGCCTTGTATGCCAGGCATAGATCTCACTTCAACAGCCTGTAGACAGCCTGCATAGAACATATTGCTTACACCCTTTATTCCTTTAGTGAGGAAACTCAGTGGACATTCCGGTTGTTGGATATGCCTGGTTAGGAACATACTAAAGGGGGCATTGTACTCAATGATAGGTCTGATGTATGTCAAATACAGTGGAGCAATGACTTCCGTGGACCTAGATGCCATACCTTTGAATATATAAGTTGCACAACATAGAATGATTTCCTCACTACTATAGACACCTGATGGTCAAAGGCTAGATTACTGTCTGTGTGTGTCCCCAAAAACCCTGACTACTGGGTCATCTCTTAGGAGTGTGTTGATGTGATAGTTACCAGGGGTGGATGACTTCCTGAAGGATACTGTTATGCATTTCTTGGAATTTAGTTTTAGTCCATGGGTCTGACACCAGTTGTTTGTCTGTTTCAGCCCTTCCTGGGGAACATTTGTGTTGGTGCAGGATTCAATGATAGCTTCTAATTTGCAATCATCTGCAAATTTTGTCAGCCAGAGGCCATTGACAATGGCCTTGACTTCAGAGAAGTAAATGCCAAAAAGGAGCTGTCCCAGGACCAATCCCTGAGAGACTCCACTTGTGACTGGCTTCTTTCTAGAGGTGGCCTCCCAGTTCTAACTTAAAAATGAAGGCTCTGAGCTGCTAACAACCTTTACCATGCAGTCTAGTTCATGGGTAAGTACTAGACTAACTGCCCATGTGGACAGTTTTAAGCCTAGCCAAATTTCTTTTCAAAGGTGGAAATCAAGCCGTCTACTATGTATCTGTGAGGTAAACACCTTAACCATTACACCAACCCCAAACTTTCAAAGGTACTTCCCCAGTCCAAGTGCTATGCATCATGATTCATACTAGGCAATCAGTTTGCAGACTGTTACATACCTAGCCACTAAACAGGCAGTGAAGGTAAGAATCAAACCCTGTACTTTGTGTCTGTGAGATAAACAATCAACACTAACTATTTTACCAACCAATTTTAACAGTTAGAAATATACTTATAAGTTTAGTTAAATTAAATATATTATGTCTTTCAATGTAAATATAGTAAAACAGTAAAACTAGCCATTGATATTCCTTATCATGAAAAATGCTTTAGCTTCAAATATAAATGCATACTTAGATATAATCTGAAGCTTAAAGTCTAGTACAAACTTTTTACTTAAAGGGCAGATCTGTTGTCTCAGAAAACAAAAGCCCTGCAATCAGAGAATGAAAGCCACTTGGCTTTAGGGTTTTTAATTGTAGAAGTAGTTTTCCAGGAATTCAGCTCACTTAGTCTCTTCAGGGACATACTGTTCCACTCCATTTCTGCAGTATTATTAAAAATGTTATTGCTGTTAACAAAAGTGGATGCCTCCTCCAGCATTTTAAATAATTTAATTTCTTCAGAAAGAAATAATTTATTCTTTAGAGGAAACACCAAAGTGGCTTTAATATTGTTCTTTTTAAGTTCCTTGATCAGGGTCAAACAGGATTCTCTTTTACTCAGTACTTTAGTGGAATAATCATTGTCTAGTCTGACTTACATGTTCACTTATTTTTAATAGGTGGGCTGGACCATGCTGGTTTTAGTACTTGTTTTTCTAAGATAGACATAAACTTAACTATAATTGAGTCATCCCTTCCCTGCTGCTTTTTTTGGGTTCTCCACTTCCTGTTCCTGCCTTTTCAGGACAGCCATTCCATTGAAGCCTCAACTCCCGATCCGCTTTGGAGTCTTCCCTGGAACCCCCCCCCCACCTGGAAAGTATACTGGAAGCATGTGTACAAAAGGAGACACTTAGACTCCCCTTGAGAGTCTCTCACCGAGGAAATTGATTTCCATGGTGGGGAGGGTTCCCCTAGATCCCTCCTAGAGTATGTTTCATTTGGTGAGATAGTAGAACTGTAAAGGCAGAAGGAGGGATGGTCAACCAATGCCCCCTCCCAGGAGGAATCAGTATTCCTCTAGGCTTTTGGGACTTGCTTGTCTACTTCTTTGATGGTCCTTCTCACTGAAGAACATTTAGATTTGATTTCTTGTAAGTTTAGAGGGAATTGGATGTGGGGGTGAACCAAGTCCCCATAAACCTAATAAAATCTTAGTCTCCCTAAATGGAGGCCTTTGTGGAACAAGGGTCCTGCGGTAGACTCTATTGTGGTAGTTGTGGCAACTCAGAAAGAGTTGCATAGAAGGGCTATGTCCATCCCCTTAACAGGGAGTCTAGGTCACAGATTTGAAGAGGGTGTATTTGCTTCAGCTTTCTTTGTGGTAAGGGGCTGAACCACTTGGCTCATTTAACTGATATTTAGAGGGACTTGATGAAGAAGCTTTCCAAGTCCCTCTAAGGGTACCTATGGAAGCCTGTAAGTCAGTGGCTACACAACTGGCTACTCTATAGTCTGTTTCAAACGTGTCCATCTGTCTTATTTCTAACATAGCTACTGGTGCATTGAGAGCAGTGGTCACTAATATTGCTATTCGTCTGCACACTTGGATGCATCTCTGCTTCTTTTATGAACATTTTAGGACATCTTTCATCAATGTCACATCTTCATACCAGAGGTGAAAGAGACGTTGTCTAGAAGTGAGGAAGATGGCAAGACCTTGTCTGCCATTAGAATCCAGTCCTGTACTCCTGAAAAAAACATCTCTAGGAACCAGAAAGGAGGAAAAAGTTATGGTTCCTTAAATCTCAAGGCTTTGCCCCAGCGGTTCTAGAGATAGTCCCCAACCCAGGAGGTGGAGAGGGAAATAATCCTATAATGGATGTCTCCTTTGCAGCAGAGTTGCTCTGCAGAATCAAGGATTTCAGCCTTCTCCAACTGACCATTTCAGCTCTCCTGAAAGGTTACCTGTCTGCTGCAGTCTGGAGGGATGGAGGTGTTTGCTTCTGCATCCATTAGCCTGGACAGCCATCACCCAAAATTTATGGGTGCAGAGAGTTATAACCACAGGATACACAATTCCATTCTTCTTTCGCCCAATTCCAAAAAGAAATAAAATAGCTGCTATAAAAACAAGTCATCCAGAAGGTCCCACCAGATCAACAACTTTTTTTTTTTTTTTTGTACCAAAGGAGAATAGGGAACTCAGCCAGCTACAATAATATGTAAAACAAAGTTCTGTATGGTCACATTTCAGTCCACCGTAGCACTGTTAAGGCAGGATGACTAGATGTGCTCGATAGGCCCTCAGGATGCATACCACCACATCAAGATAGCCAAGTGGTCCAGAAGATTTCTCCACTTTCGGATGGGAGCCAGTTGTTTCCAGTTTGGAGTCCTGCCTGTTGGTTTCACCACAGCCTGCCAAGTGTTCATCAAGTGCATGGCAGTAGTTGCAGCTCACCTCAGACTGCAGAGGCTCCACATATTCCCATAGCTGGATGATTGGCTCATAACTGTTTCCTCAAGAGATCTGTTACATCAAGCTAGATATTCTTTGCTTCACCTTTCCTTCCATATGGGAGTCATGATCAGTATGAAAAAGTCAAAGTCCGTTCCTGTCCAAACAATAGAGTTCATTAGGGCCTATCTAGCTATGACATTGCAGATAGCTCGACTTCCAGAATGGAATTCTCACCCTTTGACAACAAGCTTCAATGGTTCTCGCCCATCAGAAGCCTTCAAACAGGTACATGTTGCATCGCCTTGGATCTTTGGCAGAGTCTTGATAGTGTTACAGGCTTTTGAGTACTACCTCCCAGGGGTGTGATTTTGATCTAGACAGATAACTTGTCAGTGGTGTGGTGCATCAGCAAACAAGGGGAAACACATTCTTACCCATTGTGTCCAGGAGCCATGAGGGTTTGGCAGTGGGCAATGTCTTCCCATTACTTTCTGGCAGCAGTGCATATCCCAGGAAAACCCAGTGTGTTAGCAGACAATCTGAACAGGTCCATCCTTCTTTACGAGTGGTACCTCAGTCAAGTGGTGGCAGATCAGTTTTTCAGCCACTGGGTTCAACCATTCTGCACCCTATTTGCCACCCCCCTAACACCGAGTGCAGCAGTTGCTTTGCCCTGATCCTCAAGGAGAGGTAGTCTCTAAAGGACCCTGTGGTCCACATTTCATTCCTAAACCTTCCCTGTGCTTATCCTTCTACTTCCCTCCTACCAAAGCAATGTGGTGCATGGTGAAAGTGATCCTCATTGCTCCCTTTTGACCTTGACAAGTATGGTTTCCCTATCTCTGGCCTCACCTGATACTCCCACCTTGGATGTTAGCTCACATTCCAGGCTTTGACTCTCACTTGTCCAGCACACCTCACACAGACATAGTATTGACCACATGGTTTTGACACTTCCTATGATAGTCAGACAGTCCTGGCTTTCATCCCATGTTTTGCATATCATGACATACTCTCAGAAAACACCAGTAGGAAAATTTCTTAAAGCAAATGGAAGAGATTTTCTATATGGGTATCGAACAGGGATATAGACCCTCTTTTAGCCTCTCTTCCTGCTACTTTAGATGTTTTAACTGGTCTCTTTCATGATGTGGTTAGCTATTTCACAATTAAAGTTCAAATGGCTGCCATGTCATATTTTCATGTGGGAGAGAAGCAGTCTCCCATTTTATTTTGAAGTATTCCAAAGTTTGTCAAAGGGGTACCTTTCTTCTTCATCCCCTTTAAGAGATCTTGTTCCACCCTGGGACATTACAATTATACTTCAGGCCTTGACCCCCCCACCTTTTTGAACCAGCTGCAACCACAAAGTTGAAGTATCTTTCTTGGAAGATATTTTCCTGGTAGCTATAATCTCAGCTTGAAGAATTTCAGAGCTTCAAGCTGTTCCCTGTAAACCACCGTACTTGATTTTTCATTAAGATAGGGTATCACTTCAAATCAACCCTACTTTTCTTCCAAGATGGCTTCAGGGTTTACTTTGAATCAAACGCTTAATCTTTCTATTTTCTTCACAAAAGTTTCCAATAAGAGGGAGTATATTTTACACTTGATTACACATCTGGAAAGTTATTGTCTATTTTTCAATTAGCAAATGCTGTCAATAAGTGAAAATAAGTCTACAAAGTCAGTCAGTTAACCATGAGAAATCTGAGCACTGTGTTCTTAGTGAAATTAACAAAAATTATTTCATACATCTGCAAATTTACCAGCCTTTTTCTCATTACCAACTGATTTTACTTGAAGATGAGCTGTCTGCAGGTGCAAGCAGTTAATCATGAGACATATGAACACTGTATGCTAACGAAAAATATACAAGGTACAGTCTGATTAACATTTTAAGGTACCTTGTCAATCAGGTCAGTGAAACATAAATGAAGTTTGAAAGTATAGAAAGTGAATTAGATACTGTAGCAACTGCCTCCTATCAGCCTTAATATGTTAATGCATTTAATGTATCAGTAAACAGTTTCATTTATTTAAAGGTAGACAGTCCACCTTTTCTTAGGACTATAGGTTAATGTTTACTGAAAGCATGCTAGATGCTCTTCACTTCTGGAATGGGACTAGGGATGAGAAAAGAACATATAGCAGTCAGTGTGACTGAGACATAGACTGTAGCAAGTGCTTCAGCTTGAGTAAACCTTAATTTTAGAGTAGGTAAGGCCTGTGGGTGTATCCATCAATATGGGGTAACTGCTTCTAACTGGAAGGGTAAACTTGTTTTTCTGAAAATGTAAATATTTCTTGTAAGTTATAGGAGGGTGAGAGTTTTGGAAATATGTTTAATTTGAGTATTTTCATTGAAGAAAAAAGTCATGAAAGATGTGATATGGATTCAGCTGGACATAAGAAGCAATTGTGTAAGAGATGAGCCAGCTAAAAATTGGAAATACATATTCAATAAAACTGTTATGTATGATAGGTGGGAGAATAGCTTTCTGCTATAACTATTATTCTGTCCATCCATCAACAACCCCTTTTCCCCATTATGCACATGGAGTTGAGGTGTCATTTGCACTGCTGGGTGGCTAGCCCTGCCATGGTACACTGTCGATATTACCATAGAATGTAAATGGCCTTACTGCTATAAAGATATAGACAAAAAAGAAAGAATACTGACATATATTAAGAAATGTAGGGTGCAAATATCAATGTTGATGGAGATGCACTTGGATGGAAATGAGAATGTGGCTTTCACAAGAAAGGATTTCAGGGTGGACATTCAATAGAGTATTAAGTCAACTCATTACTATACAAGCTCAGCAAGTCTTTTGATGACACATTAGCCCCTAGTCCTTTTAACAGCATAGAAGTTTTTCTGTTGCTGGGGGTAGCCTTTCTGTGATCTGTTTGCTACCCCAAGCATTGCCAAACCACTAGTCCATCAGTAGCCATCAAGGCTACTATAGACTTTTCTTCATGATAAAGAGATTTCTCTAGAAAGTCAAGTTGTGCAAGATCAATGTTATTCTCATAGCTCCCTTAACCCTATCATTGTATCAGGGAATGCAAATGCTTTCATTGCCCTACTCATAAAATCCCAGCTTATTCTATTGAATGCTTTCTCTGCATCAAGACTAACAAACAGCAGTGATATTTTCTTTCATTCTGCTTCCCTCTGGACCATTATTGCTCTATTAATGTTAAATGTTTGCTTCCCGTCCACAAAACCATATTGATCCATAGCTGTCAATTTTGGCAACACCTTTGATATTGTCTTAGCTAGTATAGAAATCAACACTTTATAATCATGGTTTAAAAATTTAAATGGGTCTATATGAAGCTGGATCTGATGGGCCTTTACTCTCTTTGGATAATTCAGCCAGCTTTCTTCCAGGATGCTGATGCTTCTCCTCCTTTTAAAATGCTATTAAACAAAACCTATTTTCTTCCTCCTAACTTTTATACTTCCACAGGAATACCATCTGTTACTGCAATGGTCCCCATCCACCGGGACATAGACCGGTACCAGGGCATGGATAACTTGGTTGCACGGAAAGAAGAAAAAACATTTTATGTCGGGTGTCCGACTGTTCAGACAAAAGTGCATGTGCGTATGTGTGTTTATGTTTCTGTCTGCGTGTGTGAGTGAATGTGTGCATGAAAGCAGAATGTATGTCTGTGTGAAAGCAAAAGAGACTGTGCATGTGTATACATGAGAGGGTGAACAGTGAGAATGATCGAGCCATTATTTTATACTCGCTAAGCAGTGCTTTTGCTGTTTAGTGAGTGTAAAATAAAAATAAATGAAACTGAAAAAAGTGTGTGTGTGTGTGTGTGTGTGTGTGTGTGTGTGTGTGTGTGTGTGTGTGTCAATGCATGCAAGAAAGCAGAAGAGATTGTGTGTTTGTGTGTGTGTGTGTGTGTGTGTGTGTGTGTGTGTGTGTGTGTGTGTGTGTGTGTGTGTGTGTGTGTGTGAGAGAGACAAGAGAGTGAAGAGTGAGAGCAATCCCTGGCAGCAGCATCAGTTAAGAGGTTTGCGTACCTCTCGACTATACCACTCAACCTCTTCCCACAAGAAATCTTGACAGAGCCACAAATAACGGGGCAGTCGACTAAAAATAATGACAAATTTTAAATATTGCTCTTATAAACTTAGAAAGTTGCTTGAACAGCAGGGTTTCAATTACAGTGTATTATCTGAACGATATGAAGTCTGAAATGCCTGTCATTATTTAATGACTTGAATCCCCAGTCATTTGCCAGAAAACTATACATTTTATGAGGATAGGACAAAACATACGAGCCAAAAATCTGACATTCTGCAAAAATCTGAACAGTTGAAAGGTGTGCTATGTTGACTCATAGCTCAAGTTATATGAATAAAACTAAAATAAATGGGGGACAAAGGCTCAAAATAGGAACATATTTTACTTGATTATTAAGATTTGTGTTAGCATACATTTTCTGAAACCGATGTGTGCATGAGAGAGTGAGTGAGAGTGACAATAAAGAGGTTTACATACCTCTGGACCTTTCAACTGAAGAAATCTGGATAAATCCTAAAATAAAGAGGGAACAAAGGCTTAAAAATAGGAACAGATTTTAATCACTGCTCTTATAAAATTACAAACGTGCTTAAAAAGAAGGATTTGTGTTAGTATGAATTTTCTGAAAAAAATAATAAGTCTGAAACTCAAATGTATGCCATTATTTAGTAACTTCAGTCTCCAATAACTGGTAACAAGTCAAACATTTTAAGAGTAAAGGACCAAAAAATAAAGTAAACGCTTGGATATTTTTAAGTGTTACATTTTGGATGTAAAAGTGCTTCCTCCAACACCATTAACATATATTACAGCAAGTTTGAAACATTAGGTGGAGGAACTATTTTACATCAAATCATCATCTTCTTTCGGCTGTTCCCGTTAGGGGTCGCCACAGCGGATCACCTGTTTCCATTTCTTCCTGTCCTCTGCATCTTGCTCTGTCACACCAACCACCTGCATGTCCTTTCTCACCACATCCATAAACCTTATCTTAGGCCTTCCTCTTTTCCTGTTACCTGGTAGCTTCATGCTTAGCATCTTTTTCCCAATATACTCAGCATCCCTCCTCAGCACATGTCCAATCCCTCCTCAGCACATGTCCAAACCAACGTAATCTTGCCTCTCTGGCTTTGTCTCCAAACCTTCCAACCTGGGCTGACCCTCTAATATACTTATTCCTAATCCTGTCCACCCTCGTCACACCCATTGCAAATCTTAACATCTTTAACTCTGCCACATCCAGCTCAAACTCCTGCCTTTTTGTCAATGCCACTATCTCCAACCCATATAACATAGCTGGTCTCATTACCCTCTTGTAGACCTTCCCTTTCACTCTTACAGGTACTCGTCTGTCACAATTCACTCATGACACTCTTCTCCACCCACTCCATCCTGCCTGTACTCTCTTCTTCACCTCTCTTCCACACTCACCGTTACTCTGAACTATTGACCCCAAGTATTTAAACTCATCCACCTTCGCCACCTCTACTCCTTGCATCCTCACCATTCCTCTATCCTGCCTCTCATTCACACACATATATTCTGTCTTAGTCCTGCTGACCTTCATTCCTCTTCTCTCTAGAGCATATCTCCATCTCTCCAGGGTCTCCTCCACCTGTTCCCGACTCTCACTACAGATCACAATGTCATCTGCAAACATCATAGTCCTCGGGGAATCCTGTCTGATCTCGTCTGTCAACCTGTCCATCACCAATGCAAATAAGAAAGGGCTCAGAGCTGATCCTTGATATAACCCCACCTCCACCTTAAACGCATCCGTCACTCCCACGGCAGACCTCACCGCTGTCACACTACCCTCGTACATATCCTGTACCACTCTTACATACTTCGCTGACACTCCTGACGTCCTCATACAATACCACAACTCCTCTCTAGGCACCCTGTCATATGCTTTCTCCTAGTCTACAAAAACACAATGCAACTCCTTCTTACATTCTCTGTACTTCTCCATCAACACTCTCAGAGCAAACATCGCATCTGTAGTGCTCTTTCCCGGCATGAAACCATACTGCTGATCACTAATCATCACGTCCCTTCTTAACCTAGCTTCCACTACTCTTTCCCATAACTTCATGCTTTGACTGATCAATTTAATCCCTCTGTAGTTACTACAGCTCTGCACATCACCCTTATTCTTAAAAATCGATAACAAAACACTTTTTCTCCATTCCTCAGGCATCCTCTCACTTTCCAAGATTTCATTAAATAATCTGGTTAAAAACTCCACTGCCATTTCACCTGAACACCTCCATGCTTCTGCAGGTATGTCATCTGGGCCAACAGCCTTTCCATTCTTCATTCTCTTCATAGCTATCCTTACTTCCTCCTTGCTAATCCATTGTACTTCATGATTCACTATCCCTACATCATCTAGCCTTCTCTCCCTCTCATTCTCTTCATTCATCAACCCCTCAAAGTACTTTTTCCATCTCCTCAACACACTCTCCTCGCTTGTGAGTATGTTTCCCTCATTATCCTTTATCACCTTTACCTGCTGCACATCTTTCCTAGTTCGGTCCCTCTGTCTAGCCAATCGGTACAGGTCCTTTTCTCCCTCCTTAGTGTCCAACCTTTCATACAATTCTTCATATGCCTTATCCTTAGCCTTCGCCACCTCTCTCTTTGCCATGCACCTTATCTCCTTATACTCCTGTCTACTTTCTTCATCTCTCTGACAATCCCACTTCTTCTTTGCCAACCTCTTTGTCTATATACTCTCCTGTATACTCTCCTGTACTTCCTCATTCCACCACCATGTCTCCTTGTCGTCCTTCCTCTGTCCAGATGTGATACCAAGCACCTTTCTAGCCGTCTCCCTTACTAGCTCTGCTGTAGTTACCCAGCTATTTGGTAACTCTTCACTGCCACCCAGTGCCTGTCTTAACTCATCAAAAATATATAAAAAATATAATATAGTATTTAAAAATAAATAACTACATCACAACAATTTTACAGATAGCTCATTCTCTAAGCTCAATAATGCCATCCAGGGTGTGTGTTAATGTGTAATTAATGTGTAGATGTCCGACGCCTCTGGGCAGGCATTAATTACACATTGACACACACCCTGTCAGGCATTACTGCTTGCATATTATGAGTGCGCAATGGCCGGTCCATGGAAAATTGTCTTACATGAAAGCAGTCCATGGTGCAAAAAAGGTTGCAGACCACTGTGTTACTGGAGACATCCCTGTAGATTGATTATACATCACTGTTTTTATCTCCTCTATCTTAACTATTAGTTGTTGAGCCTTATTTTCCTCTAACTTTGACACAATTAAGTCTTCCATAAATATTTCCATGTGGGCTTTTTTCTTGATTTACACATTTATCTGTTTTATACAAATGTTTATAAAATTTCAGAAATATTTGTAATACCTCGGTGGGATCTCTGGTTGTTTTTCTTGTTCCTAAGTTTGGCAAAAGCCCTTCTTACTTTCTGTTGCCAGGTCTATGTTAAATGCTCGAACATCCAAAATGTCGAACATTACATGGTCGAGACCAAATGTTCGACATTTGGATGTTCGAACATAAAAAAAAAAAAAGAAAACACAGAAAAACACTTTAACAGTGTAGGCAGGGGGGGGGCAAGCCCCCTGCACCCCCACACCCCCCTACTTAAATATACCAACTCCGAGACCGCACTTCATTGCAGAAAAGGGAAATTCTCCCTATCTGCACCATACGGTGCCATTGAAAGTCTGTCTTCGAGCACTCAAAATTTCGAACATTTGGTCTCGACCATGTAACATTCGAAATTTTGAGGGTTCGAAGATTTGACACGTACCCCTGTTGCCTTGTCATTGTGGTACAAGTTTTTGTACACTGGTATTATCAAAACAATAGTTGCTGAACAGCAGTCTTTCTAAACTCATGTGTATTATCGAAAATTTTCTCTTTAGCACTCTGCAGTTGCATCTCTTCTTGTTCTGAAAGGCTCTGCTTATTGTGCAATACTTTAACCCCTGATCCTATTTTTTAAACTCAATTTTTATTTTATCCCACTCAATGGCTATCTCTTCTGAAGAAATGTATGTCTTCCTTAATAAGTTTTGAATAATTGCCACTACCCATTTCTTAAATTTCACTCTTTTTAACAGGTAAGTAGAAACGCTCCAGAGTATCATTTTTACTGTATTATCCTGTGGTTTTATCGGTGCACAATTTAACGTTTATTGGATATGTGTCAAAGTTTTCAATTAAATGCACATATTTTTATGAAATATATTTTCTATCCAGTCTAGCCCAATTATTGTGCCTTGGGGAATAATATGTAAATTCTGTCTGAGTTCCTGTTACTGAATTCACATCTTCCATACCAAATGTTTTCATAAATTTCTTCAGGAATAGGTTTATAGGTAAGTACTAGGCAAGCTGGCCTTGGGGGCCATTTTAATCCTAGTGAATTTCCCTTTTTGTGCTCAAAATAACCTATCCCATTTGGTTATACATTGGCCTTACCCATCCCATAGTTGATAATTATATATTACCCCTAATGAGAATAAATGGGATCATACCATAGGCAGTTTGAGGGGGATCCATGCATGAGATAAGGCATTTAGGAGCTGCCTCTGTTCATTAGTAGTACAGGTGGCAATCCTGGGGTAAATTTTCTATTTCCCATCCATAGATTGAAGTTACACTTGAAAATTGACAGGGAACTTTGTTTTATATGGATGGGGAGTCTGTTCCACAGCAGTGGTATCCTCTTTGAAATATACTTGTCCCTCCTGCTGATGTTGAAGAAGAGGTTTAGAGCCTTAGACTGAGTATTTCTGATGCTATCCGACTTGTTGATATGCAGTAAATCCATCATTAATGAGTTGGAGGATACCTTGTATGCCAGACACAGGTCACCTCTTAGCAGTCTGTAAGATGACGAGTATAGTGACATCCCTAGATGTAGACACAATTCTTTTGTTTATAAGCTATGTAATACAGAAGGACTTTCTTACAACAGTAGACTCAATGTTGGTGAAAATTTATGTCACTGTCCACATAAGTTCCCAAATCGCAAACAACTGGGTCAACTATTATGGGTGCATTGTCAATGTGGTAGTTCCCTGGGGTAGATGACTTCCCAAAGGATACAGTAATGCATTTTTTGCATGTAGTTTCAGACTGATTTTGACACCAGGTATTTATTTGAGACAAACCTTCTTGCAGGATGGTGAGTCATCTGGGGAATCAGTGACTGCTCCTAGCTTGCAGTCATCTGCAGACTTAGTCAGCCAGTGCCCTTTGGGATTGGCTTTTACTTTAGAAAATTAGATGCCAAACAGGAGAGATCTTAGCACAGAACCTTGGAGGATTCCATTGGTGACTGGTGTCTTTGTTGAGGTAACTCCTCCTGTTTTGATCATTTGCATCCTATCTATGAACCAGTTGGCAATCCAGCAGGTGACATAGGGGTTTATTCCCAGTTAATTTAGCTTTTCTACTATGCCTGAGTGGGGGAGTGTGCCAAATTCATTGGCCCAGTCGAGGTATGTGGTGTGTACCATTTCATCCTTATCTATTGCTTGGTAACATTTAAAAAAAATCCACTAGGTTAAGTAAGCATGTCATGCTCTTGACGAATCCAAACTGAGACAGGTCTAGTGTTTGTAAGTTCCATATGTCGTGATTGATTAATTCCATTATAAGTCTTTCCATGGCTTTGCATATGAGGCTGGCCTGACTTATGGGTCTGTAATTGCCTGGGTCTCTGCAGGATCTTCCCTTATGCAGGGGAATGACTGTAGCCATTCTTCATCTGCTTAGTACAAAACTTGTATGAATGCTGAGATTGAACAAAGTTGTTAGGGGTGTGGCTAAATCATGCTTCATGCTATTTAAGATGCATCCAGGGATATTGTGAGGACCCATTGATGCAGTATTTTTACCTTTTTATAGCACTTTTAAGACTTGGTCTTGTGTGATAGCTGGAGATGAGCCAATTTCAGGAATATCTTGAGTGACTGAAGGAGGATAAAGTTAGATCTAAATTTATCGGCCAATATGTTAGCTATACCTTTGGTCTTAGTGTAATCTGCATTCTTTCTTTTTATAATTTTCCTTCTAGGTATCCCCACATATATCCTCACTATTGCAAATTGAGTTCTATTCTCCACATATAAAAAGCAGCCCCCACTGAAATCTGATCATTTCTCCCAAAATGTTCTTAAGCTTCATAATAGCATTTTTGGTGCAATATAAGTATATGCCAGCACAATCCTCCTAACTTGCCAATAAGCCATTGCTACCACAAATCTACCATTATTATTTTTTCCCTCTTCTATCACTATTGGAGCCCCTCTGTCAGTCAGTATTATTACTTTCATTTTCTGTTGTCCCTGACATTCTACAGAATATCCATCCTGAAAATCCTTTCTTTATCAAATTCACATGCTCATTTTTATCCAGATGCGTCTCCTGTAACTTTGCTGTTTGCATCCAGCATTTCTTAATATAATTCAGTACTCTCTTCGCACCCAGCATTCTTAATATAAGTCACTAGTCTCTCTTTTGTGTATATATGTAAGGCAAGTCACATTCCAAGATAATATTGTCAGAGTAGCCAAAAAGACAAGAAAAAAAACAATAAATCCAAAAGCCAGCAAGAAGAAAAACAAATCCAAATGGGACAACCACTTTATTCGAGTTGAGCGCTTTCCACTCCACTAAAGAGACTTCATCAGAACAATATGCACACAACACCCAACCATTAATATACCCTCCCCAATTAATCAATCAACCTTCTTCTTCTTCTTCTTTCGGCTTTTTCCCAGTTAGGGGTCGCCACAGCGGAACTCGGGTCTGCCAATGATTGGCAGTAGATTTTTACGGTGCCAAGGTTCCAGCTCGATGCCCAACCTTCACCGAAGGCACACCCATTCACGCATGTCTTTCGAAGGCCACTCGACCGAGGGGAGGACATGCAGACTCCACACAGAAGGCTTCAATTAAAACTGAAAAAACAATTACGATTAAAAAATACACATTAATTATCAAAACAAATTCAACACTAATACGGTTGATATACTCTGATCATATTCCATCTACAGCCCTTTTGGAAATATTGTCAAGAGTAGCCATTACGATTAAAAGTTATTGCTGTCACCTATTGTACGTGAGAATTCTTTTTGAATGTGTATTTCCAACTTCTGTCTTACATCTGCTCACTGCTTGGCAAGCTGATCTTTTATACAGTTATTTTTTCTCATCTCTATTTGAACCTATGTCACAATAATTTCTGGCAGGCATTCTTGATAAGGTCTCTAGTGTGTACTGTATTGGTATAACTAGGGGCCGTTATTAACTTTTATCAGGGTTTTAAAAAGTCTTCTGTCCTAGCACCTCAGAGATTGTAAGCTTTTCCTTAAAGCGGCCTTCCTATTGAGACCCCCATTTTAAGATTTTTTTTCCTTTGTAGGATTTCAAGTTTATCTTGGAAAAGTTGAATCATTCTCCCTTTGAACCAATAGCCAAAGCAGAACATTGTTTCTAGTAGCAGTCAACTCAACCAGAAGGATCTCTACACTGCGGGCTCTGTTCTGCCATCCATCATGTTTAACCTTCAAATGGATAGATTCTCAATATGTACAGATCCCAGGCTTCTTGCCTAAGGTAGCCTCAGAGTCAGTTGAATCTTATTATGCCAGTTTTCATTACAGAATATTCCATCGCTGGTGAATATAAGCTGCTATGCCTAGATATTCCCAGACAGTTACGGTTTTACATGTATATAACTGATGCTGTAGGTAAAAATGACCCTTTGACCAACTGACTATGTGTGAAAATATGTGCAATCACCTTATCCAAGTGACTGCTTGACTGCAATAAGTATTGCTACTTATCTAGTAATAAGATAATTCCAGGTAAACCAAAATCTCATTAAGCTAGATCCATGGCTACATCCTTTGCTTATTCAGGAATCCACCTTTAGATATTTGTACTAGCCTTTGCAAGACACTATAAGCTGGATGTGATCTCAAGGTCTAGATCTTACATTGGGGTCTCCGTTCTCCAAGGTTTTCTGTCATTATTCCACCAAAGAGTCTTATAGCTAAGGACTCTGTTTTGCCTTTTGAAGTGGATGGATTGGATCATGTAAGACAAGAAAGTTATATACTTACCATGATATATCTTCATTAGCCATGCCCATCAATTTAAGTGTATCCAGCCTCCTTCCCCTGCAAGATTGTGCTTGTCCTGTCTACACTAGCTTAGTCAGTCATCCTGATGCCTTACTATAGAGTGGAAAGTGCCATCCTTTGGATAATCTTAGATATTTTCGAGGTTATGTATTTCACACCTTTAGCTTCAGTGGGCAGACTAGATCTGGAGACGTGAGAAGTATTATGGAAGTTTGGGAAATCTCTGTGAAATCCTATGGGGGCGAAATCAATTCTGCATTAGGTGACCAGTCCTGCCTTTTGAAGAAGGACATGGATCATGGAAATCTGTTGTTCTGGTAAATTATATAAGTGTTGTTTTCATTAAATGTGGAAATGTTACTACTCTTTAATGGTACTGCTTTTTACATTGACACACTCTTTTTACACTATTTAGGGAAATCCGTTTCTGAAGCTATCAAAATACTGAATAACATGTTTCACCAGTATGATGACAGCTTCATGCCTGGTCAGCAAGTTATCCTCTATGATTACTTCCTCAGCACTTTCATTAGACATTACCAACTCTACCAGTTTGTCCTGAGTCAGGAGAGAAATCTGGATCAGGCAATATACCATCTAGAGATTTTTGTACCTCCCCAACCTCTTCCTCTGAAAGATGGCATAGACATTGAGGTATGGAGATATCAAAAACAGCTGGCTGAACTCACTGCAGCTGAGAATCAGAAACAGAATGACTTGCTACTGCTCAGAGATTCAGCCCACCTGGAGATTGAGCAAGCACTGCAAACATTGTACCACAGTCTTGTGATTGAAGAGCAGCACATTCTGGACAAGCAGGTATAATAATTTTGTTCATATAATTTGATTGATGTATTTCTATAATTATATTCCTTTGTCTAAAACTTTCTTGTCTAACTCTTCCATGCCCAAGGCATACATTTTGTACCCTTCTATGGGTGGAATATCAATACACAATATATTTAATATTATATCCTAAATAAAGGTGGCATAATATGCTGTGCTATATGCTCATTATATGTCTGGTTAGTTTTCTTCATTTTTACATGGAAGTAGTAACAATAATGTCTGCATAGACCAGTGTTTCATTATATGCATTTTGGTTACTGTGCAAAATGGTAAAATACCTGAAGAAAATAGCTTTACTTTTTAGATATATTACTTTTCTACCTGAAAATATTGAAACAAGCATATTTCCATTGATGAGATTGTTAATCTGGAATGCCCTACATTGATCTAATCAGGTTTGAACAAGTGAATATTTTTTGTTAGATAAGTCTCTTTCCAAGTGAAATAGTGTGCCTCATTAAGAAGTGTATACTGTTCACCTTCTCATAATAATTAATTTGATGTTGTTGCCTTCATTTGCTCTTCAGCCTATGGGCTCTGGATCCAAGCATCGGATCCGACTCGGCCACATACCAAAGCTGTAGGCTCCAACATCTGAGCTCCTCCCCTACCCATGATGCTCCTCTCCTCCAAATCCCTCAGATCTCATTTGCCGTGCTTCACTAAGCATCGGGTTCTCACACTCTGAGCTCCTCAGGGCTGTTATCTGGTCAGTGAGTAAATTTTTTGCTGTATATCAAAGCTAAATTTTATAACTTTTGCCTTCCCTATCTCCTATCTTTCTTTCTGCCTTAGAGCAGTTTTCTAAAAAGAGTTTTTTTGTCTCTTTCTTTTCCCTCCCTTCCCTACCCTTCCCTACTGGCTTTTGGATATATATATAACAAAAAAAAGTTTCTAGTTCTGTAGAACTTTAGATTTTTTCCTTGTTTAACTACTTTATTTCTGTCTTGGTGTGTGTGTGTGTGTGTGTGTGTGTGTGTGTGTGTGTGTGTGTGTGTGTGTGTGTGTGTGTTGCCGCTGGGTTTAAGAAATGCAGCATATGTAAGCACAAAATCCCACTTTTCGATGCACTCAGAATGTGTGGTGTGTCTTGGGATGGCTCATCTGGATTCTGCTTGTGCTGGCTTTAATCAGTGGGCAGTGATCGATCACCGCAATAAGATTATTTTAAAGGGAGTCCTCCCTAGTTCCTCTTCTTCAGCCACTCCATCCACTTCAGGGGCTCAAACCTCCACTGAGGAGCATAAAGAGGGGAAGAGATCCCCCAGTAGATCATGTCATTCGGGGGTGCAACCGGCCAAAATTTCCAGACCCTCGGAGTCAACAGCTTCAGTGCCTACTGTCATTTGGGCCTCCCCTCCATGCCGGAGCTGAAGTTTATCCCTGGAGCCAGTGACAACCAGACCCAAGTCGCCTCTCCTGCAGCAGCCAAGGCCCTCATCCAGGCCAGC
Source organism: Protopterus annectens (assembly GCF_019279795.1). Lineage (NCBI taxonomy): Eukaryota > Metazoa > Chordata > Ceratodontiformes > Protopteridae > Protopterus > Protopterus annectens. Next base: position 1,171,297,263 of record NC_056729.1, on the reverse strand, counting down.
TTCAGTAGCGTCTTCCATTAGATCCTCCCAAAGCCTTTCCAAAGCCAAGGTAGACAGCATGATGGTCAAATTTCTCAAGGCACAAATTCAGATGGGGATCTTGCCTGCTCTGTCCCCTCTTGGATCCATGAGCAATATTCCTACCTTCACCCCTCTCTCTTCTTTTCTAATCTGACCCAGGATTTTGGAGTTATCGGGTCCGAGCTTTCCTAGAGCTGAGACGTCAGAGCCGACAGGTGCAGTTACCTCGACTCTGACGGTCTCCTTGACATGCCCGGCTCCAACTGTTTTAGAGCCAAGCGACTCTCTGAGCCATAGCTTTGGCATCGGTGGTGAGGGGTTGACATCAGCTACAAAATTTTCTGAGCTGTGTCTTCCTCTCGGGGCTTCAGCATTTGACAGCTTGGCTCTGACTCCTCATTTGGATCCAGGGGCAGTTGTGGTTTGTGTAGCTTCCCTGTCGACAGCTTTGGCACTGGCGGGGGTGCCTATGGTTTCCTAATCTCCCAAGGTGGTGGAGAGGTTTCTCTCTGCACCCAGAAGAGCCTCAACTCTACCTGCTTCAGATCCTGGCCCCCCTTTGGCAGTTTTTTTGCCTGAGACATCTACTCTGTCCCCTCTGGGACAGCCTACCCAAAAGGACTTCCAGTCTACTTCCTATTTGGAACCCCGGAGTCTTCCGATACCTTCCCAAAGCACCCCACCGAGGAGATTCCTTGGAAGTAACAGTGCAAAAGGAGACACTTGGATTCCCCTTTTGAATCCTTCACTGAGGACATCGAACTCGATGAAGGGGAAGGGTCCCCCAGATCACCACCCGAGGATGTCTCCTTTGGAGACATTATGGAAATCCTTCCCCAAAAGGGTGGTTGGTCTTCCAGAAGCCCTAACCCAGAGTAATCGGTGTTTCTGGAAGCCTTTGAGTCAGGCACATCTACTTCTTGGATGTCCCCCTGCAGACCCCCTTATTGACCTTGTGTCCCACTGGACATGGAAGGAACCAAACACAGTGGAACCTATTCCCAAGCAGCCTGATAAGATCCTTAATGCCCCTTCTGCCCACCCACACTGGACTAATGGATTTCCCCATCAGTGCCATCGTGGTTGCAGCTGCCATCAAAAAGGAGTTGGCTCAGCAGAGCTCCACTGTCCTTCCCCCTAACAGGGAGTCTAAGGCTTTGGACAGGTTTGGAAAGCAGGTTTACACTTCAGTGACCTTCGCATTGCGAGAGCTGAACTACTTGACACACGTAACCAGGCTATAGAGGGACTTAGTTAAGGAATTCTCTAGTTCTGTCCCAGGGTCCATGTCTGCTGAGGAACAGAAGACCTTGTCCTCAAGAATGGCCACCCTCCAGTCTATCTCTAATATGTCCATGAGGTTGATCTCTCATGCTACAGAGGGTGCCTCACTAGCAGCCAGATCAGGCATTGCCATCAGACATCTTGCCTGGATGCAGCTGTGTGATTTTTCGGAACCCTATAAGAAGTCTTTTGTCAGTGCTCCCTTTGATCGATTGACAATTTTCGGTCCAACAGTTAAAGACATACTCTCCCAAAGGGAAAAGTATGGAAAGACCTTGTCTGCTGTCGCAATATGCTTCTCTACCCCACAACAGACTTTTTCCAGGAACCAGCATGGGGGAAAGAAGTTGTGGTTCCATAAATCACAAGATCCTTTTCAGAATTCACAAGAGAACCTTTCTCCCAGAGGCAGAGGGGCAAATGGTTATAATCGCAGAGGCCGCCCTCATGGTAGAGGGGTTCCGAAGAACCAAGGGCATCGAGATTTTTTTCTCAGACATACCCAATCAGCTACACTTTGGTAGCCTTTTCACTGCCTACAGTCGTGAATTTTGTTTTACTCGTCTGAGAGTATCTGGGTTACAGGCTTTGTCTTCCAAGCCACCATATCTGATTTTTCATATGGACAAAGTTACTTTGTGTACTAATCCTTCCTTTTTGCCTAAGGTTGCTTCTGAAGCTAACCTAAACCAAGTCTTCAGTCTTACTGTTTTCTTCCCAAATTTTCAAAATAAGGGAGAGTACCTGCTTCATACTTTGGATGTACATAGACAATGCTGCTTCTGTTTAGATAGAACCAAAACCCTTAGGAAATCTGACCAACTCTTCGCATCCTTTTCTAAGTCCAGGATGGGTAAACCAGTTTCCAAGGTTATCGTAGCTCATTAGATAACTAGTTGTATCAAACTTGCATATTCCACTAAGGGCATTCCCTTACTTTGTCGCATTAAGGCCCAGTCTACTACATCTGTTTCTACTTCTTCAGCTTTCTGGTCGAAACTTCCCATTGATGAAATTTGTGCAGCTGCTACTTGGTCATATCATCATATCTTTATTTCCCATTACAAACTAGACATTATTTCTAGGAATAGGGCATCCTTTGGTTCTGCTGTGCTCCCAAATGTCCTACCTTGAGAGTCTCCCAAGTTCTTATTGTAGATGGGGACTCTGTCCAAAAGGTTGAAGAGCAAATGAAGGCAACAACATCAGATAAAGAAGTTATGTACTGACCATAACACTCCATCTGTGTTGTTGCCTCTCATTTGCTGTTCAACCTTCCCTCCCTCCATCCACCTGCCTTTTGAAGGACCTAATGGAAATTTTTTGGACAGATATTTCTGTTCTCCTTTGAGCTCCTGAAGTATCCCCACTTGGCTGATTCTTCTATTTCTACATAATTTCTTTCTCTTTATTTGTATTATGATTATGTGATATACTATGCTGCAGCAAACTCAGTCTGAGGGATTTGGAGGAGAGGAGCATCATGGGTAGAGGAGGAGCTCAGATGTTAGAGCCTACAGCTTCTGAGTTGGTTCCAATGCTCAGATCCAGAAGCCATAGGTTGAAGAGCAAATGAAAGGCAAAAACACAGATGGAACGTTATGGTGAGTACATAACTTTTTTAATATACTTATAGTTATATATTAGTACTATGTTTTATATATATATATATATATATATATATATATATATATATATATATATATATATATATATATATATATATAGATAGATAGATAGATATGTGTGTGTGTGTAGGTATATATATATATATATATATATATATATTTTTTTTTTTTTTTTTTTTTTATAGATATAGATATATTAAAGCAATAATGAATGTGCATAAGTATATCAAGATTAAACCCCAGTTGATGTGGTTTTATCATGAGGGCAAAGCCCAAATGATTAAACAAAGTATACCATGAGTAAATCTTGATATACTCGGAAGCAGGAGTGGATTAAATATTACACATTATTTAGGAAATAAATTGCTTACCTTTCTTAAATAATATATTTGTATAAGGGCACTTCAGTCTTCTTACACATTGTCTTCCCTATACTGATGTACTGCGCATGTGTATGGCACTTAGTGCTTTCACAGTACTTCAATGCAGGAGATGTGAAGGAGAAAACAAAATCTGTGTAGCTGGTTTTATTTTTTTGATTGGCAATTTAAAAAAAATAGAGATTTATGAGGAAGATCAGGTAGGTTTCTGTATGTTTAATTTTGCAGAAGGTACCTCATTTTCTGATATTTTGTTCTGTCCCCCAGTATATGTCAGTAGAAAGTCTGGCTGCTTAATGGTAGTTTAGCAGATGGACTTTTTCTATTGGTACATGCTCAGTTTACAATGGGCATGCTGGTTGGGGTGTAATGTACTCATTTTTGAATAGTAATGAGTCTTTATTGTATAATATATTATATATTGTGCTTTATTACTTATAAAGTATTTATCATTGCTGTCAATATCACTGAAGAAATATCACAGTGATACTATGGAACTTTGTACCAAATTGCAAACATAAAATCTATCTTCACACTAGTAACAACATGCTGTGAGAAAATGCTGCATTAATACGTTTGTGACAAAATGCTGGAAGCTATAGGTTAGAAGGCTACATTCACCAGTTAACTCTATGTGCAGTGATGCAGTGATTGTTCATAGTGCAGCACAGTTCCAGGGTCTTGGGTTAACCCTGATTTTCAGTCACTGTCATTGTGGATTTGACAACTGCATCCAGTTTGCAAACTTGTTTAGCCACAGTCCCTTGGTTCATAGGTTCATAGGCTGGTACTAGGCTATCAGCTTTAGGGCCTATACAAGCCTATCCATAATTCCCTGGCTATTTCTTCCCACACTATTTACTTCCCTGGACCCCTGTCTAGCAGGGCGACTGACGTGATCCCCGGGGTGAATTTCCTTTCTCCCATCCAATCGTCAAGGTTCCTTTTGAAGAGGACCAAAGAGGCACTCTATTTGACATGTATGGGCAGTCTATTCCAGAGTCTGGGGAGTCTCTGGGTCAGGAACCTATCCCTCCGGCATGTTTTGTTTATTGTGATGACAAGGTTTAGATCCCTGAAGCGTGTGGCTCTGAGGGATTGGGATTTCTTTAAGTGTTGCATGTCCAACAGCTCTGGGTTTGACATGGCCTTGTATGTTAAGCAAAGATCGCCTCTGAGTAGACGATATGTGACAGAGTATAGCTGGAGTTTTTTAAGACGGTCAGCATAGGGCATCTGCTTTAGGCATGTGGTTCTTTTAGTGAGGTATTTCTGTGGCCTTTCCAGTAGTTGCAGATGTCTTGAGAGGTACATACCAAATGGGACATTGTATTCTATAATGGGTCTAATGAGGGATGAGTACAGTGGGATAATGACCTCCTTTTTTCTGGATGAAAAGCCCTTAGTGATGAGGTGTGCCACATAGAAGGATTTCCTGACTGTTGTGGCAATATGGTCAACAAAGGCGAGACCACTGTCCACCTGTGTCCCTAAGTCTCTTATCACGCTTTCAGTGTTTAGTGTACAGCCACCTTTGTGGTAATTCACGGGTGCATGTTTTTTCCCAAAGGGGATATCTGTACATTTCTTGGCATTAAGCTTGAGCCCATGGCTCTGGCACCAAGCATCTGTTTTTGTAAGGCCCTTTTGTAGAGTATCCACATCATTTGGGGATTCAGTAATGGCTCCCAGTTTGCAGTCATCTGCGAACTTTGTTAGCCAGAGTCCCTTAGGGTTGGCCTGTACTTCAGAAAAGTAGATGCCAAACAAGAGCGGTCCCAGGACTGAACCCTGAGGTACTCCATTTGTCACTTGTCGGGGGCTGGATTTGGAGTCTGCTACTTTTACAGTGTGGGTTCTGTCAGTAAGCCAGTTGGCAACCCATTGAGTGACGTAGGGATTAATGCCCAGCTTAGTAAGTTTATCTATGATTCCAGAGTGGGGGATGATGTCGAAGGCCTTGGTGAGGTCCAGATAGGCTGTGTGGACTGCCTTATGCACGTCCATGGCTCTGGAGACTGATTCAAAGAAGTCAGTCAGGTTCAGGAGACAAGATCAGCCCTTCACGAACCCAAACTTGGTGGGGTCCATTGTTTGAAGGTTGCCAATGTCTTTGTTTATGAGTTCCATGATAATACGTTCCATGGCCTTGCAGATCAGGCTCGTCAGACTGATGGGGCGTAGTTCCCGGGATCCAAGTTGGATCCCTCCTTGTCGAGTGGGATAACTGTAGCTGTGCGCCACTCATTGGGCATGAAGCCTGAGGTGAGGCTATGATTAAACCTCTACTCATCACTCATTAGACCCATTATAGAGTACAACGCCCCTTTTGGTATGTACCTCACAAGACATGTACAACAACTGGAAAGGCCGCAGAAATACCTCACAAAGAGGATTACTGGCCTCAAACAGGTGCCCTACGTAGACCATCTCAAAAACTCCAGCTTTACTCCATTGCATATCGCCTACTCAGAAGCGATCTCTGCCTAGCATACAAAGCTATGTCAAACCCAGAGGTGTTGGACATGCTCGACTTAAAGAAATTCCAATCCCTCCGAGCTACATGCTCTAGGGACCTAAACCTTGTCACCACAATAAACAGAACATGCTGGAGGGATAGGTTCCTGTCCTAGAGACTTCCCATACTCTGGAACAAACTACCTGTCTATATCAAACAAAGCTCCTCATTAGCACTCTTCAGGAAGAATCTTGATGATTGGATGGGAAACAGGAAATTCACCCCAGGGATCAATTCTGCGGATCTGCACGACAGGGGCACAGGAAAATAATTTTCTTGGGTGGCGAAAGCCAGGGTATCTTTTTAGCTAGGTTTATATGGGCACGAGGGCCAATAGCCTAGTACCTACCTATGAACCTATGACACTTAGGTGAGGTGCCAGTTAATTTAATTTTGTAGTTCATGTAGTACGCAGCCCGGGATGTCATCTGGTCCCATGGATGCTGTATTCTTAGCTTTGGAGAGTGCGTTTTTTACCTGTGCGGCCGTTATTACCAGAATTTGGCATTCTTCCAGTATTGAGATGGGCCATTTAAGGGGGTGAGAGGGGGTAAAGTTGGTACTGAATCGATCTGCCAGGATATTGGCAATATCCTTGGGATCAGTATATTTAATGCCATTCTGTTGTAGCTCAGAGCAGATCTGAGCATTGCTATTTAGATTCTTGACATAGTTATAGAATGCCTTGTGGTTGTCTTTGGAATCTTTGGCAATTTTATTTTCGTAACTAGCTTTGGAGGATTTTATGAGGGATGTCATCTTCTTACTGAGGCTGGTAAGGGAGTTTTTTGCATCCTGGGATTTTCCTCTTTTACTTTTACTTCAGAGAAGGATATGCTAAAGAGGAGGGTGCCCAGAACAGAGCCTTATGGAGCATAGCTAGTGATGTTTGTGTGGAACAAATATTCTTGACCTTAATGGCATGGGATCTGTCAGAATGCCAATCAGCTATCCAACAAACTATGCATGGGTTACTGTTGAGTTGAGAGATTTTGTCAGACTAGATTGTGTTGGAAGGAAGTTTTGTCCAACACATTTTTTTGCATACTCAGGCAGCACTTTTTTTTTATTTTACCTATTTGTTGACCTGACAAGACCAATTGACACAACTGTCCCTTTTCAGAGGCAACACAGGACGCACTGGCTGGTTGATTGACTTGCTGAGAGTGACACAGCAGGCCAGATATAGATGGAAGGAAAAAGAAACATGCACTCCGGGCACAGGAAATAGTTCATTAATAGCTCAGAGCTTTAGTTCTCTCCCCTAACTGCCAGATTATTTACCACGTTTTAAAATATTTACCCTTGTGTGAGTTTGTAAAGTGCAAGCACTACTAATGAGATGGAATTGGAAGAACTAGCTGATGAGACAGAAGATATGTCAGCAGCAAAGAGTTATACACCAGTCATTTTGAAGAAAGTAAGGAAAATTTTTTTTTTAAACAAGGAGAGGTTACTGTGTAAGGTGATGCTGTGGGCAGAGTTAAATCAGATGAGGTAAGCAAATATAGATTACTTTATGTTATTTAGTATCCAGTGTTTTCATATGTATTTATTTACTTGGACTGTAAGAAGAAATTATAATATTTTATTCTTAGATAACAGCCCCTAGAAAGTTATTACCTAAGTTGTGATGAAAGGAGATACTGCCAGCACGGCTAGCTGGAAGTTTGTAAGTAATTATATGTCATTGGTGACTATCGAAATTATTTATACAAAATGCTTGTGTTACAAATGTATTATTACTGCATGTCATGTGTATATCAAACTGGGCGACCATGGTGGTGCAGTGGTTAGCATTGTCGCCTCACAGCAAGAGGTTCTCCGGTTCGATCCTCGGCTGGGGTGCCTTCTGTCAGTCTGCATGTCCTCCCTGTGGTCGCGTGGGTTTCCTCCGGGTGCTCCGGTTTCCTCCCACATCCCAAAGACATGCAGTAGGTGGATTGGACACTCTAAATTGACCCTAGGTGTGAGTGTGTGCATGTCTGTGCCTTCTGTGGAAGGTTGGGCGCCGGGCTGGCAACTCAACACTGTAAAACTCCACTGCCAATCATGAACGGACAGGTGATCCGCTGTGGCGACCTCTAACCGGGAAAAGCCGAAAGAAGAAGAAGTCATGTGTATATCAAACTGCTTGTACAGACATGTGTGTTGAAAATGTATTTGTAGTGTGCTGTGTTTGAAATGTAACCACAGTGTGCCCTACTGGAAGAGAGCAGAAATGTACCTGCACTATTGTAACTGTTCAAATGTGTATGCTTAACAGAGGAAACTGGAGGGTTAACCTCAGTCTAGCAAACTTTAGAAAAATATCTGAAATTAAATTACTTTATAGGCTGCACAATAAATAGGCTATCTCTCAAGTTTTCAATGCAGTTAGAGGCACAAAGTCTGTACTAGGAAGCTTTCTGTATTGTCTTTGGAGTGAACTAATTGCCACTTTTGAAGCACGAAGGAATGCAATTGTTTTATGATCTCCAGCATCTACCAAACATCTGAGCAAAAGCCTTTGTCTGTATTTGTTACAGGTAGATGCTTAATACTGTCAGCTTCCAGCAATGGGGTTTTGACCTAGGAACTAGAAGTCAGATGACCAGAAATTATGTCATTCTACAAGCTATCCCAGCAGTAATGTTTTAGATATTAATTTGAAAAATCTATTAGTGAGACCGAGCATTCTGTATTCTGTTTTAGACCTGACAACAAGAAGACCCATTCACCACACATCTGCCTTGCTCTAATAGTAAGTCACTAGGGAATAGTATAATTCTCTTAGATACAGTCAGGAATATAGCAAAGCTTAGTTTAGATGTTTTCTTTATTTGTGTGAGCCTGTAGTGCAATGTTATTTTAAATATTTCTTGTGGTTTTAAACTCTGATGTCACTGTGAATATATACTTAGTATTTATTATTAAATATATTTAAACCTTTCATTGTGGCTGATCTGTGTAGTGATATTTAAGTTTTGAGAATACTTGCATATTTATTTGGTGACACTGTGTGGTACACTTCTAATAGCCTTGCTCTTGGTGAAACTACCAATGTGATAGTGTTCAATCTCGCCGTTTGTTCTTACACATGGGTTCGGAGCCGATCCTCGGCTCCGTGTCGGCCGCTTGCAAGCTCTGCATCGAGAAGAAGCTCGAGACAATCTAATACCCACAATCCCCCTCTGCCTTTACCTCAGATCTAGTTTGCCGCTGCTGCGTTCGCATCGCTGGGAGCTAGCTCGAGCATCTTAAGTTAAGATATAACTTATTTTGTTATATTTTATTGGATAATTTGTTCTCTTTGATAATAGAAAAGCATTAGTTGATATTCTTAGTGTGTTTGAGTAGGTTAAATTCTCGGTACCGTTAATTTTATTAATCGGTTAGAGTTTTTCGGGGCCTACCAACCCTTCTTAAATTTGAACAGACTTGACATTTAAATCGGATTTGACTCTTTTTCACCGGATTTGACTATTATACTGGACTTGACTCTTACTTGTTAAATGTCTGATAAAGTAAAATCAGGTTTTAAGCGTTGTCAGTGTGGCCAAAAAATGTCAGTGACTGACAACCATAGTTCCTGCGTCTACTGCCTTGGCCCTCTCCACTTACAAGAGGACTGTTCAATCTGTCACTCTTTTAGTGGGAGGGTCATGACAGATAGGCGCAGGAAACTTATGGACAGAGGTTTATTAAAACCTTCTTTTCAGGAGGCTCTGGATGCTTCTGACCAGGCATCGAAATCCTCGAAGGAATCGAAGGCGTCGGAGCCCAAGTCATCGGCTCCGAGCTCTTCGGTAAAGTTAGATCACCGGTTCCACAGACTTCGGGCCGAGTGTTCAACTGGTGTCGGTTCCTGAGCCTCGAGTCTTGGAACCGGTGATGGAGCTCCTCCTTCGACTTTATTGAGGTCGGCTCCGTCTTGGTTCCTTCGACCCGTTCTTCTTCCAAACTCTCCGATGTCGATGTGGATCGTGTGGTGCAGAAGTTATTGGAGCATTCGGCCCTGTCCAAACTTATTTCAGTTTCCACCCAGTTGGTGTCGAAACTTGAAGGCCTTCCAGTGTCTCCATCCATTCCTCCTCCGAGACCTGTCCAGTCTTTGGAGCCGGAAGAGGTTGATCTTCTGATTGTGGAGCCCTCGGGTCCAGAACCGTCCTTTTCTCGGTCTGTTCCTCTCACCTCGACTCCGTCGGACCCGATACCGGAGTCTTGGAGCCGACGATCTGTCCTTGGTTCCGGGGCCGAGAGTCGAACCGACGTTTCCGTTCCGACTCTTCCCCTCGGGGCCTCGGCGCGGATCGATTCGGCTCCATCCTCGGGGTCGATGCCTTCGGTGCCTGTTTCGGGATTCTTCCCATTTCTTGAACCGGGAGATTCTTCGATTCGGGACCCGGGGGCGTTCGACCTAATGAGGAAGGTGTTGTCTACCCAGACAACCACATCAGTGGAAGCAACCTCTCCTACCCATAAAGTGCCGTTATCCTCCTCTGCACCCACGGCCACATCCAAGCGTCGAGCACCAGTGTCTCAGCCACCCCTGGAGGGTGCCCCCTCTTCCTTGGAGGCTTCTTCGGATGCTCCCCACGAAGAAGTCCCTAGGAAAAGATTGTGTAAGAGGAGACACTTGGATTCTCCACAAGAATCCTTGACATCCGATACTGACTTAGATGAGTCAGAAGGGTCCCCTAAGTCACCTTCAGAAGATGTCTCTTTTTCGGACATATTGGAGATCCTGAAACAGAGAGGTGACTGGCAGTCCCTTCCCCCTTCTGAGGATGAGTCAGTTTTGCTGAAGGCATTCGGTGCTCGCCCTTCTTCCTCCTGGGTCACTCCGCCCTTCGACGAATTAATGGAGCTAATTGCTCGAAGGGCGTGGGAGGCTCCTGACACAGTGGAACCAGTCCCTAGGAAACCCAATAAATACATCACTGCACCTCAGGACAAGACCTACTTAACAAAGGGAGTTCCAGTGGACGCTATGGTGGTGGCAGCGGCCACGAAAAGGAGATGTCGGAATCTTCCTCATCTGTCCATCCCCTAATAAAGATTCTAGGACTATGGACAGATGGAAGCGCATTTTTAGTTCAGCGGCTTTTTCCATGCGATCCCTGAACTATTTGACCCATTTTACACGTTTACAGAGGGATCTAGTCAAAGAGTTGGGAGATACCCTCCAGGGTACTACAGATGCTGCTGTCTCAGAGAAAGTGACAGCAACTTAATACCCTTACATCCATTGTGAACTCGTCCATGAGGCTGATTTCCTCACGCCGAAGGTTCGGTAGGGCAGCAGCTTCAGCGATTGCTCTTCGCAGACAATCCTGGATGCGCTTATGTTCATTTACGGAAGCCTTCAAGTCTTCCTTTACTAACGCCCCATTTGACGGTGCCACTCTCTTTGGCCCCAAAGTAAAGGAGACCCTTACCCGGTGTGAACAGGAGGGAAAGACTCTGTCTGCTGTCGGAGTCCGTTTTCCACCCCAACCAGACCGTACCCCAAAGGGCAACGTGGTGGAAAAATGTGGTTTCAAAACCCCAAGGATCTTTCCCAGGCACACAGGGTGATGCCCTTCTAGAGGCAGAGGAGGGGCAGAGGTGGAAGACGCCCTGGCGGCAGAGGGGTCCGCAGCATCAAGGTGACAGGGATACACTCCCTGGTAAACCTTTCCAGCACTCCTGAGAGGAGGCCCGACTGTCCTGCTCTGGAGGCAGTCGGGGGTCGCTTAGCTTTATACCCTCAGGCCTGGCAAAATATAACTACAGACAAGTGGGTAAAAAGCGTGGTTACCAGAGGTTACAGCATACCCTTTCTATCCTATCCCATTCCAAAGAAAAGACTCCCAGATGTACCGCCCCATCTGAGAGAGCCAGCAGCTATAGAAATTTCAAAGCTGCTAGAAAAAAGAGTCATCCAACCAGTCCCAGCGGGCCAGCAAGGATTCGGGACTTACTCAATGTTCTTTTTAGTTCCAAAGAAAACAGGGGACTGGAGGCCCATCCTGGACCTAAGCAACCTCAATACCTTCGTCAAGAAAGAAAAGTTCCGAATGGTCACGCTTCAATCGATCCTTCCATTCTTACAGAAGGACGACTGGATGTGCTCAATAGATCTGGAGGATGCATACTACCACATCAAAATGTCCAGGGCATCCAGAGATCATTTGCGCTTCGGCTGGGGCCAGTCACTTTCAATTTCGAGCCCTGCCCCTTGGTCTGACCTCAGCCCACAGGGTCTTCACCAAATGCATGGCAGTGGTAGCGTCTCACTTGAGACGCCAAGGATTCCAGGTGTTTCCGTATCTGGACGACTGGCTCCTTTCTGCCACCACCCAGCGTCAACTATTACAGGCCAGAGACTATACTCTTCAACTGTGTGTTCACCTAGGAATTTCCGTAAACTTCGGAAAATCCTTACTTCAGCCATCACAGAGTATCTTGTTCATAGGAGCGGAATTAAACACACGTCAGTTAAGTCTAAGACTTCCTCCAGAAAGGATACTATCACTTCAGACTCACATACGTCTTCTTCTCTTGTCCAGGAAATCTCCAGCAAAACTGGTACTGAAGGTTTTGGGACTCATGTTAGCTTCTCTTATTGCAATACCCTTGGGAAGGCTGCACATGAGAGTCCTACAATGGCTACTGTTTGCACAATGGTCGTTCCAACAACTACCTCTAACACACGAGATTCTTATAACGAACACATGCAAAATACACCTAAACTGGTGGCTTCAAACGTGCAACCTTTCCAAGGGGAGACCATTTGTGCTACCCACGCCTACAGTTACGGTGACCACGGACGCTTCCCTGATAGGGTGGGGGGGCATCTTTCAGGGACAGATAGTCCAAGGCGAATGGACCAATTTGGAGTACAATCTGCACATCAATGTTCTAGAGTTGAGGGCAGTGTTTCTAGCGTTGCAACACTTTGCTCCCCTTCTTCCTCTGGGAACTATTGCAGTTCAGACAGACAACATGTCGGTAGTCTGGTACATAAACAAGCAAGGGGGAACCAAGTCCTATCAGCTATGCAGAGAGGCCATGAGAATCTGGCAATGGGCGGAGTCCACGGGTCGCTTTCTAATAGCAACGCACATCCCGGGTCATCCAGCGTCATAGCCGACAGGCTGAGCAGAGCAATTCTGTTACCGCAGTGGTCCCTGAAACAGTCAGTGGCGAAAAGATATTTCGCGTGGGGCCAGCCTTCCTGCGATCTGTTTGCGTCTCCAATGAACGCCAAATGCAGGAGCTACTTTGCCCTATTACCTCCTCCAGGGGAAGTCCCCAGGGACGCACTGATTCACGATTGGCCCCCAGGACTCCTGTACGCATTTCCTCCATTTCCCCTGATATCAAAGTTTCTCCAGAAAGCCAGAAACCTACACAGGACAATAATCCTCATTGCCCCATTCTGGCCTCCTCAAATTTGGTTTCCCTTCATGAAGACACACTGCATTCGGGGACCCTGGATCCTGGACCCAGAGCCAGATCTATTGACTCACTCGTCAGGGGCTCTCCATCCCGCGCTCTTGTCCCTCCATCTAGCAGCTTGGCTACTCCAATTCCCAACTTAGCCAGGTCTGATCTTCTTTCGCCGGCAGTTCAGAATATATTGGTGGCTTCTCATAAAGCTTCCACTACTAAAACATATTCTAGTAAATGGAAGCGATTTGTATTCTGGGCGAATACACAACAAGTGGATCCTTTTATAGCTCCTTTGAATAAAATATTAGAGTTTTTAACGGACTTGTTCCATCAGGGTGCTTCTCCTGCCACACTAAGAGTTCAATTGGCTGCTATCTCTAATTTCCATGTGGAAGAATGTGGGGCTCCTGTTATGGCCCACAGACTTTGTAAAGCCTTTTTAAAAGGAGTGTTTCATATTAGACCACCAATTAGATCTCCTACGTCACCTTGGAGTCTAAACTTGTTGTTATCTAAATTAATGTTGCCCCTTTGAACCAGCCTCCTCTTGCCCATTAAAATTTTTGTCCTGGAAGACTCTCTTTTTGGTAGCCATTACATCCGCTAAGTATCTGAACTTCAAGCTCTCTCCATCAAGCACCCTTATTTGATCTTTCACTCTGACAGAGTTTCTCTTGAACTAATTCATCCTTCCTCCCTAAAGTTTGTTCTATTAATATTAATCAGTCCATTGAATTACCCACCTTCTTCAAGAATAACTCCAACAAAATGGAGTATATGTTGCACAAATTAGATGTTCACAGACAACTAAGGTTTTACTTGGACAGAACAAAAGATCACAGAAAAACTGATCAACTTTTTGTGGCCTTTGCTGATAACAGGAAAGGATTGGCGGTTACCAAAAGAACTCTTTCTAAGTGGTTAACGGATTGTATAATTTATGCCTATGATTCTTCGAATCAAACTCTTTTACACAAACCCAAAGGACATTCCACAAGGTCAGTATCTACATCTCTGGCTTATGCAGCCCGCCTACCACTAGACGCTATTTGTGCGGCTGCTACTTGGTCTAAGCCACATACATTCATTTCTCATTATAAGGTAGACAAGGTTTCTAGGGACAGGGCAACCTTTGGTTTCACTGTGCTCAAGAACGTCCTTCCGTGAGTTCCTCAGGAACAAGGAGCTAGGGACGCTACCCATGTAAGAACAAGCGAGATTGAACACTATCACATATAGAAGTTATGTCCTTACCATAACGTTCCATGTGGAGTGTTCATCTCGCCTTTGTTCTTACATTCCCACCCTCCCACCCTTAAGAAGAACGTTCTTTTTTTTTTAGTGCCTGGCCTGGGGCATTCTGCTTCTGCTTTGCAGATGTTGTGTACATAGTTGACATGTATATATATATGTGTATGTCTCTGTATATATGTTTATATATGGACTCTTAGTTCTGTGCATATGTGATGTAAGCATGAGTGTGCTCTCTCTCTAGAGACTGGTTTGCTTGCAAACTAGATCTGAGGTAAAGGCAGAGGGGGATTGTGGGTATTAGATTGTCTCGAGCTTCTTCTCGATGCAGAGCTTGCAAGCGGCCGACACAGAGCCGAGGATCGGCTCCGAACCCATGTGTAAGAACAAAGGCGAGATGAACACTCCACATGTAACGTTATGGTAAGGACATAACTTCTATTTGTGTTAATATTAATATTACACAGTAAAAGTGGACAACAAAGCTGCGGTGGTGCAGCGGTAGCGTTGTTGCCTCACAGCAAGAGGTTCTCCCATTCTATTCTTGGCTGGAGCGCCTTCTGTGTGGAGTTTGCATGTCCTCCCCGCGGTCAAGTGTCGTTCAAAAGACATGCGTAGAATGGGCATGCCTTCGCTGAAGGTTGGGCATCGAGCTGGCACCTCGGCACCCATAAAAAATCTACTGCCAATCATTAGCGGACCGGAGTTCCGCTGTGGCGACCCCTAACCAGGAAAAGCCGAAAGAAGACACAGTAAAAGTGGACACCCTAAAGTATCTGATAAGGAGTGACTGGTGGAAGTGAAAACTACCTTATAGCCTGGGCAGTAGGGGGCATAGCTAGTAAACCTGTGCCAGCCTTTCCAAGGTGTGTGTGTGTGTGTGTGTGTGTGTGTGTGTGTGTGTGTGTGTGTGTGTGTGTGTGTTTGTGTGTCTGTGTGTGTGTGTAAATCAAACCTCAAAGAGTGTGTGTGTCAGCTACTTGGGCAGGGACACGAAGCAATGGTTGGACAGAGAGGGTGCTGGAGGTCTTGGCTTGGTCATTCAGCTGAGATCTCAACTCTATAGCTGTGCTAGTGGGGAGTTTTATTGGGGATCTGGAGAAAGAGTGAGAAACCGGTCCCAGACTGACTGTGGTCTCTGTGTGCTCTTAAAGGAAATTGCATTTGATGGAGAGAGCTGCATCTGGAAATACTCTGTGTGTTCTTGTCATCCTCTCAGTGAACATCCTCCACTGTTGCCAATGGTGAGGATTGAGGCTCCTTGATTACTGGTCCAGTGGAGGGTCATCAGATTTGGTTGGCAGTGGTGGGATCACCACATCAAATATTGGAATTCGGTGGTGTGGATCTTGAACTCCTGTAGCCTGTAAACAGTGGTCACTAAAGAAGGTGTTTGTACTCTCAAGCAGCCACACAGTAGACATTCAGAGCTTCATATCACAATAGTTTTATTTATTTTTGTTAGCTTAGTTAGTCAGAGAGAGCAAGGATGGATGTCAGCAGAGGATTATGGCAAGCTGACAAGAAGCCAGTTGGCTATGTGCCAGACCAAAGGCCTGGTGCGTGCCAATGTGGCTAAAGCAGAAATGATTGCTGCCTTAATTACCGCTGCATCGCAGACCAGCAACCAGGAAGACAACCAGACTGGCCTTGGGAATGTACAGCTCTCAGAAAATGGACAGTTCAGCTTTGCCTCAGAGGACTTAAAAATCCATCTGGAGTTAAAGAGACTTGAACTGGTGGCCACACGTTTGGAATTAGAGTCAGCAGAGAGACTGCAGCAGGAGAAACAAATGGAATAAGAATGAGCAGAGAGACTGAGACGTCTGGAAGCTGAAGAAAATGAGAGGCAGAGACAACATGAAAAAGAGATGCTGACTCATCGCCAAGTTCTTGGAGGTAATGGGGAAGGGAATAACCAAACCCCAGAAGCAATAAAGGTCAGGAAATTTCTTCCATACTTCACAGAGGGTGATCATTTTGATAATTTTATTCATAGTTTGGAAAGAGTAGGTAAACAGTATAATGTTGACCAAGGACCCCGGGTATAGTTCCTGACCCCCTTATTCCATGGTAAAGCTGTAACTGTTGTTTCTAAATTGTCTGATACTGATTGCCTACATTATAATACAGTTAAAAATAGTTTATTAGAGTGTTTTAAGTTAACACCTGAAGCTTAGAGAATAAGGTTTCGTGAGCATAGGCCCAAGGCAGATGAAAGTGTGCGATTATATTGCTGAATTAAGCACTTATTTTCATGGTTGGATAAGTGAGTGTCAGGTCACCACTTTTGAAGGGCTAGCAGACCTTTTGCTGAGGAAGCAAGCCCTTAACACTTTGCCTGAGGACATGAGAATGCAACACCACAGATGAGTTGAGGAAAAAAGGAGACGTATACCTAGCAAGCAGGGCACCACTGCACAGGAAAGGGATACCCAGTGCTGCACATTGGTATTAGGGAACCCATGGTTGGCAGCCTAAACCACCCCAACAGAGTCTGCCAGTAACAAGGGAAGCCACTAGTTTGGGTACACAGTCAGGATCAAGGGTTAAATGTTTTAAATGTAACCAGTGGGGCCATGTAGCATATAGATGTCCATGGAGGCAAGATGGGGAACAAAAGGCAGGGGAGCCAACAAGTGGGAATAGCAGAATGTCAACAGTAAGTTGCCTGGAGACAACAAGGGTACCAAACTACCACAAGGGGTTATATCCTATCTTAGTAGATTGCAAACAAGCCACTGCTAAAAGTTACACAGCCTCTGACCTAACCATTGTGAAGCCTACAATGGTTGAAGAGGAGCACTACTTGCTTGGGCAGTCTACCCCAGTCAGAGATTTAGGAGGGACACCCTTCCACATACCTTTGGTTAGGGTTCACATTGACTGGCAGGGTGGAAAAGGAAGCAAGAAGTAGGTGTATTTGAGGATATCCCTGCAGATGTCCTAATAGGGAATGATTTTGATAATGCAGTACTTTGTGTGCATGCAGTGACTTTCAGTCAGGCTTGGAAACAGGTATGTGGGTCTGGTAGCCTGGGGAGGGGCAGACAGACCGCACACTTGAAGCCAGGACTGGTGTTGTGTCTACTTAAGGGAGGGAGCTACTGTAGCAGTGAGACTGAAGGTGAACCATAGCTGCTTGTGAGTACTGATGTTCCCTTGGAAAGAATGACTGCAAGGGCAGAGGTGAGTAGTAGTACCCAGGCTGACAGTGGGGCACCACTGTCAGAGGATACCAGACTTCTTGTGGAAGGGGAGTTGGGAAGGGTTACAAATAGAGAGAGTTGAGACAAGCTCAGCTCTCAGACCCCACATTATAAGGCTTGAGGGAGGTAGCCAGGGAGGTGCCTGATTCTCAAGGAAAAAGGGAATCGATATACTGCCACAAAGGGTTACTGTAGAGAGAGTGGACCTCTGAGGGAGGGCTAGAGGGTGAGAGGATACAGCGGTTGGTAGTGCCCAGTGCCTACCGTTTGGCACTTCTAGCCATAGCCCATAACATTTCCTTTGTAGTTCATATGAGCAGAAAGCATATCAAGAGACATATTATGCAGAACTTTTATTGGCCTAAGATTTCTAGGGATGTAACAGGGTACTGCAAGGCCTGTGAGCAGTACCAAAAAGTGGGCAAGGTAGAAGACAAGGTCAAAGCTCCTTTGATCCTTTACCTGTGACTGAAGAGCCATTTCAGGGTGTAGCTATGGATATTGTGGAGGTTCTGAGTACCCCAAGTTCCAAAGGGAAGAAGTATAGCCTCCTGGCAGTAGAGTATGCTACCAGATACCCTGAGGCAGTGACTGTGTCCACCATCGAGGCAGAAAAGGTAGCAAATGCTTCATCAGAGATTTTCAGCAGGATAGGATTCCCAAAATAAATACTGACTGACAGAGGTGCCAATTTTGTGTCAGACCTGCTGGCTTGTCTGTGGAGCACCTAAAGATCAACCCTTACCACCCCCAGATTAATGATCTGGTGGAGAGGTTAAATTCTACACTGAAGACCATGCTACGGGCATTTGCAGACCAGTTTAAGAAAGAGTGGGACAAATATTTGCCCCATCTGTGTTTGCTTACAGCCTGGCACACCGGGAATCCGCAGGTTTTTCACCCTTTGAGTTGCTTTATGAGCATAGGGTGAGAGGGCCTTTAGAGTTGATTCGTGATGAGTGGGAGAGTGAGTGTGAGTCCCACAAGGAGTCTGGTGTGGCATATGTCCTAAAACTCAGGACGAGGGGTAGGGAACTCATGGGCTTGGCTCAGGAGAGTCTGTCAGGAGCCCAACAGCAGAAAAAAGTCTGGTATGACAGGAATGCTTGAGCCCAGGATTATGCTGTGGGACAGTAGGTTATGGTTCTCATTGCTGTCAGACACAATAAGCTGCAGGCAGTGTGGGAGGGACCCTTCAAAGTGGTAAGGAAGGTCAATGATGTTAACTGCATGATAGAACTGCTAGGCAGGAGGCAGGGGCACAAATTGTACCAAGTTAACATGATGAAGCCTTACCATGATAGAGAGGCTCTGGTGATGAAGTGTGAGTCTGAAGAGGATCTGTGGACTGATCTCCTCAGTGAGACTCAGACTGACACTTCAGTGGAAGGGGTAGCAATGTCCCAGTGGCTATCCCTTTCCCAGGTTTGAGAAATCCAAGCAGTGTTACAGACATTTGGGGGCATGTTCATGGGGAAACCTGGGTGTACTCATCTGGTGCAGCTCCTTGTGGATACTGGACACCAAAGTCCTATCAAGCAGGCCCCTTACAGAGTGCCTGAGTGAGTCAGACAGACTGTGATGGAGGAGATACAGGAAATGTTGGAACTGGGGGTAATCCAGGAGTCCAACAGTCCCTGGGCCTCCCCAGTGTTGCTGGTACCAAAGAAAGATGGCAGCACCAGGTTCTTTATGGACTACAGAAAACTAAATAGTCACACAGAGACAGATGCTTACATCATGCCTAGGACAGATGAAGCCTTAGAGCAGCTGGGTGGGGCTAAGTATCTGACCACTGTTGATCTAACCAAGGGCTACTGGCAGGTGCACTTGACTCCTACTGCTAGAGAGAAGTCAGCGTTTGTGACTGCTTTTGTATTATACAAATTCACAAAAATGTCCTTTGGGATGAAAAATGCCCCAGCAACCCTCCAGAGGCTGGAAGATTGTATCCTAGCAGAAACATGAGATTATGCTCTTGCCTACCTGGATGGTATTTCCATTTACAGCCATTCCTGACAAGAGGACCTTCAGCATGTCAGGGAGGTCATGGGCAGACTGCGAAGGGCAGGATTGACCATTAAGCCCAATAAGTGTCTTGTGAGTATGGCAGAGGTATCCTACCTGGGATATAGAGTGGGGAGTGATGAGATCAGTGCAGAACCTGCCAAAGTGGAAGCCATTCAGGCGTGACCTACCTCTGTTACTAAAAAGCAGGTGAGGGCATTTTTGGGGAAAGCAGGGTAGTATAGAAAATTTGTTCCCAATTACAATAGCTGCTCCCCTCACAGACTTTACGAGGAAAACAGACCAGACAAGGTAGTGTGGACCCCAGTCTGCAAGCAGGCATTCCAAAATCTTGAAGGGCTTTGGGAAGACCCCTTGTATTAGCCAGCCCGGATTAAAGCAAAGAATTTGTTGTGCAGGGGGATGCTTCGAACCATGGGGTGTGGGGGCTGTACTCAGCCAGGTTTTCTCAGAGAGAGAAGAGCACCCAGTAGTATATCTCAGTGGTAGACTGTACCCTAGGGAAAAATGTTATGCATCTGTAGAAAAAGAAAGTTTAGCTATAGTATGGGCACTGCAGAAAATTCAACTCTAACTGTATGGAAGGAAATTCACTGTAGATGCAGAACACAGTCCCTTAACATGGTTACATTGAGACAGCCAGCAAAATGCCAAGTTGTTAAGGTGGAGCCTAGGGTTGCAGGCATATGATATGACAGTGCAGCACCATAGTGGGATTAACAATGCAAATACAGATGTGCTGTCAAGACAGGGTATGGGTTAATGTATTCCTAGACAGGCCCGTTTCTCTCGAGCAACGTTTCTCAAGGGTCACTTGAAAAACTAGCTTGAGTCTTCAAAGGGGGGAAAGATATGATAATGTCAGGTATTGCCAGCTATGCCAGGAAGAGTAGGGCAGTGGATGTGCAGCATATGCCAGCACAGCTAGCTAGAATTTTGTAAAGAATTACATGTCATTTATATATCAAAATGATTTGTACACATGCCTGTGTTGAAATGTATTTGTAAAGGCAGTTCTGATAAACATGTATCAGCAGTGGGTCCTTAACTGTATTGTAACTGAATTAAATATATATGTTTTAGCAGATGATACTGGAAGAGAAGAGGTTAGTCACATTCCAGCTGCAGCTAACTTTGAAAATGTTCTGAAATTAAATTACTGGACCTAGGCCATAAAGATTGCATCTTACAGTTCTGACTGCAGCCAGAGAGAAAATGTCTGGAAAAACAAGTACTAGGAAGCCTTCTGTATTGTCTTTAGCGGTGAACTAATTGCTGCTTTGGAAGGGTGAAAGTTTGAAATTGTTTTATGACTTCCAGTAGCTGCATCAGATCTTAGCAAGCTCTTGTGTGTATATTATTTACACATATCCTATAGGCAGAGCCCCTCACTGACCCTCTTCAAGAGAAATCTTGACGAGTGGATGGGAGATCGTAAGTTTACCCCTGGGATCTCTTCTGTGTCCCTGCTTGACAGAGGTACAGTAAACTAACCTTAAAAGGGCTACCTTCTGTGACCTACTATACAGTGGCACAGTCAACTAGTCTAAAAGGGTGGCGAAAGTTAAACACACTCTGGCTAGGCTTATAAATGCCCCAGGGCAGATAGCCTAGTATCAACCTATGAACCTATATGTGCTAAATCCTGCCAGTTTCTAGCAATGAAGATTGCATGGGAACCAGAAGTCAGATGACCAGATGTATATAATTTCATTCTGTAATTCATCACTAAAATATTGTTTTAATACTAGCTGAGACTGAAGTCTCATGGCATTCTGTTCTTGTAACCTGACAAAGAAGATCTCTCACCTATATCATTTTGCCTTGCTCTCGTAAGTAACCAGGGAATAATAATTCTTTACATCAGTCAGGAAAATATAGTGAAATTAGTTAAGTATTGATCTGATGTTGTCATTCTTCACTCAGTCCTTGACAGTGGGCTCGGTTTCAAGCCTCGGAACTGACTCAGCCGTTTACTCCTGCTTGCGACTTTCAAACTCTCAAGCCAGGCACTACCATAATGCTCTTCTCAAAATTACCTCAGATCTCATTTGCCGCTTCATGTGTCAGATGTGTTTACCCTTCTCTCGAGCTTTGGTTTATTGTAAAGTAAATTTTATCTTTATTGAAACCCTTAATCTTGTATTTTTTCTAATTAACTTGCTTCTTCCACTTTATTACTGTCTACCCGCTCCTCTTGTTTACTTTTCCATGAGTGTGTCTTGTTTCCATTCTCCTTTCTACCATTTATAGTCTCTTTAAGTACCATTGCTGGTACATTTCTTACCCTTTTAGGTATTCCTTAATTACCATTGTTGGTATTTTTATCTTTCTGTCTCCTCTTAGTTGTTTAAAAAAAAAACTCCTAGCTAACTCTCTTACTTAACTGTGTGAGCGTTTGTGTATGAGAATTTTTCCATTATGGCTGAAAAACAGGTTTTACCCATCAAATCTTCTAAAGGCACCTCTGGATTTAAAAGGTGTCAGAAGTGCCAGGGCAAAATGCCAAATTCTGATGGGCATACCTTATGCATTTATTCTTTGGGTAAAGTCCATCTTCAGGAAAATTGTTCAATCTGTCATAGGTTTTCCACCCACAGTCTTACTGATCATAAGAACAAACTAATTTTAAAGGGACTTCTCAAATCTGAGTTCAGAGAGGCCATTTTAGGTCTAGGACTGAAGCTAGCACATCTTCATCCTCCTGTTCTTCCACTACTAAAAAAAGGCCTTCTTTGCTTCCAAGTACCTTGGAACCATCCAAAAGGGTCACTAGACTGATCTCGGTGCCAAAGAGTTCTTCGGCACCGGAAGGTTTATCTGACTCGGCACCTACAACGTTATCTGAGCCAACAGCACCTTCTTCAGTAACCACAGAATCCTCGGTGCTGAAACAATCAAAGCTGCTTTCGCTCCCAAGGAGAAAATATTTGCCAACTTTTGATCCATTTAATGACAGGCCACCAAGCCCCTTCCTTGAAGTGAGACCCCCTATGTCTCTTTGACTGTTTCGATTCAATCTACTAAGAGTCTCTCAGAAGCCGATATTTTGAGACTGGTTCTTCAGCTTCTTGCAGCGAGGGGATTGTCCTCGGTTCCTAGACACTCTGGTGTCGGAACTAGCCACTCTATGATACTTCCCATTCCTCCTCCTTCAACTCTTGTTGAGTCTTTGGAGACCTCGGTTCCAACACTCCTGGCGTTGACTGTCTCGGTTCCGGTAGCATACTCTTTTCCGGTTGCGAGAGCTGCCTTGAGCTTCTCTGAGTTTTCGGCACCAGAAGCCTCTCGGGGTCGAGGTTCTCTGGTTGGGTCAGAGGTGCACGGATTAGTTTCCTTGGCTTCGGAGCCGTCCATGTCCCTCGGTGCTTCGGCCTTTGTAGTATCAACCCACACTTCTGTTTCAGAGGTCTCCTGATTGGTGCCTGGTGTGACCCTGGTTCAAGGAGTCTATTTCGGTTGTGGGCTTTCATCCCTCTATGGGGGGAGGCCAGCCTTCCAAATCATGGAGAAGGCTTTGTCCAGTGGGGACTCACTGTCTTTGCCATCCATGTTGGGACAACTGTCTACATCCCCTCGACCTGTGCTGCCATCCATCTCATCCCCAGGACAGAGGCCACAAAAGTCCCAGGACAGACCCACTTTGGTGGTTTCTTCTTTGGACACTTCCTAGGATCATGCCCTTGAGGAAGTTTCTGTGAAGAAAAAGTGCAAGAGGAAGCACTTAGACTCCCCAGAGGAGTCTTTCACCAAAGATACTGATTTTGATGAAGAGGAAGGTTCCCCCAGGTCATCCCCTGATGATGTTTCCTTTGGTGACATCCTAGAAATCCTGAAACAGAGGGGTGGCTGGTCCTCCATCCTACCTTCCTGGGAGAAGGCAATATACCTGGAGGCTTTTCTTATCCAGCCCTCTACTTCTTGGATCTCTCCACCTGCTGACGATCGTATTAAATTGAGCGCTCAGCAGACGTGGAAGATGCCCAACACCATCGAGACGATCTCCAAGAGGTCTGATCGCATCTTATTAGCCCCTAAGGACAAACCACACTGGTCCAAAGGAATACCCTTTGACACCATGATGATAGCAGTAGCCATGAAAGGGAACTTACTGAGGAAAGTCTGACTATCCATCCTCCTAACAAGGAGTCTAGGACATTGGATATTTTTGGGAAACACATTTATGCTTAAATGACCTTCGCTGTCAGGTCCTTGAACTATATGGTGCACTTTATGAGATTACAGAGGGATCTGATCAAGGAGCTCTCAGATACCCTCTCAGGAGCAGTGACTGCAGGGGTACAGGACAAAGTTACCTGTCAGCTAGCAACCCTTGATGCAGTTTCTAACTCTTCCATGAGGCTGATTGTGCACGCAGCTGAAGGGATGTCTAGAGCAGCGGGTTCAGGCATAGCCATTAGAAGGCACTCCTGGATGCACTTGTGCAACTTTGCAGAGCCATTTAAAGCGTTATCCGACAATGCTCCATTTGACAAATCTACCCTTTTTGGTTGCAAGGTTAAAGACACATTAGCCAGATGTGAAAAGGATGGTAAGACCCTTTCTGCCATAGGCGTACCTTTCTCCACTCTTCAGAGGCCTTACTCTAGGAACCAGAGAAGTGGGAGACTATGGTTTAAAAAATTCAAAGGGCCTTTCCAGGATTCATGTGGCAAAGACTTTCCCTGGGGCAGAGGGAGAAGTAATGGAAGATGCCACCCTAGAGGCAGAAGTGGGCCGCAAAACTAGGGGTCCAGAGAATCTTTCTCTGGTACTTCCTACCAGCACCCCTGAATGGGCACTCCTCAACATGGAGAACATCGATATTTGTGCAGTAACGGAGACCTGGTTCAAGGCTCAAGAGAGCACCCCAGCGATTCCAGGCTACAACTCATACCACACATTTCAGCCGCAAAACCCAGACCGAAATGCAAAGGGAGGAGGTGTATCCATATTCATCAAGGATAACCACACCTCCAGACTGGTTGCAAAGAATGATGCCTCGGAAATCATCCAAGTGCAACTGACAATGGGCAAAACTGCATTCCAGATTGTAGCTTGCAACAGATCACCTTCCCAGCCCCATGATATGCACTCTTCTTTCCTCGAGGTACTGGAAAACATGAGAGTCCAACCGAACACCCTTATACTGGGTGATTTCAACTACCCGATCATCAACTGGGAAAACTACGGAAGTACTAATACCTTTGCTCAGTGCTTCCTGGAGTACATTGACTCCAATGCACTGGACCAGCTTATTAACACCCCCACAAGAGGCAAAAATATACTGGACCTGGTCATCACGAACATGAGGGACAAATGCTCCACACCTGTGGTAAACTCCTCATTGGTCAGATCAGATCATAAACTCATCACCCTGGATATCCACATAACATCCTCACCCCCCGCCCCAAAAGAAACCATAGTGAAACACTTCTCCAAGGTGAACTTTATGCTACTCAAGACAGAGGTGGCAAACTTCGCTACTCCCCAGCAGAAAGGCAATATGATTGAATCTGTTATATCCTACACAAAAGCACTCTACAAGCACTCTACAAGCACCTACATGAGTGCATGGACTGTGCTATCCCAAACAAGACCAAGACCCACTCCTCCAGAAATAAGAAACTAGTCTGGTGGACCCCGGCCATAAATAAGGTCTATAATAGAAGGAAGAAATTATTGCAAAAAAGAGTAAAAACCCAGGAATGGAGGAGCTCCCTGACCAACCTTAGCAAAAAGCTAAGAACTCTCATTAAAAGCCTCTAAGGCGAGCTTTGAAAGAAAAATCACAACAGACACCAAAGACAATCACAAAGCATTTTTAGCTATGTCAAAAACCTGAGATACAGCATAATGGTTCAAAATTCACGGAACCAACTGACATCGCCAATATACTGGCAGATAGGTTCAGTGCAAACTTCACCCCACCCTCACCCCCCAAAGGGCCCATTTCCGTACCAGAAGATTGTACTGCCCCTAAAATCAAAGACACTCAGGTGAAAATAGCACTTTCCAAGGCAAGAAACACAGCATCCATGGGACCAGACAGCATCCCAGGCTGCGTACTACATGAACTCCAAAACAAATTAATCCCTCACCTTAATACCACGTTTAACCACAGCCTCACCTCAGGCTATGTGCCCACAGAGTGGCACACAGCAACAGTTATACCACTCCACAAAGGAGGTGCCACCACTGACCTCGGGAATTACCACCCCATCAGCCTGACGAGTCTCATCTGCAAGGCCATGGAGTGCATCATCATGAAACTCATAAACAAAGACATTGGGAACCTACAATCCCTTGACCCCACCCAGTTTGAGTTCGTAAAGGGAAGGTCTTGTCTCCTAAATCTGGTAGACTTTTTCAAAATGGTCACTAAAGCAATAGATGAGGGAAAGGTGGTTCACACAGCATACCTTGATCTTGCAAAGGCCTTCAATACCATTCCCCACTCTGTAATTATTGACAAACTCACCAACCTAAATATAAACCCTTACATTACAAGATTGGTTGCTAACTGGCTCACGGATAGAACCCATTCAGTGAAAATAGGAAACGCTAGCTCCGACTCCAAACTAGTGACTAGTGGTGTACCACAGGGCTCAGTCCTGTGACCCATCCTGTTGGGTATCTACTTTTCGGAGGTACAAGCAAACACGGAGGGACTATGGCTAACAAAGTTCACAGACGACTGCAAACAGGGTGCCATAATTGAGACCCCTACTGACGTAGATATCCTTTAAAAGGGTCTTACGGACACAGATACGTGGTGCCAAAACCGGCCTCAAGCTAAATGCTAAAAAGTGCATTGTCATCCCCTTTGGGAAAAAACAAGCATTTATGAATTACAACATAGGTGGTAGCCCACTTACCACGGAGAGTGTGATAAGAGACCTAGGGACTCAGGTGGATAGTAACCTCTCCTTCGACAACCATATTGCTAAAGTGGTTAGAAAATCCTTCTACATGGCCCACCTTATTACAAAAGCATTTGCATCCAGGAATAAGGATGTTATTGTCCCCCTTTACTCATCACTCATTAGACCCATTATTGAATATAATGCCCCATTCGGGATGTACCTAACAAGACATCTGCAACAACTGGAGTGGCCTCAAAAGTACCTCACAAAGAGGATAATGGGCTTCAAACAGTTGTCCTATGCCATGAGGCAGACTGTACTCGGTCGCATACCAGCTACCCAGAGGTGATCTCTGCCTGACATACAAGGCTATGTCAAACCCCGAATTGCTAGAAATGCTCCACCTAAGGAAAACCCAATCCACCAGAGCTACTTGCTCAAGAGACGTAAACCTGACATCAACAATAAACAGGACTTGTTGGAGGGACAGATTCGTGTCCCAGAGACTTCCCTTGCTCTGGAATAGAGTTCCCATACATGTGAGGCAGAGCTTCTCATTAGCGCTGTTCAAGAGGAGTCTTGATGAGTGGATGGGAAACAGGAAATTCACCCCGGGAATCACTTTATTGGCCCTGCTAGACAGGGGCGCAGGAAACTAGACCACTTGGGAGGGAAGCGTAAGCAAAATATTTTTTTGGCTAGGCTTAGTTATGCCCTAGGGCCAATAGCCTAGTACCTGCCTATGAACCTATGAACCTAAGGGGGCATGATTGCCCACCTCTGGAGGCATTCGGGGGATGACTTTCTCTGCACTAATCTGCCTGGCAAATATTAACTAAGGACAAATGGGTGCAGGGAATAATATCCAGAGGTTATAAAGTTATGCTATAATTTCTGCCAACATCCCAGAAAAAACTCCCATATGTACCACCCAGTCACAGGGAAGCAGCAGTCTTAGAAATTCAAAAACTGCTAGACAAAAGAGTCATCCAAAAAGTCCCACCAGACTAAACAGCATCCGTTTTTTACTCAAGGTTTTTTTTAGTGCCCAGAAAAACAGCAGGCTGGAGACCCTTCTTGGATCTCAGACAGTTCAACAAGGCAGCTCAGCAAACCAAATTCTGTATGGTCTTGGTACAGTCGATAGTTCCATTCTTGGAAAAAGGCAGTTGGATGTGCTCTGTAGATCTCCAAGATGTTTAGTACCATATAAAAATGGACAAGAGCTCCAGGAGGTTTTTGCGCTTCCAGCTGGGAGCCAGTCATTTTCAATTCAAAGCGCTGCCCTTTGGACTCACCACAGCCCCCAGGGTGTTCACCAAATGTATGGCAGTGGTGGCAGCTCATCTCAGCTGCAAGGATTTTGAGTTTTTTCTTACCTCGATGACTTGCTCCTTACTGCTACCACCAGGCGTCAATTAGAACAGACAAGAGATTGCACTCTGTACGTCTGCACATCTCTAGGCATAACAATAAACTTCGAAAAGTCAAGGTTACAACCCTCTCAGCAATTATAATTCATTGAAGCCCGTTTAAACACTGCTTCAGGAATTAGTTCACTCCCTCCAGAAAGACTTCTGTGCACCAGATCCCAAGTCATACAAATTCTACGACACAAGAGGGTTCCAGCAAGACTAGTCCTACAAATATTAGGCTCCATGGCAGCATCAGTCACTCTTGTTCTATTGGCAAGATATCACATGCGAATCTTGCAATGGTTACTTGCTTCACAATGGTATCTGATTCACCTACCAATGTCTCATTTGATCTTGATTACCAATCACTTCAAACAGGATCTCATGTGGTGGCTCCATTCTCTTGGGTCGTCCATTCATTCTTCCCCAGCCCCAAGACATAGTGACCACAGATGCTTCACAGATAGGGGGGGCATTATCTGGGAAGGACTCTCCAAGGTACGTGGTCCCAACTGGAGGCCGACTTGCACATCGGTGTTCTAGAAATGAGGGCAGTGCTATTAGCATTGCAAGCATTTCAAGATGCCCTTCCTCTAGGGACAGTAGCTGTTCAAATGGACAGTATGTCAGTAGTCTGGTATATCAACAAACAAGAGGGAACCAAATCTTATCCATTGTGTTGAGAAGCCCTCAGAGTTTGGCAATGGGCAGTTTCTTCCAACCGCTTTCTCACAGCAACTCACATCCCAGGGAGCTCTAACATGATAGCTGACAAGCTGAATAGAGCTATTCTCATGTCTCTCAAGTGGTCTCTTAATCCTGTAGTGGCAAACAAAATATTCCATCACTGGGGCCAACCTTGCTGTGATCGCTTTGCCTCTCCTCTGAGCAACAAGTACAGATGGTATTTTGCCCTAATCCCCCCTCAGGGGGAGTCACCCAGGGACGATCTTCTCCACGATTGCCCCCCCCCCTAGTCTTCTTTATGCCTTTCCCCCAACTCCCCTGATATTCAAATTCATAAAGAACGACAAAAGTACGTAAAATCCAAATAATCCTTATTGTCCTCTTTTGGCCTCGACAAGTTTGGTTTCCCTTCCTTTGGCCTCATCTCCTTCGGAAACCATGGATTCTGGACCCAGCTCCAGATCTGCTGTCTCATCTGGAGGGCATGGCTCATCAGAATCTCCAAACTCTCAAGCTCACTGCGTGGCTTCTACAATTCCCATGATTGCCAGGCATCCTTCCCTTTCTTCCCCTGTCCGACAGATCATTGTGGCTCATCACAAACCTTCAATTAGGAAATTGTGTCAAAGTAAATGGGGAAAATGTGCCAACTGGGCCCCTCAACAATGGACTAGACCCTTATACAACAGCTATTCATAAGGTTTTGGATTTTTAAGCTATCCTTTACCAAACTGGTTCCTCTGCATTCACCTAGCAGCAATTTCGAACTTTCATATGGGACTGGATGGTGCATCTATAATGTCACACAAACTTTGCAAAGCATTTTAAAGAGATTCCTAATGTTTAGACCTCCATTTAAAGAACCCATTCCTCCTTGGGATCTAACTTTAGACCTTCAGGCCCTTACTATGACTCCTTTTGAACCATCAGTGACTTGTGACTTAAAAGTATTTGTCTTGGAAAACTTTATTTTTGGTGGCTGTCACATCTGCCAGAAGAGTGTCTGAGCTTCAGGCCTTGTCCTGCACACCTCCCTACTTAATATTTCACACGGATAGGGTTGCCTTTAGGACCTATCCAACTTTTTACCAAAGGTTGTTTCAGAATCTAACATTAATCAGACTCTTCAATTGCCAGTCTTCATCCCTAATTTTTCCAGTAAAGGGGAATACTACCGTCACTTACTAGACGTCCACAGAAATCACATTTTATCTTCACAGAATGAAGGATTTTAGGAAATCTGACCAAGTATTTGTTGCATTTTCCTCTCTGTCCTTAGGTTATCCACTTTCAAAGGTTACCTTAGCTGAATGGCTTAGAGACTGTATTACTTTCATCTGTCATTCTAGAGGGCTCCAACTTCCATGCCCAGTTAAAGCCCATTCAACGAGAGCAGTGGCAACTTCTGCAGCTTTTCATGCCAGATGATCTTTGGATGATATTTGTGCAGCCACTTGGTCTTCTCCCATACCTTTATCACGCATTACAAACTGTATCAAGTCTCGAAGAGACAAGCATTATTAGGCTCGATGGTGCTTAGGAATATTCTTCCGTGAGACCTCACAAGGTTAAAGTAGATAGGGACTCTGTCTCACTGTCAAGGATTGAGTGAAGCTTGACAACATCAGATAAAGAAGTTATATCTTAATATAACGTTCCATCTGTGTTGTTGATCTTCACTAATCCTTGACATTTCCACCCTCCTTCCCCCAACCTGAGACTCTTAGTGGACCAAATTTTTTCCATAGCTAGCTTCATATTAAGAACACATATCTGGTCTCTGATTATTATGTTGATTATTTTGACTATAAGTCCTGCTTCTCTGTCTGTCACCTTGTTGGGCAAACTCGATCTGAGGTAATTTTGAGAGGAGCACTATGGGTAGTGCCTGGCTCGAGAGTTTGGAAGGCACAAGCTGTTCTGAAGCTCGGAACCGAGCCCACTGTCTAGGATTAGTGAAGACTGACAACACAGATGGAATGTTATGGTAAGACATAACTTCTTTTTTTTCTGCAACTGTGTGGACCTGCCACCTGTGTTATTTTTAATATTTCCTGAAATTTAAACTCTGGTGATTACTGTAAATTAATATGTAGTATTTCCATGTTCTTTTTTATTTATTATTAAATATATTTAAACTTTTCATTTTGGCTGGACTTTTAGAGAATATTCTAATCTCTGTGAGTACTTATATGTATTTGGCGACAACCCTGGCCACTTCTGAAAGTCTTGCTGTTGGTCAAACTACCATTTGTACTAATATTAATTTCACTCAGTTTAATTGGGTACCCTTGTAAGAGCCTTAGTGTAGCTGGCTGTGGAGTGTCTGGTGGCGGTGTAACTACCTTATATTCTGGGCAGAAGGGGGTATAGCTAGTAAAGCTTTGCCAGCCTTTTCCCAGTGTGTGTGTGTGTGTGTGTGTGTGTGTGTGTGTGTGTGTGTGTGTGTGTGTGTGTGTGTGTGTGTGTGTGTGTGAAAATCAAAGCTGAAAGAGTGTGTGTGTGTGTGTGTGTGTGTGTCAGCTATTTGGAGCAGGGACACGAGGCACTGATTTCACAGACGCATTGCTGGAAGACTTGGTTTGGACACTTAGCTGAGGTCTCAACTCTATAGCTGTGCAGGTGGTGAGTTTTACTGGGGACCTGGGGGGAGACAGATAGAGAAATCCAGACCCCGGACTGAGTGTGTTCCCTGTGTGCTCTTAAAGGAAATTGTGCTTGATGCAGATCTGCAACTGGAAGTACTGGGTGTTTCCATTTTTGTTCCAAGTGAACGTCCCTCTCCAGTATCAGTGGTGAGGATTCAGGCTCCTTGATTACTGGCTCAGAGGGGGGATGTCACACAGCCTCATTCTGGCTATCTAAGGTAATTTTGCAGGGTACCTTTCTCCTTTAACCTCACTTGAGAGACTCTGTTCCACTTGGGGATATTAATGTCTTACTCTAGGCCCTAATTAAGCTCCCTTTTGAACTTGCTGTTATGATGGAACTGAAGTTTTTTTTTTTTTTTTTTTTTTTATGAAAACCACTCTTTCCTGCAGCAGTTGCCTCAAGAAGGATTTCAGACCTTTAGGCCGTTTCTTGTAAGCCTTCGTATTTGGTGTTCCACAAGGACTGGGTGTCTGTTTGGACCAATCCTAATTTTCTCCATAAGCTTACTTCTGATTTTACCCTGAATCAGGTTATTAACTTGCCAGTCTTCTTTCCTAATTTCTGAAACAAAGGAGAAAATACCTTTCATTTACTGGATGTTCATCGTCAAATACAATTCTACTTGTATCATAGCAAGAATAACAGAAAAAGAAAAAAAAAACGACCAACTTTTACTCTCTTTCTCTAAGACTAAATTGGAAGATAGTGTTTCCAGAGTCATACTGTCCAGATGGTCGTTTGATTGTATCACTTTTGTTTATAAAGTCAAAGCATTGTCACGACCTTGCAAGCCTAAAGTTCATGCTACAGGAGCTGTCATAACTTCCACAGCCTTCTTTTCTAGAGTTCATATTGATGATACTTATGCTGCATCCTCTTGGTCCACCATGTATATGTTGCAGTCTACAATCCAGGCTTCATTTGGCTCCACCATTCTCTGGAAGGTCCTTCCATGAATCTTCCTGGGGGGGTTTAGTAGCTGGGAACCCTGTCTCAGTAGCTGAGAGAGACAGAAAAAGACATCTGATACTAAAGTTATGTACTTACCATAATGCTAGATCCGTGTTGTCTTCCTCATCCATCTTAACTCTCCCTTTTTCCGTCTGCATACCAAATTGTCATTTTCTTCTGCCCTCAATTGACCGTACCAGATCTGTCCAGAGTCTTGTCTTACTTACAGTCTTTGATTTTTCTTTTGTCATGTCAGACCCATTTGTTTTTCTGTTGTGACATAGATTGGTTTACTTGTATAGGCAGGTAAACTCTAGCTAGGAATTAGCTTGGTAGATGGAGATTATGGATACAGAGGAGGAGCCCAAGTTTTGGATCCAATGGTCTGAAAATTGACATTGATCAGTTGGCTCCAATATGCTGAACATTTGGGACAGATGGAAGAAGACAGCATGAATCTAGTGTTATAGTAAGTACATAACTTTCATTTTTGCAAGGTCATAGCCATTCTCTCAGCTGCATTTTGGTCTTGCCAAGTCTAGTGTCCACTGCTTTGGCCTCATTTGATTCAGAAGCCCTTGCTTCTTGAACCTGGTCAAGGCCTTCTTTCTCACCCATCAGGCAAGCCTTAGTTTCTCAGGTTAATGGCATGTTTTTTTTTTCCAGTCCAAGTAGTGGCTAGGGACTCTACTTACTCTCCCAGGATGATCCATACCCTAACAGCAGCCCAAAATAGAATTAAGGCTATGAGCTCTTAATGAGCTGCTTCCTGTGGTCCAAAGTTCAATATAATCAGCCTTCATTTGCCTAACCATGTGACTGTGAGCATTTCACCTAACCAGATGTTGCTCTCAGTCTTAGTCTGAAAAAGGTCCACGTGGATCCACACTCTTCTCATTTACCACAAATACATAGATGCCACAAAATTAAGCCTACTAAGAAAATAAAGAAAGGCAAGTGGACCAAATTTACATATGAGAAGAAGTATAGATCCCCTTTGAGCTCTCATTCCATGTATACTTTAGCTTCTTGTGGACATTTTTGACAGTTTCTTTACCATAGGAGCACATCAAGCAACTATTTCCAAATTTTGTCAGGGTTTTAACTCTTCTTCCCTAGTTGCACAACAAATCTCTAAGGGTTTTCTTAGAGGTGCCTTTCTGCTCAGACCTCCAGTTAAAGACCCTGTTTTCCCATTTGATCTCAATTTCATGTTGGTAAAGTTGACACTGTCTCTTGAACTGGCAACAACAGTAGAGATTAAATATCTTTCCTGCAAAAGAATATTTCTGATTGCTATAATTTCGGCCAAAAGAGTTGCAGAATTACAGACTATTTCCTGCTATCCACTTTACGTAATATTTCATAAGGACGGGGTATCACTCCATGCAAACTTAACCTTTAAGCCTAATGTGTCCTCAGAATCAAATATTAATCAGCTAACCTGCCAGTATTCTTTCCACAGTGTTCCACAGAGATGACTATAGGCTACACTGCCTAGATGTTCGTAAGCAGTTAAGATTTTATTTACATAGGAAAGATGAGAAGCTCTTCATTTCCTTTCTACCAATTCTAAAATTACTGCAAAGGTAACTGTCCAATTGCATTGTCTGCTGCTATGTGTCTAGTAATAAGGCAATTTCTGGCAAGCCAAGAGCTCATTCAACAAGATCTATGACTACACCATTAGTCTTTTTAAGCAACTTCTCAGTGGATAACATTTGTGCCGCTGTGACATAGGCTTCATTGCTCACTTTTGCAAGGCGCTACAAGCTGAGCATTATCTCAGGCTCTAAGTCTTCCTTATAAGGCACCATACATCAAGCTATTGTGCCATGATTCCACCCAAAACATATAGCATAGGGACTCTATCTTGCCTGTTGAAGTAGATAGACTAGATAATTTGAGATGTGAAAGTTCTATACTTGGATCATGAAGATATATTTACGCTGTGTCCATCCACTTCAACATACCTGCCCATCCCCAACCAGCTGTCACTTGACCCTCTCTGCTTTGGCCTAGTAAAACCTCCCAAGGCCTTGTTTCAGAATAGTACATGACACTCCTTAATTAAACGTTGCAGTACTGGACATTCTTTTCATGCATTAGCTCTAATGGACAAACTAAAGCTGAAGAAGTGAGCAACGATGAGCATTAATGAGGACAGGGAGACACTTAACCAATGGAAAACAGATTGATCCAAACTGCATTCTTCTTCAGCATCTAGTCCCACCTGTTGAAGTGGATGGACACGGATCATGAAAATTTGTCATTATGTTAAGTACATAAATGTTGTAACCTATTTCATTAGTCCATCTGATAGGGCAGTTGGGGTGCTGAGATGCTCTTATATCTGATCCATCCATTAGCTAGTGGTGTAGTGCCTTGAGCTCCTTTAAACTTCACACATAATGTCCTGTGAGTCTGCTTCAGATCAAGTTTGCTGCCCAGTGACCACATGTACCAGAACAGGAATGGAATTCTGAGAAACAACATGACATGACAATTTGGTTGGAGGGATAGATGTCGTATCGGATGAACTTGGATGAAAAGGATCCAGTGTGTTATGTCAAGTATATGACTTTCTTATCCTGTTTCATCAGTCCATCTGATCTGACAGTTGGGTTAGAATCCGAAGCTACCTATGACCTTCGGGTGGAATCCTGACAGGATTCCTCTGAGAACTGAAGCTGCAAGTGCAACTCAGGTTCTAGAAATGATATCCAGTTTATGCTATGTGTTAAAGTTGTGTTGTGTTTACCATGTGGCTGCTGCACAAAAGTCATTCGTAGAGTAATTTCTGTAAAAGACTGTGGAAGTTGCCATAGATCTTGTTGAATGGGCCTTACGTTTTGAGCTTAGAGTTATTTTTCTTTGAGCAGAGAAAGGAGATACAATCTGATAGCCATATCAACAGTGTTTGCTTAGAAACGTTGGATCCCAATCTGTTAGGAGCAAAGGAAACAAACAACTGAGTGTCCTTTCTAAAGGTTTTGGCTCACGGTAAGTAACATCTTGATTGTCTGCGGACATCTAAGGTATGTAATAGATACTCACCTTTGTTGGAATACTTTGGAAACAACACCATAAGGTTAATAGACAGGTTAAAATTATTCTTGGATATCACCTTAGGAACAAAGGATAGGTTAGTTCTCAAAGTGACTCTTTTCATTACAAAAGATCAAATATAGTGCAGTAACAGACAAGAAGTGCCGTTCTAAAATTCATCTAGCTGGTGTGATAGCCACCGGAAAAATTGTTTGCCAGTATAACTACTTCACGTCTGCAAATGAAGCTGGTTTGAATGGAGGCTTTATTAGTTCTTCCAGGACCAAGTTCAAATACCAGGGCAGAGTAGAGTCCTTAACAGAAGGGCGAAGAAGGAACACAACTTTTAGGAAAGCTTTACATAGTTTATGAGAGGCCAAGGGTTCGTTTTGGTATCCTGTGAACTGGATGTGGCAGCAAATTACACTTTGATGGTAGAGTAACTGGAACCTCCCTCAAACAATAAAGACTGAACTGTTGTAAAACATCTGTAACACAGACAGTATATGGATCAAACACCCAGCTGGTGGCCCAGATAGGGAAAGGTGTACCACTGGCAGATGAGTGCATCCCTTGATGACTCTCCCTCCTGAAGTACTAGGGCGAAGTAACATCTGTATTTGCTGCTATAGGGAGAGGCAAACAAGTCACAGCAAGGCTGGTTTCAGTGACTCAAAATTTATTGAGCCATTGACAAAATTGAGAGACCACTTGTCAGATGTTAGGACTGACCTGCTCAGTCTGACTGCTAGTCATTTGAGCCTTTCCAGTATGTGTGTTGCCAGCATAAGGTGACCTAAACCCAGTGCCCATTGCCACACTCTCATACAGCTCTGCAAAGGGGGGTGGGGTTCTGTTCCACTCTCATTTCCAGGATGTTGCTGCAAATACTGCTTTCCTTGAAATGCCTCCCACCCCCAACTCCAGAGATGAGGCATTCATGGCTACTATTGCTGTAGGAGAAGCCATAATGAATGGTCTTCCTGTTTGAAGGAATGGGGACATCAGCCACCAGTTTAAATGATTTCAGCATGACTAATCGAAATAAATGGTGGCTGAAGGGGAGTCATTTAACTGTGACCATTAAGTGAATAATATCCACTAGAGAACTCTCATGTGAAATCTGGCATGGTGGACCATTGTAATTGTGACTGCAATGAGGTCCAGAACACTTAGGACTAGCACCAATGGAGGATTTTGGTGAAGGCCAAGGATTCAAACTGATTACTGAAGGGACAACTGTACTATATATATATACACACATAGATGGATAGATAGATACCCTCTACATGTAAATTATTGCACCAGGTTGAACTGCTTATCATAGGAGGTTACTAGGCTAATGGCCCTGGGGCCCTTTCAAGCCTAGCTAAGAGTTTATCCCCAAAAAGAAACCTCAGTCAGCACCTGTCAGTGAGGGACACAGGTGGAACCCCGGGGACAGATTTGTGGTTTCCCATTCACTCATCAAGGTTGCACTTGAAGAGGGTCAGCGAGGTACTCTGTTTGACATCTATGGGAAGTCTATTCCAGAGACAGGGCAGCCTCTGGGAGACAAACCTGTCTCTCCAGCAGGTTTTGTTGATGTCACATATTGGATTCAAGCCTTTTGAGTAGATAGTGCATGAGGAGTTAGACTTATGGATATGGAGCATCTCTAATAGGGCAGGGTCCGAGATTGCCTTGTAGGCGAGACACAGATCACCCCTGAGCAATCTGTAAGATACCCAGTAGAGTGATAGTGATTTGAGCCTGTCTGCATAGGACAGGTGTTGGAGACCATGGATTCTCTTTGTGAGGTATTTCAGTGGCCTTTCCAGTTGGTCAGATGTTTGGAGAGGTACATCCCAAATAGGGCGTTATACTGAATTATTGGTCTAATGAGGGAGGAGTATAGAGAGGTAATAACCTCCTTTTTTTCTGGATCCAATCCCTTTACTTATGAGATGAACCAAGTAAAAGGCTTTGGTGACCACTGCTGCTACATGACGGTCGAATGTGAGGTTGTGAATGCCCAGGTCTCTCACCACAGGTTGTGTGTTTAGGGGGTTGCCGTTGATGTGGCAGTCAATAGGGGTCGTGTTTTTGCTGAATGGTATGATGATACATTTTTTTGCATTTAGTTTGAGGCCATGACTTTGGCACCAATTATTAGTTGCTGTGAGACCCTCTTGCAGTATGTTAATATCATTTGGGAAGTCAGTGACAGTACTCAACTTACAGTTGTCTGCAAACTTGGTCAGCCACAGGCCCTTTGTCTTTCCCTAGACCTCTGAGAAATAGATAACAAACAGTAGGGGTCCCAGAACAGATCCCTGGAGAACTCCACTAGTGACAGGTCTGCTATCAGAGGTGGAGGTGTCTATTTTGACTTTGAGGGTCCTGTCAGTGAGCCAGTTGGCCACACACCTGATGTGATAGGGATTTACTCCAAGTTTTGTTAGCTTTTCGATGATGCCCGAGTGGGGGATTGTGTCAAAAGCCTTGACCATGTCAAGGTAAGCTGTATGTACTGACTTTCCCTCGTCCAGAGCCTTGGTGACAGTCTCAAAGAAGTCAGCCAGATTCAAAAGGCAAGATCTGCCTTTGACAAATTCATCTTGGGTGGGGTCAAGTGCTTGGAGATTGCCTATGTCCTTGTTTATGAGATCCATAATAATAGGCTCCATGGCTTTACAGATCAGACTTGTCAAGCTAATGGGCTGATAGTTTCCAGGGTCAGTAGTGGCACCACCTTTGTGCAAGGGGATGACAATGGCAGTTCTCCACTCTGCTGGAATGAAGCCAGTGCTTAGGCTGTGGCTGAATAGTGTGCTCAATGGAAAAGCCAGTTCTTGCTAGAGATGGTGCAGAATACATCCTGGGATACTATAATGTCGCATGGAAGCTGTATTCTTTGCCTTGGATAGGGCTTGTAACACTTGATCTACGGAGATGTGAGGTGCGGGACAAGTATCAGGGATGTCGAAAAGGCATTTGAGGGGGACAGGGGGTGAAATTTGCGCTGAACCTATCTGCTAGCAGGTTGGCTAAGTCAACAGGATCAGTGTAAGTGATACTGTTTAGTACTAATTTGGAACAAACCTGGGCTGTGTCACGGAGGTTTCTGATGTAACTGAAGAAGACTTTATGGTTTCCGTTTGTTATGGAGGCTAGCTTCGATTCATAATTTGCCTTGGAGGTTTTCACTAGTGATCTAATTTGCTTGTTGAGGCTAAGTAGGGAGTTTTTCCAATTTGGAATTTGTTCCCTTTTACCGTTGCACAACAGTTTCTCCCTTTTGTTGTAAAGCCTATTGATAGAGGATGTCCACCAAACAGGTTTGTGTTTCCTTGAGGAGCAGGTTTTAGTTCTATTGGGTATGGCTGAGTCCATGCATTTGTACAGATGCTTGTATACTGCACTGGTATACTATTCAGTATAGTTGTCTGCATCCTCTGAGGGGGGCGGTGATGTGAAGCCACAGATACTCTCCCTTAGGAGGTTGTAGTTAGCTTTTAAGAAGTTTTTTAGCTTGATTATGGCTGGGGTGGGATTGGATGGGAGAGAAACTTCGAAAGAGACAGTCCAATGATCTGATCTTACTAGGGAAGAACATACTATGGAAGTGGTGCTTCGGTCACCCATGTTGGTAAGAACAAAGTCCAGAATGTTATCTCCCCTTGTTGGGAAATGAGACAAGCTGGTCTAGTGCATTAGAACTGATGAAGTCAAGGAATCATTAAGAAAGTGCATTAGTGCAAGAATAGTTCACCCAATCCATGGTAGGGTAGTTGAAGTCACCAAGGATCAGGGTGTTAGGGGGTACCTTGATGGAGTTAAGTAGATCCAGGTAAGAGGAGTGGGTGTCCCGAGTCATGGAGGGGGGGTCTATAGCTAGCTATAACTTGGATGGGTGTCTTGCCAACTGTCAGTTGTACCTGGAGTAGTTCCATTGCGGCATGCTGGCAAACCAGTCTGGAGATGTGCTTGTCCTTAATTAAGATAGAGACACCACCACCCTTAGTCTTCCCGACCTCATTTTGGGGTTGGAATGTGTGGAATGAGGTATAGCCTTGTAAGGCAGGGGTGCTGTCACAGCCCTGAACCAAGTTTCTGTGACCACACAGACATCAACATCTTCCAGTGCAAGGATGGCCTCCAATGAGTCCATTTTCAGGTTAAGGCTCCTAGTGTTAAGCAGCATGACCTTCAATTTACTTTTTGACAGATCTTTTAAGTTGTAAAGTTTGTCTTTGGAACATTGCCTAAAAAAGGCACAATGGAGGAGGCGAGAGCCTTGGCCAGGATCCAGAAACCCAGTGGTGACAGGTGAAGGCCATCTGTGACAAAGCATTGAGGCCTGTCGACCATGTCATCCTAGGCAGAGAGATACTGGATCCCCTTGGAATGCCTGATGGACATCCATGCAGTTAGTTATAAAGATAGATGTGAGAGTGTTCAATCTCGCCTTTGTTCTTACACATGGGTTCGGAGCCGATCCTCGGCTCCGTGCCGGCCGACTGCAAGCTCTGCATCGAGAAGAAGCTCGAGGACATCTAATACCCACAATCCCCCTCTGCCTTTACCTCAGATCTAGTTTGCCGCTGCTGCATTCGCATCGCTGGAGGCTAGCTCGAGGGGTTTCAGATAAGATTTAACTTTCTTTTTGTTAAATTTTCAGAGAACTTGTTCAAAAACACTAGTTATTGTATTTAGTGTATGGTGTGTGTGTAGAGAGAGAAATTCTCGGTACCGTTAACTTAGTTTAACTTCTTTTAACTGGTATAGAGTTTTTCGGGGCCTACCACCCCTACTTGGATTGACAAACGGGCTGACATATTTACCGGATTTGACCCTTTTTTTCTCTGGATTGACTGTTACTGGACTTGACTTTTTTCTCTTACTACAAAATGTCTGAGAAAATGAAATCTGGATTCAAACGTTGCCAGTGTGGCCAAAAGATGTCGGTCACGGACAACCACAGTTCCTGTGTCTACTGCCTTGGCCCTCTCCACTTACAAGAGGACTGTTCTATTTGTCACTCTTTTAGTGGGAGGGTCATGACAGATAGGCGCAGGAAACTGATGGACAGAGGTTTGTTGAAACCCTCTTTCCAGGAGGCTCTGGATGCTTCAGACCAGGCATCCAAATCCTCGAAGAAATCGAAGACGTCGGAGCCCAAGTCATCGGCTCCGAGCTCTTCGAGTAAAGTTAGATGACCGGTTCCACAGACTTGGGGCCGAGTGTTCAACTGTTGGCAGTTTCGAGCCTCGAGTCTTGGAACCGGTGACGGAGCTCCCTCCACCGACTCTGTTGAGGTCGGCTCCGTCTTCGATCCTTCGACTCGTTCTTCCAGGCCCTCTCCGACACCGATGTGGACCGTGTGGTGCAGAAATTGATGGAGCATACGGCCTTATCCAAGCTTATCTCGGTCTCCTCTCAGTTGATGTCGAGACTTGAAGGCCTGCCACTATCTCCATCTGTTCCTCCTCCGAGACCTGTCCAGTCTTCGGAGCCGGAAGAAGCTGAACTGATGATTGTGGAGCCCTCGGTGCCAGAACCGTCTTTTCTCGGTCGGCACGTTCACCTCGACTCCATCCGATCCGGTACTGGAGTCTCGGGGCGAAGATCCATCCTTGGTTCCGGGACCGAGTCGGACCGATGTTTCGTTCCGACTCCCTCTCGGAGCCTCGGCGGATCGACTCGGTTCCGTCCTCGGGTCGGTGCCTTCGGTTCCTGTTTCGGGATTCTTCCCATTTCTTGAACCGGAGATACCTCGACTCGGGACCCGGGGCCTTCGACCTCATGAGGAAGGTGTTGTCTACCCAGACAACCACATCAGCAGGAACAGCTTCTCCTCCCCACAAAGGACCGTTATCCTCCTCTGCACCCACGGCTACATCCAAGCGTCGAGCACCGGTGTCTCAGCCACCCCTAGAGGGTGCCCCTCTTCCTCGGAGGCTACTTCGGATGTTCCCCAAGAAGTCCCTAGGAAACGATTGTGTAAGAGGAGACACTTGGATTCTCCACAAGAATCTTTGACATCCGATACTGACTTGGATGAGTCAGAAGGGTCCCCTAAGTCACCTTCAGAAGATGTCTCCTTTTCTGACATCTTGGAGATCCTAAAACAGAGAGGTGACTGGCAATCCCTCCCCCCTTCTGAGGATGAGTCAGTTTTGCTGAAGGCATTTGGTGCTCGCCCTTCCTCCTCCTGGGTCACTCCGCCCTTCGATGAGTTAATGGAGTTGATTGCTCGAAGGGCGTGGGAGACACCTGACACAGTGGAACCAGTCCCTAGGAAGCCAAATAAGTACATTACGGCACCACAGGACAAGGCTTACCTCACCAAAGGAGTTCCAGTAGACGCCATGGTGGTGGCAGCGCCATGAAAAGGAGATGTCAGAATCTTCCTCATCTGTCCATCCGCCTAACAAAGATTCTAGGACCATGGACAGATACGGGAAGTGCATTTTCAGTTCAGCGGCTTTCTCTATGCGTTCCCTGAACTATTTGACTCATTTTACACGCTTACAGAGGGATCTAGTCAAAGAGTTGGGAGATACCCTCCAGGGTACTACAGATGCTGCTGTTTCAGAGAAAGTTACAGCACATCTCAACACCCTTACATCCATTGTAAACTCGTCCATGAGGCTGATATCATACGCAGCCGAGGGATCGAGTAGGGCAGCGGCTTCAGCGATTGCTCTTCGTAGGCAATCCTGGATGCGCTTATGTTTGTTTGCGGAAGCCTTCAAGTCTTCCTTTACTAACGCCCCATTTGATGGAGCCACACTTTCTGGCCCTAAAGTAAAGGAGACCCTTACCCGGTGTGAACAGGAGGGAAAGACTCTGTCTGCTGTCGGAGTCCGTTTTTCCACCCCTTCCAGACCGTACCCCAAAGGGCAACGTGGTGGGAAAA
The DNA here is from genome assembly GCF_019279795.1 of Protopterus annectens. Lineage (NCBI taxonomy): Eukaryota > Metazoa > Chordata > Ceratodontiformes > Protopteridae > Protopterus > Protopterus annectens. The sequence continues at coordinate 1,171,255,002 of NC_056729.1, read as the reverse complement.
TGTGGTTTCGAAAACCCCAAGGATCTTTCCCAAACACACAGGGTGATGCCCCCTCTAGAGGCAGAGGGGGGCAGAGGTGGAAGACGCCGCCTGGCGGCAGAGGGGTCCAAAACCAAGGTGACAGGGATAACCTCCCTGGCAAACCTTTTCAGCACTCCTGAGAGGAGGCCCGACTGTCCTGCTCTGGAGGCAGTCGAGGGTCACTTAGCTTTATACCCTCAGGCCTGGCAAAACCTTTCTTCAGACAATTGGGTAAAAAGTGTTGTTACCAGAGGTTACAAAATCCCATTTCTATCTACACCCATTCCAAAGAGAAAACTCCCAGATGTACCACCCCATCTGCGAGACCCAGCAGCTACAGAAATTTCAAAGCTGCTAGAAAAAAGAGTCATCCAACCAGTCCCAGCGGACCAAATAGGATTCGGAACTTACTCAAGGTTCTTTTTAGTTCCAAAGAAAACAGGGGACTGGAGGCCGATTCTGGACCTAAGCCATCTCAACACCTTTGTCAAGAAGGAAAAGTTCGAATGGTCACGCTTCAATCGATCCTTCCATTCTTACAGAAGGACGACTGGATGTGCTCGATAGATCTGAAGGACGATACTACCACATCAAAATGGCCAGGGCGTCCAGGGATCATTTGCTTCGGCTGGGAGCCAGTCACTATCAGTTTCGAGCCCTGCCCTTTGGTCTGACTACAGCCCCCAGGGTCTTCACCAAATGCATGGCAGTGGTAGCGTCTCATCTGAGGCGCCTAGGATTCCAGGTGTTTCCGTATCTGGACGACTGGCTCCTGTCTGCCACCACCAGGCGTCAACTGATACAAGCCAGGGATTACACCCTACAACTTTGTACACACCTTGGAATTTCAGTAAATTTCAAAATATCTTTACTACAGCCATCACAGCATATCTTATTCATAGGAGCGGAATTAGATACGCACCATTTAGTTCTAAAACTTCCTACAGAAAGAATAGTAGCACTTCAAATCAACATTTCTCTTCTGCTGTCGTCCAGAAAGTCCCCGGCAAAAATTGTTCTGAAAGTCTTGGGTCTCATGGCAGCTTCTCTCATTGCGATACCATTGGGAAGACTGCACATGAGAGTGCTACAATGGCTCCTGTTTGCACAATGGTCATTCCAACAACTTCCACTGACTCACGAAATATTGATAACGAAAACATGCAAATCACACCTAATGTGGTGGTTACAGACTTGCAACCTATCCAGCGGAAGACCATTTGTGCTACCAAGACCGTCAGCGGCGATAACCACGGACGCTTCCCTGATAGGGTGGGGGCATCTTTCAGGGACAGACAGTCCAAGGCGAATGGACCAATCTGGAGTACAATCTGCACATCAATGTTCTGGAGTTGAGGGCAGTGTTTTGGCGTTGCAACACTTTGCTCCCCTTCTTCCTCCAGGGACCATTGCAGTTCAGACAGACAACATGTCCGTAGTCTGGTACATAAACAAGCAAGGGGGAACCAGGTCTTACCAACTATGCAGAGAGGCCATGAGAATTTGGCAATGGGCAGAGTCCACCGGTCGCTTTCTGATCGCAACGCACATCCCGGGGTCATCCAACGTCATAGCCAACAGGCTGAGCAGGGCAATACTATTGCCTCACGAGTGGTCCCTCAAACAGTCAGTTGCGAAAAGGATTTTTCGCAAATGGGGCCAGCCTACCTGCGATCTGTTTGCGTCTCCAATGAATGCCAAATGCAAGAGCTACTTTGCCCTATTACCCCCTCCAGGGGAAGTCCCCAGGGACGCGCTGGTGCACGATTGGCCCCCGGGTCTCCTATATGCTTTTCCTCCATTTCCCCTGATTGAAAAGTTTCTACAGAAAGCCAACAACCTTCAGAGGACTATTATTCTCATTGCTCCGTTCTGGCCTCGTCAAATTTGGTTCCCCTTTCTATTGCATCACCGCATTTGGGGACCTTGGATGCTGGACCCAGAGCCAGATCTACTGACTCACTCGTCAGGAGTTCCTCACCCATCTCTAGAATCTCTCCATCTAGCAGCTTGGCTGCTCCGCCTTTCTAGCCAGGTCGGTTCCCCTTACATCGGCTTTCAAGATATTTTAGTAGCTTCTCATAAAGTTTCCACTACAAAGACTTACACCAGTAAGTGGAAACGTTTTGTCTTTTGGGCGGAGTCACATCATTTGGACCCTGTTATAGCTCCGTTAAACAAGGTTTTAGAGTTCTTGACTGAACTATTTCATGAAGGAGCTTCCCCGGCTACTTTAAGAGTACAGTTAGCTGCCATTTCTAACTATCATGTAGAGGAATGTGGTGCGCCTATTATGGCTCACAGACTATGTAAAGCCTTTTTAAAAGGTTCTTTTCATATCAGACCACCAGTCAGAAGTCTGACATCACCGTGGAATTTGAACCTGTTGCTCTCTAAATTGATGTTGCCACCCTTTGAACCAGCCTCAAGTTGCACATTGAAATTTTTGTCATGGAAAACTTTATTTCTAGTGGCCATTACATCTGCTAGACGAGTGTCTGAGCTTCAGGCCCTTTCTGTCAAACATCCTTATTTAATATTTCATTCTGACAGAGTATCCCTACGCACTAATCCATCCTTTCTCCCCAAAGTTTGTTCTTCTAGTAATATTAATCAGTCCATTGAATTACCCACCTTCTTTAAGAACCACTCTAATAAATTGGAGTATATGTTGCACAAACTGGACGTCCATAGACAACTCAGATTTTATTTGGATAGAACAAAAGATCACAGGAAATCTGATCAACTATTTGTAGCTTTTGCTGACAGCAGAAAGGGTCTTGCAGTTACGAAACGAACTCTTTCTAAATGGCTAACTGACTGTATCACATATGTTTATGAGGCCTCTGATCAAACATTATCAGCAAAACCCAAAGGACATTCCACCAGATCAGTTTCTACATCTTTGGCTCATGCAGCTCGCTTACCACTAGACACTATTTGTGCGGCTGCTACTTGGGCTCAACCACATACATTTATCTCTCATTGCAAAGTGGACAGGGTTTCTAGGGATAGGGCAACCTTTGGTTCCACCGTGCTCAAGAACGTTCTCCCTTGAGTTCCTCAGGATCATGGAGCTAGGACGCTACCATGTGTAAGAACAAAGGCGAGATTGAACACTCTCACATAAAGAAGTTATGTCCTTACCATAACGTTCCATGTGGAGTGTTCATCTCGCCTTGGTTATTACACTCCCACCCCTCCCACCCTTAGGAAGAACGTTCGATTTGGTGCCTGGTCTGGAGTATTCTCCTTCTGCTGTTGCATTATTAGTGTTACTATCATACCCTTGGTATGTTTGTATATATGTACTTCTATGTATATAGTTTGGCATGTGTGCGTGCTTTATGTCTGGTTTGCTTGCAAACTAGATCTGAGGTAAAGGCAGAGGGGGATTGTGGGTATTAGATGTCCTCGAGCTTCTTCTCGATGCAGAGCTTGCAGTCGGCCGGCACGGAGCCGAGGATCGGCTCCGAACCCATGTGTAATAACCAAGGCGAGATGAACACTCCACATGGAACGTTATGGTAAGGACATAACTTCTTTTTTCCTATTGTCTACCTACAAAGACAAACAGTTGGGCAAGCCTTCAGGGGTGCTGATTTTACTCTATGAGAAGAGTTCTGTGTAACCCTGGTTTTGCAGTCCCATTTGACCATGTCATCTGCATGCATTAAAGGAGCCACCTCTGCCACAACCATCCCTGGTTGAAGGGGTAGACAAAGAGTTGACTTTAGGATTTCCAAGATCAAAGGGATTTAGAACGCTTCTTATTCCTGTTGAAGGACCTCTGACTGTTCTCATACTTAACTCCCACAGCAGACACTATCTTCCTATCCTGCTCACACTCATCAGTTTCTCTTTAACCATTAATCTGAAGAGTAAGAATCCATCATTGGGAGCATTGGTAAATGACACTTTAAAGTTGTTTGTAAAGTCGCACACATGGAGCCAGGCATGGTGACAAAGAGTTAACCCAGTGCCTGTTGCTCTGGCTGGCTCATCAGTTGCATTGTAATACAGATGCATGGAGAGATGTGTGATGTTGAACACACTATTTAGGGGTGGCTGTTTAGTAGACTTCTCTGAGTTGTGTGCTGATCCAAAGTATCCAAAGCTTGTTAAGCTTAGTGCCTTTGGAATCTGTTTGTGTGAGTCAAGCAATTTAACAGTCTCAGGGTGAAAGTGCCAGAGTTGTAAATGCACTTTCCTATCTTGTTAATTGCTCTGGACTCCTTTTTCAGGGGATGGACAGCAATTAACTCATCTGTTCCTTCTGGTGACTGCTGCAGCAATCATTGAGTCCACCGGACCTATGCATATATATATATATATATATATATATATATATATATATACACACACCCACACATGAAATTGAAATATTAGGTTACAGTAGACAGTTATTGTTCTTATTATAGTTATACTTGTTATTGTTGCTTTTATAGTTAATGTGCTCTTAGAGTTGTTGATATAGATGAAACCTTTAAAAAGTGCACCAACTGGGAACATAAGCTTCCACTCCAGGATGCATATGGTATTTGCATTGTTTGTTTAGGGGTGGAGTAAAGTGTAAAGTGGTGGCAGGGGAAAGTGTAGTTAGGCAGCATAGGATGGTGGTTTGTAGGATGACATTGGTGATCAAGAAGAGGAGGAAGAGTGTGAGGGCAGCACCAAGGATCAAATGGTGGAAATTGAAAAAAGGTAATTGTGAGGTGGAGTTGAGGGAAGAGTTAAGACAGGCACTGGGTGGCAGTGAAGAGTTACCAAATAGCTGGGTAACTACAGCAGAGCTAGAAAGAGAGGTGGCTAGAAAGGTGCGTGGTGTGACATCTGGAAAGAGGAAGGAGGAAAAGGAGACCTGGTGGTGGAATGAAGTACAGGAAAGTATACAGAGAAAGTGGTTGGCAAAGAAGAAGTGGGATTGCCAGAGAGATGAAGAAAGTAGACTAGCGTATAAGGAGATGAGGTGCATGGCAAAGAGAGAGGTGGCGAAGGCTAAGGATAAGGTGTATGAAAAGTTGTATGAAAGGTTGGACACTAAGGAGGGAGAAAAGGAACTGTACCAATTGGCTAGACAGAGGGACCAAGCTAGTAAAGATGTGCAGCAGGTAAGGGTGATAAAGGATAATGAGGGAAATGTACTCACATGCAAGGAGAGTGTGTTGAGCAGATGGAAAGAGTACTTTGAGGGGCTAATGAATGAAGAGAATGAGAGGGAGAGAAGGTTGGATGATGTGCGGATAGTGAATCATGAAGTGCAGTGGATTAGCAAGGAGGAAGTAAGGATAGCTATGAAGAGGATGACGAATGGAAAGGTTGTTGGTCCAGATGACATACCTGTGGAAGCATGGAGGTGTTTAGGTGAAATGGCAGTGGAGTTTTTAACAAGATTGTTTAATGAAATCTTGGAAAGTGAGAGGATGCCTGAGGAATGGAGAAAAAGTGTTTTGGTACCGATTTTTAAGAATAAGGGTGATGTGCAGAGCTGTAGTAACTACAGAGGGATTAAACTGATCAGTCACAGCATGAAGTTATAGGAAAGAGTAGTGGAAGCTAGGTTAAGAAGGGAGGTGATGATTAGTGATCAGCAGTATGGTTTCATGCCAGGAAAGAGCACTACAGATGCGATGTTTGCTCTGAGAGTGTTGATTGAGAAGTACAGAAAAGGTCAGAAGGAGTTGCATTGTGTTTTTGTGGACTTAGAGAAAGCATATGACAGGGTGCCTAGAGAGGACTTGTGGTATTGTATGAGGAAGTCGGGAGTGTCAGAGAAGTATGTAAGAGTGGTACAGGATATGTACGAGGGTAGTGTGACAGTGCTGAGGTCTGCGGGGGGAGTGACAGATGCATTTAAGGTGGAGGTGGGATTACATCAAGGATCAGCTGTGATCCCTTTCTTATTTGCAATGGTGATGGACAGGTTGACAGACGAGATCAGACAGGAGTCCCTGTAGACTATGATGTTTGCAGATGACATTGTGATCTGTAGTGAGAGTAGGGAACAGGTGGAGGAGACCCTGGAGAGGTGGAGATATGCTCTAGAGAGAATAGGAATGAAGGTCAGGAGGACTAAGACAAAATATATGTGTTTGAATGAGAGGGAGGATAGAGAGGATGCAGGGAGTTGAGGTGGCAAATGTGGATGAGTTTAAATACTTGGGATCAACAGTTCAGAGTAATGGTGAGTGTGGAAGAGAGGTGAAGAAGAGAGTACAGGCAGGATGGAGTGGGTGGAGAAGAGTGTCAGGAGTGATTTGTGACAGACAGGTACCAGTAAGAGTGAAAGGGAAGGTCTACAAGAGGGTAGTGAGACCAGCTATGTTATATGGGTTGGAGATAGTGGCATTGACAAAAAGGCAGGAGTCAGAGCTTGACATGGCAGAGTTGAAGATGTTAAGATTAGCACTGGGTGTGACGAGGATGGACAGGATTAGGAATAAGTATATTAGCGGGTCAGCCCAGGTTGGAAGGTTTGGAGACAAAGCCAGAGAGGCAAGATTACGTTGGTTTAGACATGTGCTGAGGAGGGATGCAGAGTATATTGGGGAAAAAGATGCTAAGGATGAAGCTGCCAGATAACAGGAAAAGAGGAAGGCCTAAGATAAGGTTCATGAATGTGGTGAGAGAGGACATGCAGGTGGTTGGTGTGACAGAGCAAGATGCAGAGGACAGGAAGAAATGGAAACAGATGATCTGCTGTGGCAACCCCTAACGGGAGCAGCCGAAAGAAGAAGAAGAAGTTTAGGGGTGGAGTATCTAAAGGTTGACTGCTTTATTCCTAAGGTTTGAGTCCCAGATCATTGGCAGATAGGAAGAACAAGTTAGTAATTAAAGGCCTTCTTCCCACCAAATCTGCAGAAAACTCAGAAAAATAAAGAGAAAGACAAGAACAAGGAGCCTAAAAAATATAGGGCCAAAGAGCAGCAAACTACTACTTTTTTTTAAATGTAGTCAGGAAATAATCTTCAGCTCTGGTATCAAAACAGAAATCTGCTGTACTGGAGACAACAATTATCAGGGATAAGTCACTTACCAAGTCAAGTAGGTTTTCCTCATAGTGGGAATTATCTTGGTTGCTGGGTTCCAGACCTCTGTCTTCTTCTTCAAGTCCACAAGCTCTTTCAGAAGCACATCAGAAGTAGACTAGGAGCCGATGATGAAGGCCTTTCCTAAGATGCAGATGAAATCAAGCATCATCCCATCCACTGTAATACCAAAGCAGATTAGGTTGGCCTCTTCTCATCTCTTTTAGCTTCTTCCCTGGTGCTAGTTGCTGAATCGGTGGTCATGGGGCCAGCTATTCACCTGAATCCTTTCACATCGGCACTGATACTTCCTCCTGTTTCTGGGCAGAATTATTGCATCCATCTCACTCGACCCTGGCCCCTTTCTCATCGAGTGGCTGTTGGACCTAAGAGCTTGACATTGATTCTTCAGCACTGTCTTCATGAGTAACTCACTGTTTAGAACCTTTTTCATTGTTGAAGTCTTCAGAGTTCAACAAGTTGTCCTCTATCAGACCAGTTGTCTTAAAGCTGGCAGTGCCTCACTCTAGCTTGAGACTGCCTTGGTCCTCAGTATCAGGGCTCCCCTCCTTGCTGCCACCCACTTCCTCTTCAGCAGACGAGTTGTCCTTTCTGAAGAGTGGTCCTTCAGTGCAGACTATGGATCCACCTTTGAGGTTATATAAAGGATGATAGCTTCTACCCTTCCCAGGCTGTTGACAGGACTTTTTTTGGTACTGGCTCCACTCCAAGATGCCTGTCTATTAGATATGTAGCCCATCCATATAGGCTCCCAGGGCAGAGCAGAGATGTATCCTTCAGAGATTCACAGGAATTGGATCCAAATCTTCCATGGACTCTGATCAGACACAGTCAGAAATTCTTAGGAAGAGAATGTTTAAAAATAAAACATGCAAACTCCACTTCAGAGTTCATTACCTCCAACACGGACTCCCGTGAAAGGGGGGTTTTCCCCACTCTCTTCCTGAGGATGTCACATTTGGCAAGGTCCAAGAATTGATGAAGCAGAGGAATTCCTGGTCAGCTAACTCACCCTCTTGGGATGAAGAATTGTTCTTCAAAGAAAGAATTGTGTAAAATCTTACCATAACCATAGATGTCCTTCCCTTCTATGTTGCAGTATTCTTTACATGTGGGAAGTCCTCCACCAAATGACCCGACATCCGGCCAATATACAACAGCTTTTAGCTACTGCAGGTACATGGGACGCTGGACGTGTGTTCTGACAATGTCAGCCATAAAAGGACGCCCACACATACAGTCCTCAGGACTGAAATGCCCCAGGAGAAACTCCAAAACTAAGGACCAGTATAAAACCATCCAAGGAAGGAACAAGATGTAGGGGGATGGTGGGAGGGACAAAATACCGCAACATAGAAGAGAAGGACATCTATGGTTATGGTAATGTTTTACACAAACATTTCTGTCCTTCTAGTCAATGTTGCAGTATTCTTTACATGTGGGAGAGTACCAAAGCTTAGTAGGCACCCTGGGAGGAGGAAGGAGCAGAGGAACTTTGCACTGAAGAATTGTCAACAAAACCCTGGAGAATGACCTGAGCAAACCCTGCTGTTGTTCTAGAAACAGTGTCTAGCTTGTAATGTTTGGTATAAGTATGCACAGAAGACAATGTAGCAGCCTCCAGAACTGAATTAGTATCCAGACCTTTAAAGAATGCCCCTGAGGAAGACACATATCTAGTAGAATGAGCCGTAACTGGCACCTAGAGATTTACCATTGAAATCATAACAAAACACAATAGCCTTAAAAATCCAAGAAGAAATTCTTTGTTTTGAGACAGGCAAACCCAGTACCCTAGGATGAAAAGAAACAAAAACCTGATCAGATTTCCTAACAGCCTTAGTCTTAGCCAAGTAGAATCTAAGTTGTCTATGTACATCCAAGGTATGCAAGATCCTCTCACTGGTGGATTGAGGAGAAGGGAAAAAGTGGGTAATTGAATAGACTTTTTAAGAGACAGCTCATTCACTACCTTAGGCATAAAAGAAGGATCGGTACACAGACAGACCCTATCCTTGTGGAAAACCAAGAAGGGTAAGGAAGCCATCAAAGCCTGAATCTCCAAAACCCTCCTAGCAGATGTCAAGGCTAACAGAAGCACAGTCTTCCAAGTGCAAAACTTTATTGAAGCTCAGGCTGTAGGCTAAAAAGGAGCCACAGTAAGCTTCTGTAAGACGTAGTTCAAATCCCAAGGATGTGGAACTGTTTTTCTGGGAGGTTTAATATGCAGGACACCTTTAAGGAAAAGTTTTACCTTTAATCTGGATGCTAAAGCTGGAGATAATGCCAGACATACAGATATAGCAGACAAGTGATCTTTCACAGAAGAATAAGATAAGCCATTTTTAAGTAATTCACCCAAATAAGAAAGAACTACTGGAATATCCACTGAGAATGGATCCAGCTTTCTGAAAGACTCCAGATAGAAAATCTCTTCCACTTGGATATGTAAGTTTTTCTAGTATTGGGTTTCCTGGCCTCCTGCAAAACCATAAACACGTCCTGTGAAAAAAAAAAAGGTGCTTAAAAGGAATAAAATGTTGATCACCCACAGAGTCAGTTCTAAGCTTGACAAATGTGGATGAAACAGGGATCCCTTGTCTTGTGTGAGCAGGTCCACTCTGTGAGGTAACTAGTGATGATTGCCCTTGGCTAAATGCAGAAGAAGAGGGAACAAATGCTGTCTTAGCCAAAAGGTATTCACCAGCAAGATTTTTGGTTTGTTCTGTTGACTTTTCAGCAGAATTTTCCGAATGAGAGTGAAGGAGGTAATGCATAGAGAAACATTCCCTTCCATGAGAAAGATAGGGCGTCCACCTTCCAAACCAGAGGATGTGGGACTCCGGCACAAAATAGAGGAAGTTGTCTGTTCAGAGGGGAGGCAAATAGATCCCGAAGAGGAGTACTCCACTGGTGGACCAAGTCCAGAAACACATCCTATGAAGCATCTATTCATGGGATTGAGTCATGGACCTGTTAGGGTGTCTGCCACAGTATTTTGAGTGGAAGGAATGTAAACTGCAAGAAGAGTCACATTGTACTGAATTGCCAATTCCCATGCTCTTAGAGTTAACCTGCAAAGAATGTAAGACTTTGTCCCCGTCCCCCTGCTTGTTTATATGCCAGAGAACAGTGGTGTTGCCTGTACATATTGCTGAAAAAGAGGATGAAAGGCGTGTATAACCAGAATGAGAGCTCTCATTTCCTTCATGTTGATATGTTCTCTTTTTTGAGAGGGAGACCAAAGACTTCGAACCTTCTTGGAGGGAGATGTTAATTCCCAGCCAGCCTGTGTCTGAGGCATCTGGCATTGGAAGGGTGGCTTAATGGAACTTGTAGGAAACTATACAAACAGCCACAAAACAGATGAACCAGAATGGCTTCAGTGGTGAAAAAACAATCCACTAGGCGTATACTATGTAACAAAACAATTTATTAACAACACACAGAGGAGAAAAATAAAATAAATAAATAAATGAATAATATTAATCCAAATGAGTGAAATCCAAGCCCTTTCGTCTCTTGTGTAGGAGACTTTTTCAAGAACAGAGCATGCGCAACAACTGAAACACTTTTATACCATCATTAATTAAGTTTCAAACCAAAAGCACCAGTCATTTTCTGTTTTCACTAATTAATCCTTTGGTGTAGGGTGTTATAGTTAAAGGTATAACACAATGAAATTTGCAATAAAATATGCAGTTTTACCATGAGTAAAACCAACACAAATAATAATAAAAAATAATAAAAATAAAAAAAATAAAAAAACATGTATGTGTGTATACCATTTGTGCATTACAATCAGTTGTCATGAAATTAGAAAATAAAAATATATATTAAAAAGTATATAACTAATATACTTGTGTTAGGTTTTACAAGTGCATATACATACGCACATGCTTGTGTAACCTATTCACGAAAATTCATGAATATATAAATGAATAATGTGTGTATGAGGAAAAGCTAAAATATGTGTGCCTATATATAACTTGTATACACAATAAAATTCATTTTAGAGGGTCAGAATGCACATAATTAATAAAATTAATAAAAGTTAATAAAAGTTCATTGCCAACATTAAGCAAATATGTTGGTATCATAATGTTTTTAAGGTTTAATAAATAAATGATAAATGTGTTTATAATAAATCAATAAATAAATAGATACATAACCATATTATGTTAAAAACTTGTTGGATAACCACCTATGTTAAAATACAATGTATAACAGATTCACCTATCTAGGCGCTTTAACTTCAAAAAACAAGTAATTGAAATAGAATAATTCAGGCCTGGCCATTGAGTAGCATTCGTTCTTAATTGCCATAAAGCTTCATTCATTTCCAAATGTAATTGCCATGGTCCACCCCTTGGGTTCACTTCCATAGCTTCTATGACAGTAAATTTAAACCCATGATCCGCCCATTCATTACAATGCCTTGCCAAGGGGTTTATTTCCTTTGGATTTTTTGAAGAGAATCAATAATTTGGAATTCAATGAGAGTGGCTTCTTTGTAACCATTGATGTAAAGGACCTCTATACTTCAATACCTCATAATACAGGGGTAGAATGGGTACGTGACTGTTTACTTGAAAAAGGGATACCCCAACACAAGATTAATGTGTTCGAACAACTGTTTGATCTTGTTTTAAAAAATAATTGTATATTTTTTAACAAAGAATTTTTTGCACAAATGGTTGGTGTTGCTATGGGTTCCCCTTGTGTTGGCCTTTATGCCAATATGGTGATGCTACAATGGGAAAAGAGAGTTGTTTTGAATCACATTTTTTTAAATATTGTAGAATGTATGTCAGATTTTTGGATGATATTTTCATCTTTTGGGTTGGTCCAAAGGACCTTATTGAAGAATTTTTAAATTACATTAATAATTCAACACCCTTTCTTAAATTCACCCATAACATTGGTGGAGAGGAAATTTCATACTTGGATATTAGACTAATAAAAGGTTGACAGTTAGGTAAATTTGTATCAGAAATATATCGGAAGGAATCTTATTTTAATAGTTTTTTACACTTTGACAGTACACACCCTTACAAACAAAAAAGAGCCGGTAGTGAAGGGTCATTTTGTAAGAGCGGCCCGTATGATATCTTGCTTTGACACTTTTCTGAATGAATGTGATTTACTAAAAGAAATGTTTATAAAAAGAGAATATCCAAGAGATTTAGTAAATAATGTAATGTTAGAGGTTGTCAACAAAAGAGAGAAACTTTGTTCAAGCTATTCTAATGATTGATGGCATACAACATAACATAACACCGAGTGAAGTAGATGGACAAAGGTTTTTTTGATGATAATTCACAGAATAGTATGAGTCTTGAAAATCCAATATTATCAGAAACCAACTATCGTTGTGCTTTTATTACCACATATAATCTTGAGAGTCATGACATACTAAGAATTTTAAAGAAGAACTGGATTATTTTAACCTCATGTAATGAAATTAGACAATGTATAGGAGAAAGACCTATTGCAGTGTACAGAAAGGGTCAGTCCCTCAAAAACATACTTGAAAACAACACCCAAGTTTATAGTATTGGGGGCATGAGAAAATGTGGATCTTGTAAGTATTGCCAATATATAATGGAGGGCATGAAATTTAACATTAATGGCATTAGAGTTACCCAGAAGAAAAAATGTTGTTGTAACACTGAAAGAGTCGTTTATTTTGCTTTTCATTGCAAATGCACCTGTTTGTATATTGGAAAAATGGAAAGGAAGTTAAAGACATGTATTTACGAGCACTTGAGGGACATTAAATTAAAAAAGGAAATAAACGCCTTGGCAAGGCATTGTAATGAATGGCCAAATCATGGGTTTAAATTTACTGTCATAGAAGCTATGGAAGTGAACCCAAGGGGTGGCCCATGGTCATTACATTTGAAAATGAATGAAGCTTTATGGCAATTAAGAACGAATGCTACTCAATGGCCAGGCCTGGATGATTCTATTTCAATTACTTGTTTTTTGAAGTTAAAGAGCCTAGCTAGGTGAATTTGTTATACATTGTATTTTAACATTGGTGGTTATCCAACAATTTTTAAGTTTTTAACATAATATGGTTATGTATCTATTTATTTATTTATTATAAACACATTTATCATTTATTTATTAAACCTTAAAAAAAATTTTTATGATACCAACATATTTGCTTAATGTTGGCAATGAACTTTTATTAATTGTATTAATTATGTGCATTCTGACCCTCTAAAATGAATTTTATTGTGTATACAAGTTATATATATATGCACACATATTTTAGCTTTTACTCATACAGACATTATTCATTTATATATTCATGAATTTTCATGAATAGGTTACGCAAGTATGTGCGTATGTATATGCACTTGTAAAACTTAACACAAGTATATTAGTTATATACTTTTTAATATATAAGGATTAATTAGTGAAAACAGAAAATGATTTTCTGGTTTGAAACTTAATTAATGATGGTATAAAAGTGTTTCAGTTGTTGGGCATGCTCTGTTCTTGAAAAAGTCTCCTACACAGGAGACGAAAGCACTTGGATTTGACTCATTTGGATTAATATTATTCATTTATTTATTTATTTATTTGATTTTTTTCCTCTGTGTGTTGTTAATAAATAGCTTTTTTACATATTATACACCTAGTGGATTGTTTTTTCACCACTGAAGCCATTCTGGTTCACTTATAGGAAAGTGTTTAAGTGGGAAAGATCTAGAAGTGGTCTCTAAGGATCATCTTGTCTAGGAACCAAAAACATCCTTGAGTAAAACCCCTTGCCTTTCTGATCCATTGGCACCTTTTGAATTGTGCACTGAGAAAGTAGTTGAGATAGATCCTCTGAAAACAAATGTAGTTGACTTGAAAGGAGGACGAATTTTCCAAGTCATGAAGTATCCCTGTCAGATAACAGACAGAACCCAAGAATCCTGAGTGATCTTTGTCCAAGTTGGGAAAGATAGATAGATAGATAGATAGACAATGAGACAGAGGAGTAAGACTTGGAAGAGGCTGCTGATAGTCACAGAGAACTGGGCCTGGCTTGAAAAGGCTGCAGTAGGCCTGGGTTGAGGGGGCCTCCTAACAGATATCCTAGGGAGGACTAGAAGCAGAAGCAGTAGACAAGCAGGCTGGTCTCCTAACAAAAGATGTTTTAACAGGAAAATTCCTATGGAACTTCAGAACAAGAGAAACAAACAGGTGCTTCAAATCTTGAAGTTCCTTTCCTTTCTCTTGCAGAGTCTTAAATAAATCTGCAGCTACAGAGCCCAAAAGAGCTAACTTATCCAGAGGTACATCTAACAGTTTTGCTTTAATGTTGTCTGGTAATGGTTGAAGTCCCAACCAAGAGTTTCTCCTAAGCACAGAAGCAGATGCAGCAGCCCTGGAGGACACCTCAATAGCATTATAGCTGCACTTAATGGAATGTCTAGCTACTTGTGAAAAAGATACCAGAAGAGACGAAACTTGAGATGTTATGTTGTCCTATCTTGCCTTCATTCTTACTGGTTGGGTTCAGAGCTGATCCCCAGCTCTGACTCGGCCAAATACTAAAACTCAAAGTCCTTCACTTGGGTCGTGACTAAATACTTACCCATCATGCAGTGGTGTAATTCCCCAGATCTCATTTGCCACGTAAACAGATCGGAGGTTCTTCATCTTGGCCGTGGCTAAGTGTTGGATTTTTTTTATTAAAAACTTTTATACATACTTGTCGTTACTTGCAATTTGTTTTCAGTATTAGTTAGTTAGTTACATATCTTATACTATAGTGTTTTTTTTTTCACTTTTGCTGTTTGTGTTACTTATATATACATATATATATATATATATATATATATATATATATATATATATATATATATATATATGTGTGTGTATGTATATATATATATATATATATATATATATATATATATATATATTTTTTTTTTTTTTTTTTTTTTCTCGCCATTTTTGGCTTTGTAGTTGGCTGTCGCTTCTTTTGTCAGGCCATTTTCTCCTATTCCATTTAAATTGCTAAACCCGTATCTTTTAGGGTTTTGTTGTACTTTCTTATTGGAGCACTGTTTAAGTTAGAAGTGCTTCCAGTCACTGTGTTTGTAAAGTTGTTGTATTCCCTTTCCCCGAACTGGTAGTTAGTTAAGCTTGTGCCCGTTTAAGTTAGAGGGCCAAGCACCCGTTTAAGTTAGAGGGTAAAGCTAACTTCCTCCCCTTCTGGACTAGTTGTTTAAGATTCTTTTGCAGACGTTCCAAAAACTTTATATATATATGTATATATATATATATATATATATATATATATATATATATATATATATATATATATATATATATATATATTAGTGTGGTGTGCAGTTTTTAGCTGTATATACATATATACTTATATAATCCTTTTCAGAATGTGATTTGAACTGATATAAAAATAGTTATAGCTTGTTGTTCACTTTGCCATAATATCTAAAGACCAAAAGAAAACAAAGCCATCTGGTTTTAAAAAATGTCAGTAGTGCTCCCAGAAAATATCCTTGACCGATAGTCATAGTATCTGCTTGTACTTTCTTGGAGCCATTCACTTACAAGAAACATGTACCTTCTGTCATTCCTTTAGCTCTGGGGTTTTACTAGAGAGCAAAAACAAACTTATTGTAAGAGGGCTTTTGCAGTCTCCTTTCTCTGAAAGCTTAGAAAGTCAGAGCACCTCCAATAAGACTAAGTCTCCATCTAAAATTGACAAACCTACTAAGAGATTTTCTACATCTTCTTCTGGCCATTCGGAACTGCCAGAGAAGACAACAGATCTACTCAATCAAATCCAAAACTTACTGGATCAGACAAACCAAGCTCCTCGACGCCACAGATTTCGGAGCCGAGAGAGACTCGGGTTCAGAGCCAGTCTCCGGAATTGTTACCAGGCTCCCCTACTCTGAGATCTCCCATTTTACAGGGATCTCGCTCACCTACCCTTTCCTCTAGGTCCTCCAGGAGCCTATCGGATGACGATGTGGATAAGGTGGGGCGCAGACTGCTGAAGTCGCCGGTGCTGGCAAAACTTTTCTCAGCTCCAACCCAGTTGGTTTCGGAACCAATAAAGACCTTTTCATCCACGTCAGTTCCTCCTCCAAGCCAAGCTGGAACATTGGAGCCAGGAATGCCTGGTACCCAATGTAGTAGAATCTTCAGTGCCAAGACCCACTCTGGGGATTTCAGAACCGTTGTCTGCTCCAACATCCTCGGTGCCTTCCAAGATGTCTAGGAGACAAAGCTCTCCAGTCGGGTCCAGAGGGGACGCTTGGACCAGAGACCCTTCGATTCCGCGCTTGCCTCTTGGGGCTTTGGCGCGGGAGAGCTCAGCTCCTACATCGGGTTCGGAGCCGGCCCCCTTAGTACCGGGGATTCCCTCTGCTTCTTCGGAACCGGAGGTGTCCTCAGAGCTGGGGGGAATGGCTTTTGAGCTGATGAAGACTGTGCTGTCCCCCCTACAGCTCTACACAAAGTTACTGGCATTCTTCCCCCTAAAGCACCAGCTTCTATCTAAGCACCACCCCAACCACAGGACAGCAGAGATTCTGGACCTCAGGATGCCCCATTGGGCGAACAACACTCTTCCGAGACCTCTCCAGAATACCCTTCTGAGGAGGCTCCCCGGAAGAGACTTTGCAAGAGGAAGCTCCTAGAGTCACCAGACGAGTCAGTCACCTCAGACACTGACCTTGAGGAGTCAGAAGGGTCCCCACGGTCGCCCTCTGAGGATAGCTCCTTTGCAGATATCCTAGAAATCCTTAAACAGAGAGGCGGCTGGAAACCCATCAACCCTTCTGATGAGGAGTCTGTGTACCTGAAAGCCTTTAGATCTCAACCTTCAGCCACCTGGGTGTCTCCGCCTTTTGACAAACTCATGGAACTAGTTAGGTGAAAGGCGTGGGGGTCACCAGATGCATTGGAAACGGTCCCTCGGGGCCCAAATAAATTTATTACAGCTCCAACAGACAAAGAACATCTTGCAAAAGGCATCCCTGTAGATGCTATGGTGGTGGCAGCAGCCACTAAGAAGGAACTTTCCGAAACGTCCTCATCTGTCCATTCACCGAACAAGGAATCTCAAACGCTGGACAGGTATGGAAAGTGTTCTTTTTCATCAGCCCTTAGATTGCTGAACTACCTAATGCACTTAACTAGACTTCAAAGAGATTTCCTGAAAGTGTTAGGAGATAACCTTCACGGTACATTAGCTGCAGGGGTCTCAGATAAGGTATCCTCTCAACTCCGTAGTGGACTCCTCAATGAGACTGATTTCTTATACAGAGGATGGAGCGAGTAGGGCAGCGGGTTCGGCAGTTTCCCTAAGGAGACACTTCTGGATGGACTTGAGTAACTTTGCGAAACCTTTCAAGTCTACCTTTGTCACTGCCCCTTTCGATGGTTCCTCACTCTCTGGACCAAAAGTCAAAGACACACTCACCAAATGCGAGCTGGAAGGAAACACTCTCTCTGCCATTCGGGTACATTTTTCCGTACCTTCTAGACCCTATCCTAAGGGTCAGAAGGGTGGTAAAATGTGGTTCAAAAAATCCCAGGGAGTTTTTCAAGACATACAAGGTGAATCCTTCTCCACGGGCAGAGGGGGATGTGGTAATGGTAGATGTCATCCACATGGCAGAGGGGGATCTGCTAATCAGGGTGACTGATTCCTTTCACGGCTGACCCTACCAGTGCTCCTGAAAGGAGGCCTGCCTGCCCGCCCTCCTCTGGAGGCAGTCGGGAGGAGTTTATCTTTGTACCTGGAAGCCTGGCTAGAGATCACAAAAGACAAGTGGGTACAAAGTATAATATCCAGTGGCTATTCCATCCCCTTTTGCCTTCCCGTTCCACATGTCAAAAAACTCCCAGATGTTCCACCCAGTCAAAGGGAACAGGCAACTGTAGAGATTCAAAAGTTGCTGGACAAAAGAGTCATCCAAAGAGTCCCCGCAGTCCAAATAGGATTCGAAACTTACTCAAGATTCTTTTTAGTGCGAAAAAGAACAGGGGACTGGAGACCCATCTTAGATCTCAGCATACTAAACAAATCCACAAAGAAGTTAAAGTTCTGAATGGTGACACTGCATCTATTCTCCCCTTTTTAGGGAAAGACAATTGGATGTGCTCAATAGACCTCCAGGATCCGTATTACCATATAAAAATGGACAGGCCATCAAGGAGTCATTTGCGCTTCTAGCTGAGAGCCAGTCATTACCAATTCCAACCTCTGCCCTTTGGTCTCACTACAGCCCCCAGAGTGTTCACCAAATGCATGGCAGTAGTCACGGCTCACTTGAGACGACTGGGATTCCAAGTGTTTCCGTACCTAGACAACTGGTTGTTGACTGCCACCACCAGGCATCTACTACAACAGGCAAGAGAAGCCACATTACAACTTTGTTCTCACTTGGGGATAACAATAAATTCCAAAAAATCTGCCTTGTTGCCATGTCAGCATATTACATTTATAGGAGCAGATCTCGACACTGTCTCCATGATGGCAAAGCTACCTGCGGAGAGAGTCTCTCTACTCAAACAACAGATTTCCATTCTTCTGCAAAGAACCAAAGTGAAAGTGAAAACAGTCTTAAAAGTTCTAGCAACCATGGCAGCAACCATAACCCTAGTTCCTCTAGCATGGATGCACATGAGAATTCTGCAGTGGCTCCTTTTTTCTCAATGATCATTTCAAGAACTTCCCATGTCTCACCAGATCAGAATTACAGAGTCATGCAAGAAGGATCTTTGATGGTGGCTCCTTTCCAGTCAAGTTACATTAGGTCGCCCCTTTACCCTACAACAACCTGTGGCAACAGTGACCACGGACGCCTCCCATATAGGGTGGGGAGGCATTATCTTGGGAGGGTGGTCTATGGCACATGGCAGGAGCACAAGGCCCATTTGCACTTCAGTGTCCTAGAGATGAGAGCAGTGCCCTTGGCGTTGCAAGCACTTCAGGACTCTCTTCCATTAGGAACAATTACAGTTCAGACAGACAACATATTGGTGGTCTGATACATAAACAAGCAAGGAGGAAAGAAATCCTATCCCCTTTGCCGAGAGGCGCTCAGAGTATGGCAATGGGCTACATCTTCCCGATGCTTTCTAGTAGCAATGCACATTCGGGGGAAATCCAACGTGATAGCAGACAGACTCAGCATGGCAATACTCATGCCTCACGCATGGTCCCTAAAACAAGAGATAGCGGAGATTATTTTCCGGAAATGAGGCCAGCCTTGCTGTGACCTCTTTGCAACACCCATGAATGCCAAATGCAGCAGCTCCTTTGCCCTAGTCCCCCCTCCAGGGAAGTCACCAAGGGACGCACTTGTACACGATTGACCCCCCCCCCCAGGACTTCTTTATGCATTTCCCCCCTTTCCTGTAATACCCAAAGTCATACAGAAAGCCAAGTCATTGGGAAGCAGGCTAATTCTCATTGCCCCATACTGGCCTCATCATATTTGGTTTCCCTTCCTCTGGCCTCATCTTCAGGAGGACCCGTGGGTTCTGGACCCAGTTCCAGACCTTCTGACTCATACATCCGGAACACTCCACTCCTCTCTCCACAACCTCAAATTGACAGCATGGCTGTTCCAGTTCCAAGTTTAATCAGGCTTCATAATTTCACACCGGTAGTGAAACATATCTTCGTATCTTCACACAAGCCTTCAAACAGGAAGTTATATTCCAGTAAATGGAGGAGGTTCTCATACTGGGCCACAGTAAAAGACATTGATCCTTTCTCTGCCCCAATCAGCTCTATTCTTGAATTCCTGGCAGAGCTCTTTCAACAAGGTTCTGCTGCAGCTGCTATTAAAGTCCAATTAGCTGCAATTTCTAGTTTTATTATAGGTGACTGGACTCCTAACTTGATTTCACACAGATTATGCTTGCTTAATAAGACCTTGCATTAAAGAGCCTCTGTCACCATGGGATTTGAATTTTGTTCTATCATATCTAACTTTACAACATGTGACCTCAAATTTCTGTCATGGAAAACAATGTTAATAGTGGCCATTACTTCTGCAACGAGAGCCACAGAATTACAAGCCCTATCAATCAAACTTCCTTACTTGATCTTCCATAAGGATAGATTATCTCTTTGAACTAACCCATCCTTTTTTACCTAAAGTGTGTTCTCAAACTAATCTAAACCAATATAAGAAGACTGATCAGTTGTTTATTTCCTTTTCAGAAGCAAAAATAAAATGTATACCTGTTCTAAGGTCACACTCTCAAACTGGCTTCCAAGTTGCATCATCTTTTTCTACAGTACTAATAACAGAGAGCTACCATTCAAGGTCAAGGGACCCTCTACAAGGCCCATAGCAACATCATCTGCCTATCTAGCTAGACTATCAATGGACAGTATTTGTACCGCTGCTACGTGGGCACGGCCCCATACCTTTATCAGTCATTACAAAGTGGATTTAGCCTCCAGGGACAGGGCCTCCTTTGGTTCCGCTGTGCTGAAAAGTATACTCTCATGAGCCGCCAAGGAAATGTGGTACTAGGGATGCTGTCCCAACCAGTAAGAATGAAAGCGAGATAGGACAACACAACATAAAGAAGTTATGTACTCACCATAGCGTTCCATGTTTGTTGTCCATCTCGCCCTTCATTCTTATGACCCTCCAGTCTTCCCCTAGCCCAAGGCTTCTGGAGGACTTAGAGTTTTTTTCCTTAGGCAAGGCACTTCTCTGACTTTCTTTGTTGTATCTATATTCTAAAAATATGACACGTAATTGCATTACTATGGTTAGTAGCAAACAAGATCTGGGAAATTACACCACTGCTTGATGGGATAGGTATTCAACCACGAGCCAAGTGAAAGACTTCAAGCTTTAGTATTCAGACCAGTTGGAGCCGGGGATTGGCTCCAAACCCAACCAGTAAGAATGAAGGGTGAGATGGACAACAAACATGGAACATTATGATGAGTACATGACTTCTTTTTTTAATCTCAGAATTTGGTAATTGAGCAAGAGCCTGTGAAACCCAGGAAAGTAGAGCCAAGGAATACCTAGGCATATGGTTTTGGTAATTCATTGCTCTGATTGCTGAAGTGGAGGATGTGCTAAAGTGGAGGATGTGTAAGCCTTCTTACCAAGTCTCTCTTGAATTTTGCTGTCTTTAGCAGAAGGAAGTTTAGCAGAAGGGGATAGGCAGGAAGACTTGTCTGAAGCTGTGGAAACAACAGCCGGA
Source organism: Protopterus annectens (assembly GCF_019279795.1). Lineage (NCBI taxonomy): Eukaryota > Metazoa > Chordata > Ceratodontiformes > Protopteridae > Protopterus > Protopterus annectens. The sequence goes on along the minus strand of NC_056729.1, from coordinate 1,171,233,697 downwards.
TCAGCTGAAGGACACATAAACAAACTTACAATCATCAGGCACCTTGTAAAATCTGTCTGGGCAGTTGGGGGTAGAAGCCTGAGAGTCAGGGGTCTTAGAGGAAGAAGCAAAAGCATCCAAGAATGTTAGCAGAACTTGAGGAACTGCAGAAGGAGAAGGAACTTCCATTTGCAAAAAGTCATAATACCTTTTTTGCTCTTGAGAAATTTGGGAACAGTCCCATTTGAAAAACTCCCTCATTTTGTTAATTGTTTCACCAAAAGAGATCTGTTCTACTGGGGAACCCCCCCCCCCCCCCATTAGATTCCTCCTCTGGAGATGCATATTTTAAAGGAGATGTCATTTGAGTGAAATATACTAAGGAATATTCATCAGAAGAAGAATCATCGGTATCAGCAGAGAGAACCTGTTCGCCAACCCTTTGAACAGGAGAAGTAAAAGAAGGAACAGGAATAGCAGAGGAAGCTTTCAAAGCCATCAGAGCCTTAATTAAACCATGAGAATGCATCCTTATATGAATGAGGAGTGGAAGGAACCTGAGAATGTCTAGTTGTTTGCTTTTTATTGAAACGCATTTCCCCATGAGGTGAAGTGGAGGAGCCCGACATAGGCCTAATGTCCAGAATGGGCTGTGGTAGTTTCCTAGGAGGAGTAGAAGGAGCATCCCCAGAGCCCTCAAGCACAGTGACCCATGGTTCCCTTTGTCCACCCAAAATAGACGTCTGCACTGCCACTGCGGAAGTGCCTAGGACGGATTCCCTAGCGGCTTCCAAAGAGGTACCTACTGAGGAACCAGACCCAACCTCCGAAAGTAACACCAGGTCTTCACTGACCACAAGGGATACATTGAATGTTAGAGGTGCAGATGAAGAGGACTCAGGCCTAGGTTTGCTAATCTTCCTCTTCAAAGTCAGCTCAGCCAAAGAACCCCTAGAACCCTCCATAAGATCTTTAGCCAGACTTTTAAGCCTCTGATTCATTAAATAGAGATTTAAAGCTGAAAGTCAGCTATGCAAGGTTTAGGAACAAAGGCCTGACAGATGGAACAGAAAAGATGGTCGTGACTGGGGCCTAGGCAGAAAAGACAAAGGTTTTGGATGTTAGGGATTTTATTACATACACTTTGAGCATTTAGTGTGGAACTTGCCTTCCACACATACACTTGCCCTTCCTGGATGATATAAACTAAATACACAAAACAGTAGCCAAAAAAGAAATCCCCAACAGGGCACTTATCTGAAATTAAGCATCAACAAACAGATTCAGGCAGCAGACCAACGTACGAGTCAAGCGTTCCGAATGGCGGCAGAAACGTTCAGAGGACTATACATGCAGACGTCCTTTTATGTCTGACATTGTCAGAACATATATGTGAGATCCCATGTACCTGCAGTAGCTAAAAGCTGTTGTATACTGGCCAGAAGTTGGATCACTGGGCGGAGGACCCCCCCCCCCCCTTTCATCGGAGTCAGTGTTGGAGGTAATGGACTCTAAAGTGGAGTTTGCATGTCTCTTTTACACAGTCTCTTGCTAAGAATTTCTGACTGTGTCTAATCAGAGTCCGTGGAATATATGGATCCAGTTTCTGTGAATCTCCAAAGGATACATCTGTGCTATGCCCTGGGAGCCTATATGAATGGGCTCCATTTCTCAGCGCTAAATGCTCAAAGTGTATGTAATAAAATCCTTAACATCCATGCTTGGCTTCTTCACAACCATAATGATATCCTCTCCATATCTGAAACTTGTGTGAAACCCCATATAAAAGACTCTGAAATTATACCACCCAATTACCGTATCATTAGAAAAGATAAACCTCACAAAAAAGGTGGTGGAGTGGCTCTCCTTTACTCATCCTCCCTCTCAGTTATTCCCTATTCCAAACCAATTCCCCAGTTTTCTAATGCCGAACTAATTCCAGCCCTACTTCAGGTAAATAGACACAAACTTATATGCATAGTCTCCTTATATATCCCTAATGTCCCTATCCTAGAAGATATTCTCTCCTGGTCCTCCACCCATATTTCCAGTGAAACTATAATCTTAGGCGATGTAAACATTAGCTGGACCAACATACAAAGCCCTACAAGCTCCCTAAACATTAACCTCTATAACTTCACTCAGCTTATCAACTCCACAACCAGACCTTCCAAAGACTTCTCCTCAGGAAGCACCCTTGACTGGATTCTGGTCTCTCACCCTCATTACATCTCACATAGCGGTTCCCTCCCTGACCAATTCAGTGACTAATTTCCCGCTTTTGCTCATTGCCTTACCTCCTCCCTACAACTATCGCATACCTATATCTCCACACGCTCCCTAAAAAAACTTCAACCCCATATCCTTCTCAAACTCACTCAAACAAATAAACTGGAACCCACCAAAAACTCTACCCTTAGAAGATGGCATCACCTACTTTAATACTATATTCTTTAACCTTTTAGACATCTTTGCCCCCCTGAAAACAAAAACGAATAAAAAGCAACTTTGTCCCCTGGTTAACCAAAGATGTTAAGTTGTCTATCTCGCCTTCATTCTTGCTGGATGGGTTCGGAGCCGACCTCGGCTCCGACTCGGCCACTCTAAAAGCTCGAGAGTTGGTTCCACCGGCTCGAGGCTCCCCTTATATCCCACAATGCTAGGCGGTATTACCTCAGATCTCGTTTGCCGCTACAGCAATCGAGGTGTATGGTTTCTACCGGCTTCAGGTCAGTTGTTATAGATTATTCTATAGTTAAATTAAACCCCCTTAGTTTAGTTTTTTATAGTTAATTCCCTTAACTTAGTGGATTTTGAACTTTTCCTCCCTGTTTTTCCACCCCTTTTTCCACAAGAACTTATTAGTTCTTCTTTCAGGTCTTCGGGCCCTTCTATCCCCTTAGTGGAGTGTATGTGTTTTTTTTTAGTGATCTAAAAAGTACTATACCTTTTTTTTTTTTTAGTTAACCTTGTGGACAGTGTAATCGGTGTGTTTGTGTGTGTGTGTGGCTGCACTTTCCTTTGAAAATGTCTAAGGAGTCAAAGGTCTCAGGCTTCAAGAAGTGTGACTCGTGCTGTCAGAAAATGTCTCTGACAGACGGTCACACTTCTTGTGTATACTGCCTGGGACCTTTACACCTGCAGGACTCTTGTGCTGTATGCCATGGCTTCAGTCCTAGAGTCCTGCAGGAAAGAAAAAACAAACTTATTTTAAGAGGTTTGCTTAAGCCTGAGGGTTCCCCTACTGCTACTTCGGGCAAACCCTCTAAGGCTTCTAGGTCCTCGACTCCAGCTTCTAAGTCGAGGCCTAAGGCTTCGAAACCTACTGCTACATCGGCTCCGGCTGGAGCCGATGAGACTCGGACTGCAGCTTCTGTGGTTCCCTCGGCTCCAGCTGGAGCCGAGGCATTGGAAATTCCTGGGTCGGCTCCGATCAGACCATCAGAACCAACATCTAGAAAGAGGTCTAGGTCACCGTCCCTTGGCTCCGTTCATTCGGCTCCAGCTTCTCCCTTGCTGTCTGAACGAAGCCATAGATCTCACTCCTCTAGATCATCGAGGCTTTCGGATCATGACCTTCAGAGGGTAGTGAGTCGACTTCTTAAGTCCGAGGCACTGGCCCAAATGCTTCAGAGCCCGACTCATCAGTCGATGCTTGACCCTATCCCTCAAAATGTTCCTCCTCCGACTCCTTTGAGCTCGGGCAGGCGTTGAACCGAGACTGTGGTAGCATCGAACCGATACAATTGTCTTCGGTCCGTCGTCGGCTCCGATTTCTTCCTTGGAAGAATCTCGGTGCCGGACTTCCCTCGCCGACTCGAGGGGTGAGTGGCATCGGACCCTTGTCCGACCCGCTCTCCATCTCGGTGCTTCGGCGCTGGTGAGTTCGGCTCCGACATCGGCCTCGGAGCCATCACTGTCGGTGCCGAGGGAGGTTCTCAGCTTTTCGGAGCGGGTACCTCTGGCTCTGCCTGACAGGGGTGCGTTCGAGGTCATGCGGAGTGTGTTGGAACCTGGTACAACTCCACAGTCGGCTCCGTCCGCCCCTCCCTCTTCGGTGCCTCAGGTTATGTCTACTCACTCCCTCATCCCAGACCGCAGAGAGCCAGCTCCTCAGGAATCCCCTGTGGGGATCTCATCCTCTTCCGAGGCCTCTCCTGAATTGGCAGGGGAGCCTCCTAGGAAGAGAAAGTGTAAGAGGAAGCACATAGACTCACCTGAGTCTGTCACCTCTGACACAGATTTAGAGGATTCCGAAGGTTCCCCCCGTTCCCCTTCTGAAGATGTCTCCTTTGCAGACATTCTAGAGATCCTGAAACAGAGGGGAAATTGGCCAGCCCTTAACCCTTCAGAGGATGAATCTGTGTATCTTGAGGCGTTTGGCTCTCGCCCTTCCACCTTCTGGGTGTCCCCACCCTTTGACCCCCTCATGCAGGTGGTAGCAAAAAAGGCTTGGACGGCTCCCGACTCAGTGGACCCCACCCCCAGGAGACCTTCAAAGTTTATCACAGCACCAGCGGATAAGCAATTTCTGACCAAGGGAGTTTCTGTGGATGCTATGGTGGTAGCTGCTGCCACTAAGAAGGAACTAGCTGATCCTTCGGTGCCTGTCCATCCTCCTAACAAGGAATCTAGGTCTATGGACAGGTACGGGAAGCGGATGTTTTCGTCAGCGACCTTTGCTATGCGTTCGCTGAACTACCTATGCCATTTCACTCGTCTTCAAAGGGACTTGATCAAAGAAGCGAGTGAGATGTTGAAGGACCCTACAGCTGTGGGTTTTCAGGACAGGATGAACGCTCAGCTGGCTACCCTAAACTCTATAGCTATCTCCTCCATGCGCCTCCTTTCATATGCGGCAGATGAAGCGAGCAGAGCCGCAGGGACAGGTGTCGCCTTACGCCGGCATGCCTGGATGCGGCTATGCAATTTTGCGGACCCCTTTAAAACGTCTTTCACTAATTCCCCGTTTGATGGATCATCTCTCTTTGGTCCTCAAGTGAAAGAAACCTTGACGAGGTGCGAGACGGATGGCAAAACTCTTTCTGCCGTCGGAGTCCGTTTTTCTACTCCTTCTAGGCCTTACCCCAAAGGCCAGAAAAGTGGGAAAATGTGGTTCCGCAAACAATCTCAAGGGACTTTGCCTGACGCACAGAGTCGGTTCCCCTCCAGAGGCAGAGGGGGGAACAATAATGGTAGACGTCGCCCTAGAGGCAGGGGGGGGTCCGCAGAACTAGGGCAGTCGAGAAACCTTTTCCGATAAGCCCTGCCCTTCCAGCATCCCTGAGGTGTTGCCCGACTGTCCACCTTCGGAGGCAGTCGGGGGAAGATTGTCACTGTACCCAGAAGCCTGGCGATCCCTAACTCAAGACAAGTGGGTACAGTCCATCATTTCCGAAGGCTATTCCATTCCGTTCTTTTGTATTCCAAATCAATCAAAAAAATCCCTTCCAGATGTTCCACCCGCTCAAAGGGATCAAGCAGCGTTGGAAATATCAAAGTTGCTTGCAAAAAGAGCCATTCAGCCAGTGCCAGCAGACCAGCAAGGATCCGGAATCTACTCCAAATTCTTTTTGGTTCCAAAGAAAACAGGGACTGGAGACCCATTTTGGATCTCAGTATCTTGAACAAGTCGGTCAAGAAAACAAGATTTCGGATGGTCACGCTACAATCCATCCTACCCCTATTGGGAAAGGAAAACTGGATGTGCTCTTTAGACCTCCAGGATGCGTACTATCATATAAAAATGAACAGACGCTCCAGGAGATTCCTCCGCTTCCGGCTGGGAACCAGTCACTTTCAATTCAGAGCCCTGCCCTTTGGTCTCACCACTGCCCCCCCAGGTGTTTACCAAATGCATGGCAGTGGTAGCTTCTCACCTGAGATGTCAAGGATTCCAGGTGTTTCCATATTTGGACGACTGGCTCCTCACAGCTCCTACCAAGCATCTTCTTCTAAAGGCCAGAGACTACACCTTTCGCATTTGTCAAAAGTTAGGCATCCCAATAAATTGCGAAAAGTCTGTTTTGTCGCCTTGTCGTGCTATTACCTTCATAGGCGCAAATCTAGACACAGTCAACATGTCTGCGAGACTAACAGACCAAAGAATAGCAGACATACATAAACTGGTCTCCTTCTCTACCACAGCAACAGAGTCAAAGCCAGATTAGTTCTGAAAGTACTGGGGATTATGGCGGCTGCTATCCCTCTACTTCTATTAGCCAGATTCCACATGAGAATCCTTCAATGGATGCTCTTCACACAATGGTCGTACCAGCAACTTCCGATGTCCCACACCATTATGATTACGCAAGCATGCAAGAATCATCTTCTTTGGTGGATTTCTTCCCCCCAGCTCTTCCTGGGAAGACCCTTTGTTCCTTCCTCCGGTTGCTACTCTGACAACGGACGCCTCCTGATCGGGTGGGGGGGCATTATCAGGGCAGAACAGTCCAGGGCATATGGCAACCAGACGAACGCCACTTGCATATAAATGTTCTAGAGATGAGAGCAGTGCTTTTAGCGTTGCAAGCCCTTCAAGACTCTCTTCCCTTGGGAACGATAGCAATCCAGACGGACAATATGTCTGTAGTGTGGTATATCAACAAACAAGGCGGAACCAGGTCCTATCCCCTATGTCGAGAAGCACTCAGACTGTGGCAATGGGCGATTTCTTCTCAGCGGTTTCTGATAGCAACGCACATCCCGGAAGTCCAATCTTATTGCGGACAAGTTGAGCAGAGCTATCCTCATGCCTCACGAGTGGTCTCTGAAAGATTCTATTTTGGAGAAATTTTTCTCAAGTGGGGTCAGCCTTGCTGCGACCTTTTTGCTACTCCCCAAAACAGCAAGTGCAGAGATTATTTCACCCTATTCCCGTTACCAGGCCAGCCCAGCAGAGACGCTCTAATCCAAGTTTGGCCCCGGGACTTCTGTATGCATTTCCTCCTTCCCACTAATTTCTCAAGTGATACAGAAAGCTATCGCTCAGAAGGCCTCGTTGATCCTCATTGCTCCTTACTGGCCTCGACAGGTTTGGTTCCCCTTTCTACATCAATTTCTGTTGGAGCAACCTTGTCATCTGGACCTAGTTCCAGATCTTTTGATCCATCAATCGGGTCAGTTACATCGCTCCCTCCCCTCTGAACCTCACTGCTTGGTTCCTCCAATTCCAACCTTAGCCAGGCTTCCTCAAATATCTCACTCTGTTCGAGATATTTTGATAGCTTCCCATAAATCTTCCACTCGGAAGATTTATCTTAGTAAGTGGAAATGTTTCGCCTATTGGGCTCAAGGAAGGGACATAGATCCTTTCACTGCTTCCATCCATATAGTCCTTGATTTTCTAGCTGAACTCTTCCATGCAGGTTCATCTCCTTCTACTCTTAAAGTTCAATTGGCAGCTATATCTAACTTTCATGTGGGCATCTCAGATTCTGCCATCATGTCTCACAAGCTTTGCAAAGCTTTCTTGAAGGGAGTTTTTCTTCTTAGACCTCCTATAAGAAATCCTCCTCCCTCTTGGGACCTTAATTTAGTTCTCACATCTTTAATTCTTCCCCCTTTTGAACCTGCAGCCTCCTGTTCAATGAAATTGCTATCCTGGAAGACTCTCTTTCTGGTAGCCATTACTTCAGCTAGAAGGGTCTCAGAGCTTCATGCACTCAGCAGTCGACCACCTTATCTTTTGTTTCATAAAGATAGGGTATCCTTACGGACCAATCCATCCTTTTTACCTAAAGTAGCCTCTGCGACAAATCTGAACCAAAACATTGACCTCCCTGTGTTTTTTCCTAATTTTTCTAACAGGTCTGAACAAAAATTGCATTGGCTAGATGTTCATCGTCAGTTAAGGTATTATTTGGATAGGACCAAACAGATCAGAAAAACTGACCAGTTGTTTGTCTCTTATGCAGAAGGCAGAAAGGGACTTTCAGTTTCGAAGGTATCTCTCTCCAGATGGCTAACATCTCTGATTTCCTTTGTTTATGAAATTAGACACCAAAAGCTGACTAACAAACCTAAGGCCCACTCCACCAGAGCTTTGGCTACTTCTGTAGCCTTCCAAGACAGGCTGCCTATTGACACCATTTGTGCAGCGGCTACTTGGGCTACTCCTCACACTTTCATTTCTCATTACAAGTTGGATTTAGCTTCTAGACATAGAGCTAACTTTGGTTCCACTGTTCTCAAGAGTCTGTTCCGATAGGCCACCTGGGACAAGGTGCTAGGGACGCGGTCCCATCCAGCAAGATTAAGGCGAGATAGACAACTTAACATATAAAAGTTATGTTCTTACCATAACGTTCCATGTTAGTTGTCTTCTTCTCTCCTTCTTTCTTGCGTGCCACCCTCCTTCCCCCTAGCCTGGACAGACCTAGAGGAGTTTGATTGTGACCTCTCTTTCTACCACCTCTATTGTATATAGGTATATGCTATTCTGTGCATATATTCCTTCATCAGGTTTTCAGGTCACCCTTTTTCCTGTCCTTTTATAGAGGTGGGTTTCCCGTTTCCAGTGGATCAGGAGTGATTATTGGGTGGGCGTAGCTTACAAAGCGAGATCTGAGGTAACCGCCTAGCATTGTGGGATATAAGGGGAGCCTCGAGGGCGGAACCAACTCTTGAGGTTTTAGAGTGGCCGAGTCGGAGCCGAGGTCGGCTCCGAACCCATCCAGCAAGAAAGAAGGCGAGAAGAAGACAACTAACATGGAACGCTATGGTAAGAACATAACTTCTATATACCTTAGCAGTCATGCGCTTCCGAGACAAAGCTTGGACACACTATCAGAAAAACAAAACCATAACCACCCTCAATGAATTCAAAATACTTTGAAATAAAGTAAAAAAAAACTTACCATATCCGACCGCAAATCCTATTTCTCCACACTCCAAAACAACCATAAGACAAACCCAAAAAAAATTTGGCATGGAATCTCCTCTCTCTTCAATCCAGGAAAAAAAGAGAACCCCCTGCCCTGATCCAAATGTTTCAGACATAGACTTAGCTTCACAATTTAATTTTTTCTTCATTGATTCCATAACTAACATCATCCTTCTTCAACAATCCTACACTGTCATCTCTACCCTCCCCTAACTCTTCCTCCTCTAACAGATCTACCCCCCAACCACCTTCCCTTCTCTTTGAATCCAATCTCTATATCTACCATTAAAAAACTAATTCCGAATTTAAAACCATATTTCAATGCCCCTGATAATATCCCCTCCTACTTCCCAAAGGCAGCTGCAGAAGCCATTGCCTTTCCCATCTGCATTCTGATAAATCAGTCAATCAAAGAAAGTCATGTACCTCAGCTTTGGAAAAAAAGTATTCATTATTCCCCTTAACAAAGGAGGCAACAATAACAATATCCCTAACTTCCGACCTATCACCATCCTATCCCCATTTCTAAACTTCTAGAAAAATGCATCCACCTACAACTATTACCCTATCTCACAGATAAAGACCTACTAACCCCCACACAACACGGATTTAGGCCAGGCCATAGCACTACCACCGCTCTTCTCTCCTTCCTAGAAACAGTTAATAAAGCCCTTGACTCTGGCAATATTGTGTCCACGCTCCTCCTAGACCTCTCAAAGGCCTTCGATATTATCTCTCATAACCTTCTTCTAAATAAACTCTCTAAATTAAACCTATCCCTTTCCACTATCAACTGGTTCACTAGTTACCTCTCTAATAGGCAGCAAGCAGTCAAATGGAAAAAAGCCACCGCACCATTCCTTAATACTCCCACAGTTGTATCTCAGGGCTCCATACTCGGTCCCCTGCTGTTTAATGTCTTCATAAATGACTTCTACCAGACCATCCCAACTGCAAAACTCATCCAGTACGTTGATGATTCTACAATCATCTGCTCTGCCACCTCCATTTCCACGCTAATAAAATTAACCCAAGATGCCTTCTATTCTACTGAACAATGGATGTTAGATAACCACCTAGCACTCAATCCATCAAAAACTAAACTTAGGATATTTACTCCTTCAAAAACCACTACCATTGACAAAAGCACATTCTCCATCACAAGTCAGAATAATACTCCTCTTGGAATAGTATCTAATGCAAAACTACTAGATGTCCTCATCGATGATCAGCCTAAGTTCGATACCCACCTACAAATAAATATCAAAAAGTCACACCAGAAACTTGGCATGATCTATCACCACAATCGCTATCTCTCTCCCTCTACCAAGTTTGTTCTGTCTACTACATATCTCATCCCATCCCTCCTATATGGTGCCCTACTCCTTATGAACCTACAATCTTCCCTCAAAACAAAACTCTCCTCCTGTTACAACAAATTTTCCAAATTTGCCACAGGTCCTCTACTCATCACTGTATCGCCCTTCAAAAATTAAAATGGCTTGAACTACCTAATTATCTTACCTACACACAACTCATCCAAGCTCACAAACTCATCTTCAGCCCTTCTCTTTGTCCCTCCCTTGCCTCCACATTTAAAATGCATCTACCAGTTAGACTCCTAAGATCAAACACCCAGAATCTAATTGAACTGTATAAACCTGCCCGCCCAACTGCTAAACATCTACTGTCCTTCTCCCTAGCACGCCTCTGGAACTCACTACCACCTAACATCCGTACCACTGGCAGCCTTTCTTCCTTCAAAAGCCTGCTTCACTCACACCTGACACTCCATTGGGAATGTTCCTGCTCCCATCACACTTAAACCTCCTTAATACTCACTCTCTGCTTACTTCTGAATTAGCTCACTTCACAGTTAAATTACCCACATGCTTTCCATACATTCTTTGCCCCTACTGTTATATCTTTCAGTAGGAACAAATTTATTTGTAAATGTCTACTTATTGTTCTAATTTCTGTTTGCCATTAGCAGGAATTAGTATATTTTTTGTAAATATTACTTAAGCTTTTTATAATCTCTGTGTTTGCTAGTTTATTAATTTGCATGCACCATCTTCACCTGTACTTTTTATTCTTGTATTTTGCATTCCTGTATTCCTGTATTTTGCATTTTGTATTTTTTACTATCTTATGCTACCATGTTTACTCTGTATTTTGGAGCTTTTCTCCCCAGGACTCCATTGAAAATGGGCTCCTCGTGGCCCAATGGACCATCCTGGTGAACAAACTGCAAATAAATAAAAATATAATAGGCAGGCATCTCGGAGTAGAGCCTTTACCAAAGGATGTCCTGTCAACAACTTGAGAAGGGAGGAAGCTATCATCCTTTACATAACCTCAAAGGTCGATCCAGAGTCTGCACTGAGGGACCACTCCTCAGAAAGGATAACTCCTCTGCTGAAGCAGAAGTGGGTGGTGGCAAGGAGGGGAGCCCTGATACTGTGGACCTAGACAGCCTCAAGATGGAGTGAGGCACTGCTTGCTTGAACTCTGACGACTTCAACAATGAAAAATGTTCTAAATAGTGACTTAATCATGCAGACAGTGCCAAAGAATCAATGTCAAGCTCTTAGGTCCAGGAGCCACTCGATGACAAAGGGGCCAGGGTCTAGTGAGATAGATTCAATAATTTTGACCCAGAGACAGGAGGCAGTACACAGATTCGTAAACTGGCACCAGGGAAGGAGCTAAAAGAGGAGAGAGGAGGCCAACCCAGTCTGCCTTGGTATTACTGGGGGATGGAATGATGCCTGGTTTCATCTGCATCTTAGGAAAGGCCCCCATCATCGGCTCCCAGTCCACTTCTGATGTGCTTCTGAAAGAGCTTGTGGACTTGAAGAAGTAGACAGAGGTCTGGAACCCAAGATAATTCCCACTATGAAGAGTACCTACTTGACTTGGTAAATGACTTATCTCTGATAACTGTTGTCTCCAGTATAGGAGATTTCTGTTCTGATACCAGAGCTGAAGATTATTTCTTGACTACATTTAAAGAAGTAGTAGTTCCCTGCTCTTCTGCCCTATACCTTTTAGGCTCCTTGTTCTTGTCTTTCTCTTTGTTTTTCTGAGTTTTCTGCAGATCTGCGGGAAGAAGGCCTTTAATTACTAACTTGTTCTTCCTGTCTGCCAAAGATCTGGGACTCAAACATTACGAATAAAGCAGATAGCCTTTAGATGCTCCCCCCCAGATAAGCAATGCAAAGGCCACATGCATCCTGGAGTGTGGAAGCTTATGTCCTCAGCTGGTGCACTTTTTAAAGGTTTCATCTATATCAACAACTCTAAGAGCACACTAACTATAAAGGTAACAATAACAAGTATAACTATAATAAATGCAATAACTGTCTACTCAGCCTTCTTATGGCCTTATCAGCACAGAATAAGTGGACTGTTTGGCTAACGTTTAGAAACCCACGGTTATCGTACCCATCTGATGTCCATAACCATTAGGGAGTCTGCAAAATATCCCAACTAACAAACCAAAACAATGAGTAAACAGGTCACACAGACAAACCAATCAGTAAAAACTACAAGAAAAAGAAAAATCTAGCCAGGCTAGAGTTTCCACTGTGTGATTCCTTAAACCACTTGTATTAGAGGTACATGGGCATTCAGAACTGCCATATAGCTGAAACACCTGGTGTCCTTAAGGGGTCATTTGCATATATCCGATGTACCTCAAAATGCAAGAGGTTTAACGAATCACACATTGGAAACTCTAGCTTGAATAGATTTTTCTTGTAGTTTTTACTGGTTTTAAGAGGAAACATGAGTGAAACTACCTAGAAGTAACTAGCTCTGATGTTAACAAAAGTGTAAACATTAAAGCTAAAAAAAGCTCAAAAATTGACAAGCATGTAGCTGCTGACAGGGGAATAAGATCCATTTGTAATGCTGTAACAGTTATTCATATATCCAACGGAAATATTCTCTGCTTAATGTATCTGATAACTGTAGGTGTTCACCATGTGTTCATTGCTGTAGTAGCCTTAGCTAGGATGATAAGACCCTGTCTGCTGTAGGAATCCCCTTCCGAACTCCTCAGATGATTTTTTCAAGGAATCACCAAGAAGGAAAAAAGATGTAGTTCAGAAAATCTCAGAGTTTTGACCAAGACACTTCTTCAGATAAACCCTCCTGAGGCAGAGGGAGTGGTGATTGCATTGGCTGTCACCGTAAGGGCAGAGGTGGTCGACAAAACCAAAGATTTCATGGACTGTTTTCAGAGAAATCCTTCCAGATCTCCTAAAGGATTGCCCACCTGTTGCACTCTAGAAGCAGTCAGGGGCATTCATCCCTGCACCAACAAACCTGCAGGCCATCACTTCGGATTCGTAGGTCCTGTGGATAACTACTAGAAGAAGTACAATTCCCTTTCTTTATCTTCCCCAACTAAGGAAAAAAGATTCCCCTAGTACCACCCCACAAAATGGAATCTGCCACAGTAGAAGTCAAAAAGCGGTTAGAAAAAAGAGCCATCCAACACGTCCCACCAGACCAACTAGGATCAGGCATCAACTCCAAGTTCTTTTTAGTTCCAAAAAAGACAGGGGACCTAAGGCCAATTGTGAACCTCAGTCATTTAAAACAGTTGGTGAAACAGACAAAATTCCAGATGATCACGGTTCCGTCCATTCTACCTCTACTCAGGAAGGATGACTGGATGTGCTCAGTAGATCTCCAGAATGCTTATTACTATGTGAAGATAAACAGGCATTCAAGGAGATTTCTCCAGTTCAGGCTAGGAGCCAATTATTAGCAATTTATAGCTCTGCTGTTTGGTCTCACCACAGCCTCCCCAGGTGTTCACCAAATGCATGGCAGCAGTCACAGCTTATCTTAGGCTGCAAGGGTACCTGGTTTTCCTGTACTTGGATGAGTGTCTCCTTACTGCTCCAACCAAGAATCTGCTCATCCAAAAGAGGGACATTTTACTCCAGTTGCTTCACAGCTTGGGCATCACAGTCACCATCCTCAAAAGCCAACTAAATCCCACTCAGTCACTAAAATTCATCATATGCCACCTAGACTCATTGAGCCACACAGCTGCCTTACCACACTCCAGGATTCTTTTGCTTCAAAAAGTAGCAAATCCGGTCTTGACTCATTCATCCCCGCCAGCAAGACTTGTTCTAAAACAACTAGGCTTTATAGCTTCATCAATAACTCTGGTCCCCTTTTCTCATTTCTGCATGAAGGGCCATCAGTGGACTCTTTCATTTCAATGGTCCCAACTACATCATTCATTGAGTACACCCATCAGACTGACTCCAGTATGCAGTACTCATCAACTAATGGGTATCTTCCCCAGTTTTGTTTGTGAGCCGTCCATTCTGTCCTCCTTTCTCCCATAGCTGTCGTCACCATGGATGCTTCCCATTTAGGGTGGGGAGCATTATGAAGTGAATATTGTTCAAGATAGCTGGACTCAATTAGAGGCCAGTCTTCACATCAGTGTTCAGGAGATGAGAGCAGCCCTTTTAGAGTTGCAGACATTTCAGGACTCTCTGCCAGAAGGTGTGATTTCCATTCAGTTAGACAATGTGTCAGTAGTCTGGCACATCAACAAACAAGGGGAAAACCAGATCCTATCCTCTCTGTCAGGAAGCCATGAGTGTTTGGCAATGGACAATGTCTGTTAGTCACTTTCTTTTACCAATGTGCTTCCTGGGGGCTTCCAGTATGCTAAAAGACAAGCTAAGCAGAAACATTCTTGTGCCTTAAGAATGGCCCCTCAATCAAACAGTGTCAAATTAAAATTTCCAGCACTGGGGGCAACCTTGCTGTGACATGTTTGCATCTCACCTCAAAAAAATGTGCAGCAGTTACTTTGCCCTCATCCCTTCTCAGGGTTAGTCATCAAGGAATACTGTGGTCCACAACTAACTCCTGGGTCTTCTATATGCTTTTCCCCCCATGTCCTTTAATCACAGTGTTCATTTATAAAGCCAGGAGGTGTAAGATGAAAGTAATCCTTCTTGCTCCCTGTTAGCCACAGCTAGTTTGGTTCCCATTTCTTTGGCCTTATCAACTGTGCCCACCCTGGACACTGGCTTACAGTCCAGACCTTCTATTTCACCCCTCCAATTATCCTCTCCTAGATATAGACACCTTGAATCTAACATCTTGTTTACTCCAATTTTAACGATGGCCAGAGATCCCAGGTTTTCAGATGAGGTGGTTCACATTCTAAAGGCTTCTCAGAAATTTAGCAACAGGAAGGTTTACCGAAGTAAATGGAAATGGTTTTCATTCTGGGCTGTAGGGATTAGATCTTTTTTCTGCCTCACTTCTTCATTGCTGGATTTCTTATCAGAATAGTTTCATAAAGGTTCCAGTTTCTCCACCATAAAAGTCCAGTTAGTGGCTGTTCCAGATTTTAACCATTAACAATAATCAGACACTTAAAGCCTCTTTGAAAGTTTCTAAAGCCTGTTCCTCCTTGGGATATCACAGTAATGTTGCAAGTCCTTACACAATCCCTGTTTGAACTAGCAGCCTGAAAAACAATTTTCTTAGTGACAGTCACTTCAGCCAAGATAATCTCAGAGTTATAGGCCCTTTCTTGCAAACCACCATATTTGGCCGCCACCTTTCATAAGGATTGAGTCTTCTTAAAGTCAAATGTTTCCTTTCTTCCTAAGGTAGCATCTGATTCTAACATCAGTCAATCCATAAATCTTCCAGTTTTCTTCTTAAAGTTCTCAAGCAAAGGAGAATATATGTTACATTTGCTTGACATTCATAGACAACTTAGATTTTTTTATCTGCATAGGACAAGACTGCGGAAAATCAGATCAATTATTTGTTGCCTTTTCCAAAATCAAATTAGGGTTTGGTGTTTCCAAGGTCACCCTTTCTAGATGGCTGTCAAAGTGTATTTTATTTGTTCATGACAAGCAGGGTTTACCATTATTTAAAAAAAAAAATAGCTCATTCAACAAGGTTAGTAGCAATTTCCAGTTTTTCAGCAAAATCTGTCCATTGATGAAATTTGCACTGCTGCAACATGGTCAACTGTTCACACCTTTATGTCTCATTAGAAACTGGATGTAGAATTCAGATTACATTCCTGATGTTCATCGTGTTTCACTGTTGCAGTCCTAACAGACGAGTTATCTGGCTCCCGGTAGCCCTCAGTCAGCCAGAATACCAAAGGTAGTAAAAATAACGCTGGTTGCCATCGGTTGTAAAAGAGGTCAGGGCGTCCAATGCAAATGGAGGCAGCTGTCATCACTTCCTCAGTCTTCCTTGCCGCAGAGCCCGAAGCAGAAGCTTTTCATGCATGAGTGCCGGTCGGCAGTTTACCTTGGTTGGTTTCCGACTACAAGAGTTGAAGTCTTTGTTTCTGAAGAAGTTCACGAAAAATAAAAGTGGAAGAAAGCGCTAGTTATCATTGCCTCTATTGTGGACTACTCTACTTTTCACTGTTTTCTTGGTTTACAAAGTTAGTTTTTCGGTTTAGTCCGAAGTTTGTGTGTGGGTTAAAAAGTTAATAATTGCCTTACCTGTGGAAAGCAGATTCCCCATAAAGATTTTCATTCCAATTGCATTATTTGTTTAGGCATTGACCACAACATTCCCAAGTGTGATCTCTGTGCCTCCTTTAATGCGCGTACTATCTGTCGTCGGGCTAAGATTTTGGCTAGGCATTTTGGAGTTTGGCCTAAGTTCATTGGTATGGCTTCCGCCAGTCTTCAGGCTTCGGATGTTCCGAAGAAACGTAAGGATAAGGACTGCGACAGGCCTCAGAAAGCTAAGTCCTTGGATGAGGTTAAGTTGGTCATCAATCAGGCGGTAGCCAGTGAGACGCCTTTGCAGTCCCTGCAGTCCGCAGATGTACAAATGCAGGCCTTGCTTGAATCTGAGTTCCTTAGGCCTTCGGCCTCCATTTTGCCTTCCGACCTGTCGCCTGTCGCCTCTTCTGCTGGAGCCAGAGCCGCTAAGCTGACTCAGGTGTCCGAGGCCTTCGTTTTATGTTCTGACAGCAAACTTCTTCCTTCAACCTCTGCTGCAACTTCGTCTGTTGCCAGGCCTCCTGAGTCCTTCATGCTTGCAGGTAGGTCTTACATTCGTAAGCCTGTGAAACAGCAGGCTCCAGCTGCTTCTCGTTTCCCTCAATCCCAAATGGTTAAAATGGCTAATGATTTGCTGACTCTTATTAGGGGTTCTCAGCCTCCTCCTTCTAAAAGGAGTAGGGATGTTTCTCCTGAGGTTTTGTCCTGCTCAGGGTCTGATTCTTCCAGCATTTCTGCTGATGAAGAGGAATCTTCTCAGGCTTTTTCTCCTTTTGAGGATTCAGATGCTGAGGAGTCCATCCCTTTGACCTCTCCTCCAGAGGATTTCTCTTTTGGTGATACTTTAAATACCCTCAGAGAACATTTTAAATTGGAAAGTCAGGATTATCCCCAATCCAAGAAACGGATTAGGGAGTTTCTGGATTTACCTCAGCATAAGCCTCTTGCTATTCCCCGTGTTGGAAGTTGTTGATTATGTTTTTCTGGAAAATTCCTTGTCTCCAAATTCGGTTCTTCCTGCTCCCAGGAAACCCGGCAGGTTCTACAGAGTTCCTGATTCTCATATGTTTCTTTTCAGGAATCCATTGGCAGATCCAGAAGTTATTTCTCAGGGCCATAAAGGAGTTAAGGCCACTGTTACCAGGCATCCTGTTCCTTCTGACAGGGAGTCTAGGAACCTAGATAGGTGGGGCAAGAAGGTTTATACTTCTGCCACCCTAACTATTAGGGCTGCCAATTGTCTATTTCATATGCTGAAGTACCAGCAGCACACCTTGGAGTCTATTCATTCTAGGATTGCAAGTGTACCTCTTTTGGCAGAGAGTAAAGGCAAGCAGGATTTATTGAATTCCGCCAGTCTGGTCAATAAGCATTCTTTGCATTGTGGTTTTGAAATCCTTGAGGCCTCCAGCAGGGCTATGGCTACTGGATCTGTTATTAGAAGGCATGCTTGGCTCAGAGAACAGCCGCTACCATTACCTGTCAAGGCTAAGCTTTTGGATGTACCTTTGCATAAAGACAGTCTTTTTGGCAGCAAAGCAGAGGAAGTACTGAAGAAGATGGCGGATAAGGCCAAGTCCATGCAAACTGTTAAGGATTTTCTGCAAGTTCAACCCCCTTGCTTTAGCAGGAATTACCCTTCCAAGAGTTGGACCTTTCCTGATACCAGCAAACAGAACTGTTCCAGGACTAGAGGTTACAAATCTTCTAGTGGGCAGGGGGCTACCACTCAAAGGTCTAGGCGTTGGCAAGCTTCCACTTCTAAAGGGGGAAGCTCCAAGCATGCATCTCAATCAAAACACTCTCAATGACTTTTTACAACTTCTGCTTGTTCTTGCTTGCCGGGAAAGTCCTTTAGGGGGAAGGTTGGCCCTTTTTGCAGATGTCTGGGCCACTATCACAGACGACAAATGGGTGCTCAGAACGGTGTTCCTAGGGCACAAGTTTTCTTTCCGCATGTTTCCAGCTCCCAAGGGATTCCTGGGCATCCATCCAAACCAAAGGGCAGAAGTAGAAAAACAAATATTGTCTCTGTCTCATCTGGGAGCAATAGAATCTGTTCCTGCTCATTAGGTAGGCCAGAGCTTCTATTCCAGGCTTTTCCTAGTTCTGAAAACAGAAGGCACCTGGCGTCCTATCCTGGATCTTTCCATTCTGAACTCCTTTCTAGTGATTCCAAAGTTCAAAATGCTCACTCTGCATCAGTTACCACCACTGCTACAAAAGGATTCCTGGCTGGTAACCTTGGATCTAAAAAAGGCTTATCTGCATATTCCTATTAGAGAAAGTTGCAGGCAGTACCTTCGTTTTAGAGTGGGAGAGCAACATTACCAATTCTCTGCGCTGCCCTTTGGCTTATGTACTGCTCCCAGAGTCTTCACAAAGTGCCTGACCCCAGTCATTGCTTTTTGCAGGCAGAAGAAAATTCAGATTTACCCATACTTGGACAACTGTCTGATTCAAGCAAATTCTCAGGAACAGCTATTAAAGGATCTGGAATTCGTAAAGACTCTTCTCTCTTCCCTGGGTTACACTCTCAATGTTGAAAAATCGAAAATGGTACCATCCAAGGAGATAACATTCCTGGGAGCGAGCCTGAACACAGCCGCCCAGATGATATATCTCACCCAGGAGAAGCAGACAACTCTTTCAGTTTACTTCAAGGACTTGGCAAGTCTGTCCCAGCTCCCTGCAAGGAAATACCTGCAAGCTCTGGGATTCATGACATCTTGTATTCTCATGATTCCATATGCAAGACTGCATATGAGGAAATTGCAATGGTACCTCAAGAACATTTGGTGTCAACACACAGAGGACCTGGATATGATGATTCCTTTGCTTCCATCTCTGCAGACGGAGTTTCTATGGTGGGTAACAGCCTGTCTACAAAACAAGGGCATGCCTTTTTGGACACCTCCTGCCACTCAAGTTCTGACTACAGATGCATCGGACTAAGCCTGGGGAGCACACTTGGATGACAGATGCATACAGGGACGTTGGAATGTCCAGCAGATGTACCTGCACATAAATCTAAAAGAGTTGATTGCAGTTCAGCAGGCATTATTAGCTTTCAAGCATCTTCTTAATCCAGGGACCCTGCTTATCAGAAGAGACAACATCACAGTCATGTAGTACATCACCAAGCAGGGAAGGAGTCACTCTTACCCCCTGAGCAGACTAAGCATGAATCTTTGGTCCATGGCAGCATCCCTGGACCTGCATCTCCTAGCTCAGTTTCTTCCAGGAAGGCTCAATGTTTTGGCAGACTAGTTGAGCAGGCAAACCCCTGGATCCTCACGAGTGGCAGCTGAACAGAGCAATCTTTTACAGCATCATTCAGTGTTGGGGCACTCCTCAGGTGGATCTTTTCTCCTCCCTAGACAACCATTTGCTACCTCTCTTTTGCAATAGACAGCAGCACAGCAGAGCCTGGAAAGTGGATGCTGTGTCCTTCCCTTGGACATTGCTATCAGTGTATGCCTTCCCTCCTCTCCCTCTTCTTCCCAGAGTATTAGTGAAGATCAGGGACAAACGTCCAAGGATGATTCTCATAGCTCTGAACTGGCCCAGACAGCATTGGTATCCACTGCTTCGCAGTCTCTCCCATCTTTCTCTTTGGCATCTTCCTCTGAAGCCAGATCTTTTGGTTCAGGGAAGGGGAAACACTCTACATCCTCATCTTCAGTCTCTCCATTTGGCAGCATAGCATGGCTCATTGTATGACTCCTCCCCTTTCTTCCTCTCTTTCCCAACAGGTGGTTGACGTGCTGAGGGAGGCCAGGAGGCCTAGCACTAGGAAATCTTATGCTGGCAAATGGGAACGGTTCTCTTAATGGATGCAGGCTAGAGGGGAGTCTGCTTCTCAACCTACCCTTCCTCTGATCCTGGAATACCTGACTGATTTGCTTCAGGGTGGTCTTTGTTTTTCCTCTATCAAGATCCATGCTTCAGCTATCTCTGCTCATTGTTCTCTTGAACAGCCCATTTTCTCTCATCCCCTGATGAAAATGTTTCTCAAAGGTGCTCGCAATTTAAAACCACCCAGAAGAGCACCTACCCCAGCCTGGGATCTTAATTTTGTTCGGGGGAAACTCACTCTTCCTCCTTTTGAGCCAGCTGCCTCTACAGATTTAAAGTTTGTCTCTTGGAAGACCACCTTCCTCTTGGCTATTACTTCAGCAAGGAGGGTTTCGGAGCTGCAAGCTTTGATGGCTGTGGAACCTTTTCTTATTTTCCATGCAGAGTTTCTCTGAGGACTAATCCCTCATTTATGCCTAAGGTGGTTTCCAGCCTGACTCTTAATCAGTCCATACACCTTCCAACCTTCTTTCCTAATCCTCGCAATAGAGTTGAAAGGATCCTACATTCTCTTGATGTACACAGACAGATCAGGTTTTACCTGGACATGACTAAGGACCTTCAGAAATCAGCACAGTTATTGGTCAGTTTTGCCCCTGGAGCTCAGGGCAAAGCCATTTCTAAACAAACCATTTCTAAATGGATTGCACATTGCATTACTTTTTGTTATTCCTTTCATGGCAAATCTCCACCTCAAGGGGTTAGGACCCACTCTACTAGAGAGGTTTCCATTTCTGCAGCCTCTCTAAGTGGTGTCCCTACTAAAGACATTTTGGAGGCTGCCACTTGGTCTTCTGTTCACACCTTCACAAAGCATTATAATTTGCCTCTGTTTTCCAGAGTCAGGGCAGGGTTTGCCACTGCGGTGTAGCAGGGCATTATCTCCAACCCTTGATGCTGTTGGTTCCTCCCCCCTTTTTTCCCCTGGGCTTTGGTAATCAACCCATCTGTTAGGACTGCAACAGTGAAACACGATGAACATAGTACAGTTGTGTACACTTACCATAAATGTAGATGTTTGAGTGTATTCACTTCTGCAGTCCTGGTTTCCCACCCTCCTTCTCCCTTTGGTGGTCCTCTACTTTTTTTTTTTCCTGAGGTACAGGCTTAATTTGTTATTTGTCAAATTGGTTTTTGGTTTAAGCCTTTTTTTTGGGGGGGGGGGGGGGGGCTCCTGACTGTTATGGTAAGAAGTCTTTTCAGGCTTGCTAGTTGTTGCTGAAGCACCTACCAAGGGGAGAAAATGCTGAGAGAAGAAAAGGAGCCACTTTTGTGATTTTATTTTCTTCTGATTTTTTGTTAAGTTTTACTGCTTTGCCATCTATTTTTTGGCATTTTCCGGCTTGCTAAAGTTTATATCTGTAACAGTAACAGTACTTGGAACACATCTAGAGCCTGTTTACTGCATTTCCTGTGTTGCACTTAATTTAAAATCGTTTTTTTCTCTAAAAACTGCATTTTACCTGATTTTGGCCTAGCACTCGTGTGGGGTCATTTATTGCACTGTTGTGATTATTTTGCTGCTTGTGTATCTCTGCTACCTTTAAACTACAACAAAAAGAAAAAAAAAACAAAAAAACTTGCTTTTTCCCCACTTTCTGAAAGTTCAGTTACAGATTTGCTGTTCTGAACTGTTTGGAAGTTTCTAGAAGGCCAGTGCTTGCTTGGCTAAAGGGAAGTCTCTGTATTCACCAGTGGGAGTGGTTAACACTGAACAGCCTGCCTGTCCCTGGAGGAGTGGTTACTACCTAGAAGCTGTAGTTTAATTGGCCATTTTGGGTCAATTCTAAACTCCTTGATCTGTCTCTCTTAAAACCCAGCTGCCTCATGGTTTTGGCGTCTTTTCAGGCTTGCTAGTTGTTGCTGAAGCACCTACCAAGGGGAGAAAACGCTGAGAGAAGAAAAGGAGCCACTTTTGCGATTTTAAGTAGTTTCTTCTGATTTTTTGTTAAGTTTTACTGCTTTGCCGCCTATTTTTTGGCATTTTCTGGCTTGCTAAAGTTTATATCTGTAACAGTAACAGTACTTGGAACACATCTAGAGCCTGTTTACTGCATTTCCTGTGTTGCACTTAATTTAAAATCGTTTTTTTCTCTAAAAAATGCATTTTACCTGATTTTGGCCTAGCACTCAAGTGTGGGGTCATTCATTGCACTGTTGTGATTATTTTGCTGCTTGTGTATCTCTGCTACCTTTAAACTACAACAAAAAGAAAAAAACAAAAAAATCTTGCTTTTTTCCCACTTTCTGAAAGTTAAGAAAGTACAGTTACAGATTTGCTGTTCTGAACTGTTTGGAAGTTTCTAGAAGGCCAGTGCTTGCTTGGGCTAAAGGGAAGTCTCTGTGTTCACCAGTGGGAGTGGTTAACACTGAACAGCCTGCCTGTCCCTGGAGGAGTGGTTACTACCTAGAAGCTGTAGTTTTATTGGCCATTTTGGGTCAATTCTAAACGCCTTGATCTGTCTCTCTTATAACCCGGCTGCCTCGTGGTTTTGGCATATTTTCAGGCTTGCTAGTTGTTGTTGAAGCACCTACCAAGGGGAGAAAACGCTGAGAGAAGAAAAGGAGCCACTTTTGTGATTTTAAGTATTTTCTTCTGATTTTTAAGTTTTACTGCTTTGCCGCCTATTTTTTGGCATTTTCCGGCTTGCTAAAGTTTATATCTGTAACAGTAACAGTACTTGGAACACATCTAGAGCCTGTTTACTGTATTTCCTGTGTTGCACTTAATTTAAAATCGTTTTTTTCTCTAAAAACAGTGGGAGTGGTTAACACTGAACAGCCTGCCTGTCCCTGGAGGAGTGGTTACTACCTAGAAGCTGTAGTTTTATTGGCCATTTTGGGTCAATTCTAAACTCCTTGATCTCTCTCTCTCTTAAAACCCTACAACTCTCTTTTTGCATGGTTTTGCGCACTGAGCAGCGTCAGGCAGTGCCGCCTAAACAGGTTTAAACTATTCCAGGCTCCACAAAGTCTGCTCTTCACTTTTTCCCTTAGAACTGTTCAAACTCTCAAAGTAATCACTCTATTCTCTTTCTAAAGCCCTGCACTTGCTCAGCTCTTATGAGGAAACACTAACTAACTAAAGCACTACACCCTCCTTGACTTCTCATAAGTATTAGGCTCCCAATTGGTCCTTCCTGATCAAGTGAAAAATCAGTTCCCTTCCCTAATCTGATCAGTAAAAAAACAGTTCCCTATACTAATCTGGTATGTCCAAGGGTCAGTTTCAAGGTTACTCTCCAGTCCAGCTGGTGAATCTGAGAATTTTGAGGCAATGTTACAATTGCCTTATGTACACAGACAACCCTCTCCTCCTTCTAACAAACTCTAATACATGTGAGAGATGCAGTTACACAGCCAAACTGGAGGCAGAGCTCTCTCAACCCAAGACTGGCACAGTCAGTCAGGAGGAAAAGGTAACCACTCACACCACAAATCCAGTCTCACACAGGCCTATTGCATCTGCATACCCAACACATAAACACACAAAAACATACTCGGAGGCTCTAAATAAAAATCTGCCTAAACACCAAAGACCTCCTAAGCAGATATCCAAGCAACAGCCACCCCTCAACAATACCCACGAATCACATATCTCACAAAATCAGTGTGCCTCACAGTCACAGCCCTTAAGGCCAAACAACACACCAAATACACTTGTTATAGGGGACTCTATTGTCCGGCACACTGACGTCCCGCTCACCAGACTGAACAAGGAGAAGGTCACTGTAAGCTGCCTGTCGGCTGCCAGGATCCGCCACATAACGCAAGCACTCAGGTCACTCCAAAGCAAATACAAGTATGACTCCGTCATTGTCCATCCTGCTGTGAATGACCTGAGACGTACCTCCACGGACTACATGAAAAGAGACATAGAGGAGCTCTCTGACCATGTAGCCCAGGCTGGTATGACCCTGACCTTGATTAGCATCTTGCCCTCACCAAGAATGATGCCACAGTATAAAGACAAAATGATCAGTTTCAACAATTGGCTAAAGTATTGGTGCCATTCAAAGGGGATCTAGTGTCTGTCAGCCTGGGATGACATGCTCGACAAGCCACTTTACTTCGCTAGGGACTGCTTGCACCTGTCACCCTTAGGCTTTCGTATACTGGCCAAGGCTCTTGCCACCCCCATAGTGCCTTTTTTAGGCAAGGCTCAAAGGACAAACCCACCTCTATAGAAAACCCAAAGATAAAAAAAATAAAGGTAATGCTACTCAATGCCAGAAGTCTAAACCTCAAGATGCACGCACTCGAGGCTCTCCTCAATATGGAGAAAATCGATGTCTGTGCAGTAACAGAAACCTGGTTCAAGGCTCCTGAGAGCACCCCAACACTACCAGGTTATACTTCATACCATGCATTTCGGCCCCAAAACTCGGACAGACGCACAAAAGGAGGGGGAGTATCTATATTCATCAAAGATACCTACACTTCCAGGTTAGTGGCACTGCACGAAGCATCGGAAACCATCCATGTGCAACTAGCAGCGGGCAAAACTGCCTTTCAGTTTGTAGCCTGCTACAGAACACCCTCCCTATTACAGGAACCCCACTTGGCATTCCTGAGAACACTGGAGAATATGAAGGTCTCTCCAAACGCTATGTTATTGGGTGACTTCAACTACCCAAGCATTGACTGGTAAAACTACGCAAGCCCAAACACCCTCGTCCAACGGTTCCTTGAATTTATAAACTCTAACGCAATGGAACAACTGGTCACCACTCCCACAAGAGGGAACAACATATTGGACCTGGTCATCACCAACATGGGGACTCTATGTTCCACACCAGAGGTAAACCCCTCATTGGTAAGATCAGACCATAAACAAATTTCCCTGGACATCCATATCCCGTCCCCACCCCCAGCCAAGGAAATCACTGTAAAGAATTTCTCAAAAGCTAACTTTGCACTTCTCAAGACTGAGGTGGAATCCTTCAAAGCCCCTGGGCCAGAGGATAATACAGCCCAATCCGTAGAATCCTTTACAAATGCATTCTATGAGCACCTGCAGGAATGCATGGATCGTGCTATCCCAAATAAAACCAAGACTCACTCCTCCAAAAACAGAAGACCGGTCTGGTGGACCCCGGCCATAAATAAGCTATACAACAGAAGGAGGAAGCTACTACATGACAGAGCAAAATCCCAAAAAGGGAAGGCATCTCTGATCAGTATTAGCAAGAAACTTCGATCCCTCATAAAATCATCAAAGGCCAGCTTCGAAAGAAAAATTGCACTAGACACTAAAGATAATCACAAGGCCTTCTTTATTTATGTCAGGAACATGGGCAGAAACTCCCAGATATGCTCTGAATTGTTGCATAACGGTACAAAATATACCAAACCTACAGACATAGCCAACATCCTGGCAGACAGATTCAGCGCAAACTCCCCCCCCCCCCAAAGGAGCAAATGCCTATCCCCACTGAATGTAACCTGCCTGACATCACAGATGCACAGGTGAAAGCTGCGCTCTCCAAAGCAAAAACACAGCATCTATGGGACCGGACGGTGTCCCAGGCTGTGTCTTACACGAGCTCCAAGAAGAAATGAACCCTCACATTAAGTCACTGTTCAAACTTAGCCTTACTACAAGATATGTACCCAAAGAATGGCATACAGCTACAGTGGTCCCACTCCACAAAGGTGGTGCCACAACGGACCCCGGAAACTATTGCCCCATAAGCCTGACTAGTCTGGTCTGTAAAGCTATGGAGCGTATTATCATGGAACTCATAAACAAAGACATTGGGAGTCTCCAGACACTGGACCCTACCCAATTCGGCTTTGTTAAGGGCATATCTTGCCTCATAAACCTAGTTGATTTCTTTGAAACAGTTACCAAAGCCATAGATGAGGGCAAGGTAGTCCACACAGCCTACTTGGACCTCGCAAAAGCCTTCGACACAATACCCCACTCGGGCATCATAAATAAGCTTACCAGCTTAAATATCAACCCCTATATCACAAGATGGGTTGCAAACTGGCTCAGAGATAGAACCCACATGGTCAGAATCGCAGGTGCCATGTCCGAGTCCAAACCAGTTACAAGTGGCGTCCCACAGGGCTCAGTTCTGGGACCTCTCTTGTTCAGTATATACTTCTCTGAGGTTCAGGCTAACACGGGGGATTATGGCTGACAAAGTTCGCAGATGACTGCAAACTGGGGGCCATAATCAAATCTCCAGCTTTCACAAGCATCCTCCAAAAGGGTCTCACAGAGACGGATGCTTGGTGCCAGAGCCACGGCCTCAAGCTAAATGCTAAAAAGTGCATAGTCATCCCCTTTGGGAAAAACAAGGTGCCCACAAATTACCACATAGGTGGTAATCCATTAAGTACGGAAGAAGTAATTAGAGATTTGGGGACCAATGTAGATAGTAATCTCTCCTTTGATAATCACGTTGCCAAAGTGGTTAGAAAGACCTGCAATATAGCCCACCTTATCACGAAAGGGTTCGCATCTAGATCAAGAGAGGTCATTGTGCCCCTCTACTCGTCACTCATCAGGCCCATAATTGAATACAATGCCCCTTTTGGGATGTACCTTACCCGACACCTGCAGCAACTGGAGAGACCCCAAAAGTACCTCACCAAGAGGATCATCGACTAAAGAAACTCCAGCTCTACTCAGTTGCTTACCGCCTACTCAGAGGCGATCTATGCCTGACATACAAAGCCATGTCAAACCCAGAATTAATGGACATGCTCCACCTCAAGAAATCCAAGTCCCTTAGAGCTACACGCTCCGGGGACCTAAACCTCAGCACAAAAATAAATAAGACATGCTGGAGGGACAGATTCATTTCCCAGAGGGTCCCCTCACTCTGGAATAGAATCCCAATTCATGTTAGACATAGCCCCTCGCTGACCCTCTTCAAGCAAAATCTGGACGCGTGGATGGGAAATCGCAAATTCACCCCTGGGATCTCTTCTGTGTCCCTGCTAGACAGAGGCACAGTAAACTAATCTTAAAAGGGTACCTTCTGTGACCTACTTTAGAGAGGCACAGTAGGCTAATCTAATAGGGAGGTGGAAGCCAAATACACTCTAGCTAGGCTTATAAATGCCCTAGGGCAGATAGCCTAGTATCTACCTATGAACCTATGAAAGACTGAGGAAGTGATGTCGGCTGCCTCCTTTTGTACTGGACGCCCTGACATCTTTTACAACTGATGGCAACCAACGTCATTTTTACTACCTTTGGTATTCTGGCCGACTGCGGGCTACCAGGAGCCTGATTAACCCATCTGTTAGGACTGCAACAGTGAATACACTCGAACATCTACATTTATGGTAAGTGTACACAACTGTACTTTTTAGCTCTGCTGTGCTCAGGATATTCTTACTTGATGCCTTCCAGGAAATCGGTAGCTAGAGAATCTGTCTCAGCAGTGGAATCAGCCGAAAATGGACAACATTAGATACAAAAGTTATGTATTCACCATAATGATAGATCTGTGTTGTCCTATTTTCATCTGGTTCAACATCCTTCACTCCTTCCCTGTTCCAAATTGTCACCTATGATATCTCTAAAAGGGGTGGTACTCTAAGGAGTTTTGCAAACATCAACCTCAGCTAGTTGCTTCCTACATTTAGATACTTGTATGGTAGGCATAGATGTGATGTTGTCAATCTCGCCTTTAATCTCACTGATGGGTCGGATCTGTCTCAACCATTTCAAAAGCTTGAGGCCTTCAGCAAAGCTTGTAGGCATTCTTCCTTACCCATAATGCAACACCCTAACTTCCCCAGATCTCGTTTGTCGCTCTGAGAAGGAGTTTCTCAAGCAAGCTCTGGGCTAAGTGTTTGCTTCTGTTTTACCTTGTTGAAAGATGACAATATCGAACAGCATAAACATCCAAAATGCCGTACATCGAAACTGTTCTTACCCCCGGCTAATTATATATACAAACTCCGAGATCGCACTACAGGGAGGAAAGAGCAAATTTCTCATCCCCACTGTACCATGATCCCGCAACAACACTTTCGATGTACGGCATTTACGACTTTATTTCCGTTCGATATTTTCAACATGCGATAAGGTGAAGTAGACCCAATTGTTTTACTTTTATGGTATTACTTCTCATTAAACTCAATTTAGTCTAGTATACTCTTTATTCTTTTAAATATCTTTAATATTCCTAGTTAGATATATATCCTTACCCTGTTCTTTTTGTAGTTATAGAGAGAGTGTTAACTCCCTTCTTACTTCTTCCGTTAGTATCTGTTTAAGTTAGAGGATATATAACATCCATTTAAGTCAGAGAACGCCCCCCCCCCCTTTCTTTCTGTCCTTTTCCCCACTTACTATCCGTTTTAGCTAGAGGAGACATTTTCAAAAAAAAAAAAAAAAAGAGCGAGAGAGAGACTTTCTTTGTTTGCTTTAGAAGTTTTTCTGTGACCGTTTAATTTAGAGGACTGTCTGAGGTGTTTACGTGTGTGCTTCTCTTCTTTAGTTCCATTTCCTCTTGACTAGTGAAAATGTCACAAAAGCAGCAAGGGAAGACACTTGGCTTCAAAAAGTGCGAACAATGTGGGAAGAAGATGCCCCTTAGTGATTCGCACACTTTATGTGTGTATTGCTTGGGGCCTCTTCACCTCCAAGAGTCATGCTCTATATGCCAGGGCTTTAATCAGAAGGTGCTTATGGAGCTCAAAAATAAGCTTATCTTGAAAGGGTTGCTAAAAACTCCCCATTTCTGAGGCTATATCTTCAGAGTCCAGTTGTAAATCAGACAAGTCAGACAAGTAGCGAAAATGTATTTCTTCAGGGCCAAAATCATACTCAGAGGCAAAGTAAAAATCTCTAGGACTGTCAGCTCCAACAGAACCCTTGGAGCAGACAGTTGAAGTTGGACCAAAACTTCCTCGGAGCAGTTAGAACCCTCATCCACGAAGTCTTCCTTACCTGCAAAATGCAGATATTGGAGTCATTCACCTTCCTTGGAACTGATCCCTTCTCAGCTCCCATCACCATTTTTGATGGTCAGGATCTCCTACTCTTTCTACTCAATCCACCAGGAGTTTGTCTGATGAAGACTTGGATAGGGTAGTGCAGAGGCTGCTGAAGACACCGGCCTTGGCCAAACTGTTATTGGATCCAAACCCAAAGGATTCAGATCAGACACAGTCCTCTCCCTCGGTGCCTGTTCCTCCTCCAGTCCGTCCTTTGGTTTCGGAGCCGGAAGATTCTGACATCCAGCTTGTGTCTATATCGGATCAGGGACCCATAGGTTTCTCGGATCCAATGTCTGCCCTGAGCGTTTCCACCCAGTCAGAGCAGGACACCTCTAGGAGCCGACACTCTCCGGTCGGGTCCGCAGAGCCAGTTCGGATCTGTCTGATCCAACCCTGCCTCTGGGGGCTTCAGCGCGTTTGAGTTTGGCTCCTGCCTCTGAGCTTCCGTCTTCTGCTCCAGAGATTCCTTTCGGTCCTGACAACCCTTTTGTCAGATCCTCGGTGTACTTCAGAGGAGGGACAGGCCGGATTCAAAATCATGAGGAGGGCTTTGACTACTTCCCAGTCTGAGACATAAACCCTCTTGGATCTTTCTTCCAGTTCTGTGCAGCTGTCTTTGGCTTCTCACATACCCTCTCCACAGGAGCCCAGGTCTCAGAATGTCTAACAGGGGACACCCCCCTGTTCTGAAACCTCCCCAGACTGTCCAACTAAGGAGGTCCCAAAGAAGAGGACCTGCAAGAGGAAGCATCTTGACTCCCTGGAGGAGTCTATCACATTCGATGCTGACCATGATGAGGCATAAGGGTCCTCACGGTCAACTCCTGAAGGTGTCTCCTTTGGAGACCTCTTGGAAATCTTAAAGCAGAGAGTGACTCTCAGTACTCATCCCCTTCAGCTGTGGAGTCGGTATACCTGAAGGCTTTCGGGTCTCGCCCTTCAACCTCTTGGTTGACCCCTCCTTCCGATGAGCTTATTGAATTAATCTCTCGGAAGGATTGGGAGACCCCAGATTCCATAGAACCTACTCCTAGGACGCCAATTAAGTACATTACTGCCCCAGAGGACAAGCCATTCTTGACGAAAGGTGTAGCAGTTGATGTCATGGTCATGGCGGCGATCACTAAAAAGGAACTACCTGAGACCAGTTCCTGTATCCACCCTCCGAATAAGGATTCCAAGACCATGGATAGGTATGGAAAGCATGTCTTTTCGTCAGCGACTTTTGCTTTGCGGTTACTGAACTACCTTACCCACTTTACAAGGTTACAGAGGGACCTGTTGAAGAAACATTCAGACTCCCTCCAAGGAGCTGTAGTTGATGCAGATAAAGTCAGCTCATTACCCCCAATTCAGTCATGAACTCTTCCATGAGGCTTATATCTTATGCAGCAGATGGAACGAGTAGGGCGGCAGGTTCAGGCATCTCTCTTAGGAGGCAGGTCTGGATGCGCCTTTGCGATTTCGCAGAGCCCTTCAAGTCTTCCTTCATTTACACCCCTTTTAATGTCTCTTCTCTTTTTTGGCCTAAAGTTAATGAGACGCTTACCAGGTGCAAACAGGAAAGTATGACCTTTTCTGCCGTTGGAGTGCATTTTTCCACACCTACCAGACCCTTTCTCAAAGGTCAGAGGAGTAGTGGAAAAATGCGGTTGGTATATTTAGTTAGGGGGATGGGGGGGAGCCCCCCACTATGTAGGGTTTAAAAGTTTTTTTTTTTTTTTTTCTTTTTTTTTTTTTTTACAGACGAGCAATTTTTTTACCCTGGGAAAACATTCTCTGAAGTGGCAGTTCTGGATTTTAACAGGTTGATATTTCCATGTCGATTAAGAAGTGTTCGGTGAACACTTCTTTTGACATGGTAATATAGACCCTTCTGACTCATCCGTTAGAAATGGTTCATCCCAACCTAGACAATCTCAAACTAATGGCTTGGCTGCTCCAGTTCCCCTGATCGCCGGGTTTCCTCTTCTTTCCTCTCCAGTTAAACATATTTTGTTATCTTCCCATAAGTCATCTACACGAAAGCTGTACAGAGGTAAATGGAAGAGATTTGTTGCATGGGCCAGCAATAATCAAATAGACTGTTGTACTGCACCCATACATTCTTTTCTAGAATTTTTGGCAAAACTTTTCAATGAAGGTGCCACAGCAGCCACTATTAGAGTTAAGTTGGCAGCAATTTCAAATTTTCAAATAGGAGAAAATGGCTCTGGAATCATGTCAAACAAACTTTCAAGGCATTCTTTAAAGGAGCTACAATGAAAAGACCTCCATATAAAAACCCGTCACCACCCCGGGATCTGAATTTTGTTTTGTCAAATATTATCTGTCCTCCCTTTGAACCATCTGCTGCCTGTGATTTTACTGGAAAACACTCTTCTTAGTGGCTATTACTTCACTTAGGAGAGTTTCGGAATTACAAGCTTTGTCTGTTTTACCTAGTTTTTCATAAGGATAGTTTCTTTACACACTAACCCCTCATTTCTACCCAAGGTTGTGTTAGAAAGTAACCTCAATCAGTCTATTGAGCTGCCAGTTTTCTTCCCAAACTTCCAAAATAAAGGAGAATATTCACCGTACCTTTTAGATGTTCATAGACAGTTACGTTTCTACTTACATAGATATTCAGAAATCAGAAAGTCAGATCAGCTCTTTGTCTCTTATTCTGATATTAAAAAAAGCCAACTAAGTTACCTTATCCAAATGGCTTTCACTATGTATTTCCAACATTTACAATTCTAAGAGTAAAGCTCTTTCTAATCCCATTAAAGCTCATTCCACTAGGTCGGTAGCCACATCTGCAGCCCTTCAAGCTGGGTTACCTTTGGATAACATCTGTGCTGTAGCAACATGGGCAAAACCTCATACTTTTATTACTCATTACAAAGTGGATCTGGTCTCTAGGAGTAGAGCCTCTTTTGGTTCTATGGTTCTGAGGAATATTTTCCCATGAACCACCCAAGTCAGGTTGCTTAGGACGCAGTCCCATCAGTGAAAATAAAGGAGAGGTTGACAACATCACATAAAGACATAATGGTCCACGTGTGTTGTCCATCATGACCTTTATTCTCACATCCCACCATCCATACCCCCTGCCTATACTGCTGGGAGACCAAGTAGTACTAATTGGGTATTACAGGACTATAGCCTCAGAAATAATATTTTAGTTTTATATGTTAAAGAAGTCATCTCTATATGAGTGTTAGAGGCAAACAAGATCTGAGGAAGTTAGAGAGTTGCATTATGGGTAAGGAAGCTTTTCTGAAGGCCTCGAGCTACTGAGATGGCCGAGACAAATCCGATGGATCGGGTCCAAACCATCAGTGAGAATAAAGGTTAAGATGGACAATACACGTGTAATGTTACGGCTAAGTACATAACTTCTTTTTTTCAATACCATATCATATAGGTTATTGGGCAAATTCAATCTGAGGTATTCAGGGAGAGGCAGAGAGGGATTATGGGTAGGGGCGGAGTCAGATCCCTGACTTCACTTGTTTGGAGGTGCCAAGACCAGATTCAAGTCGGATCCACGTTCCAGTAGTTGAACCAGATGAAAATAGTACAACATGGATCTACCATTATGGTGAGTACATAACTTTTTGGCACTAATCCCTTCAGAGTTTTCCTGCCACCAAAGAGCTCTGTTCTTTTGAGCTTTCAAGTATAGACAGCTAGCTAACATTTTTCGGTTGCTGGGAAGAGAAGTTCTATTTTGGGGAAAAAAATTCACTTTTTATTTTTATGACAGAAACTTAACTTTTTCTGTAAAAATTGATCCAACGTGTTTTTTCGTCCTGAAAACATTTGAGTTGTTGGATTTGACCAGATCCAACATCGGCATTGTATTGGATCTGGGAGTTCTGACTGTTGCCCTACCCACAATTCCCTCCTTCCAACTGATTTAGCTCCGATCTCGTTTGCAGCCTGTTAAACCAGATATGTTCTCCGAGAGTTCCAAGGGTTCGTGATAAGTGAAAGCAAAAAATGTTGTTAATATTTTCTGCTTCTTCCTTCCCTTGTATTATTGTTGCTTAGAGTTAGGATAAGGTTAGGTTTTAGGGTTAATATAGGAAGTGTGTGAAATTTTATAGCTTGCATAAGTGTGTTATCTTATAGAAACTTCTAGTAGTGTTGTTACTTAACTTTCAGCCTTTTTTCATATAGTCATAGATACAGGTATTTAGATTATAGCCTTACTTAGAATAAGTACTTGTTGTGTTGTTAATCTATAAGGCTTTTTCCTATAAATAGTATGAAAAGAGTTTATATTTACTTCAGTTAGTATAACTACCGGTTTGTTAGTTTTTTTGTTTTTTCTAATGTCTGAGAAGCCTACTGGGTTCAAAAAGTGTTCAGCTTGTGGACACAGAATCCCACCCCAAGACTCCCATTCTATTTGTGTCTATTGTTTAGGTGCTTATCATCTTCAAGACAGCTGCAGTATCTATGCTGCCTTCAGATCCAGAGCCCTGCAAGGCAGGAAAGAAAAATTCATTCTCAAGAGTTTGCTTCCACCTCAAACAGGGTCTACCAAGATTTCCTCTGAAACCAGACAACCATCTACTTCTTCCTCTACTGAGACGAGAAAGGAGAAGAAGGAAGACAGATCTAAGGAAAAGCACTGAGAAAATCAGCAGATGAGAAAGACAGGAGGAGAAAAAGGCAGAGAAGTCTAGAAAAAGGTCTCCGGATCCATCTAGTCTTCTGGGTCCAACACCTACGTTGTCGAGGCAGTCAGATCTACCTGCAACCCAGATCTGAACTCCCTCACCAAACCCTGTGAAGTTGTTAAATCTCGCCGTTTATTCTCACTGATGGGTTCGGAGCCGATCCTTGGCTCCGACACGGCCGATAACAAAGCTCAAGGTTTGCCAGTAGCTCGAGACCAAGCCCCTTATCCCATGATGCACTGCTGGAATTACCTCAGATCTAGTTTGCCACGGCACAGATAGGGTTACCACCTGTCCCACTTTGCGAGGGACAGTCCCTCTTTGGGCAGTTGTGTCCTGCAAAATATTGTGAGAAAATGGGAAATGTCCTGAGATTTTAGGACAAAATTATTTTCTATATTGTATGTAATAGTTGCATAAAACAGTTATTCTGTATCTGAAACACCTAAATGTCATACGAAACAGAATAAGGAACAAAAATGCTACAAGAATAAACTTTTATTCGGGCAAACAACTGAAGTTCTGTCCTTTGTACTGGCCGTGGGTATGTTTTGCCCTGCAAAATCTGATGTTTGTAGCACAAATGTCCCACTTTGGCCATTTGGAAAGGTGGCAAACCTAGGCACAGATCTCGGTGTTCCAGATAGCTCGGACCAATATTATTCAATAGATTCATCTATTTGCAAGTTTTAAAAACTTTTTTATATATATATATATATATATATATATATATATATATATATATATATAATCTATATAGTTTTAGACTTAGATTTAGTTTTAGATAAGTGCCCTGTGTTGTCTTGTTTTTTTCCATTGAGTTGGCCTAGTAGTTGGCCTTGTATTTAACCACATTCTTAGGAGTAGTTTGCTACATAATTTCTTGAGGGTGTTGTTTCAATTGTTTAAATTTGTCTAAGTCTATAATAGAGATGTCTGATGAGAAAGAGAAGCCACATCCTAAATCTGGCTTTGGACAAAAAATGTCAGTCACTGACGGGCATGTTCAGTGTGTTTATTGTCTGGGGGCATTACACCTCCAAGACTCTTGTAGCATCTGTCACTCCTTCTCTTCCAAGGTACTTTTAGAGAGAAGGAGGAAATTAGTGGACAGGGGTTTACTTCAGCACCCATTCTCGGAAGCACTGGGTGACCAGGATGGTGCTATTAAATCCTCAAAGTCCTCCAAGTCTTCAGGTGACTCAAAAGCATCAAAAAAGGCTAAATAAATGGAGGGTGTAGGGTCATCGGTTCCACTGTCCTTGGAACCGAATGTCCCTTCTGTTCAGAGCCAGCTCACAGCTTTGGAGCCAGTTTCTGAGATTCCCTCATCTCCTCTGCTCCAATAAGCACCCTCGCTGAACTCCTCGAAGTCTTCTGTCAGCCTCTCAGATCTGGATATGGACCGGTTGGTGCAGAAGCTTTTACGGAGATCTTGCCAAATTGTTGCCGGCTCCGACGCCTTCATCGGAGCCGAAGACCATTATGACTACTCCTCCTCCGAGCCGTACTGGACTTTCAGAGCCGAAGGAGCCCGACCTGATGGTTGTTAAGCCTATGGAGCCGAGACCTGCTATATTATCAGTTCCATCTACTCGGACGTCCTCGGCACCGACCGGGGACTCTAGGAGCCAACACTCTCCTGTCGGGTCCGGAGAGGATAGTCGTACTGATTTGTCGGTGCCGACTCTTCCTCTCAGGGCTTCGGCTCGGATGAGCTCGGCTCCTACCTTGGGCTCAGAGCCCATGCCCTCGGTGCGGGAGGATCGGATGGTCCCTTCGGATCCATCTACCCCTTCTCGTCGAAACCATGGTGCATTCAATGCCATGAGGAGAGTCCTGTCTCCAAAGACATCATCAGCATCAGGTCTGGCTTCCTCCTCCCCTCAAGCGCCTGTGTCCACTCCTGCTTCTACCGGTCCACCCAAGCGTAGAGACCCTGAGCCTCAAGTAGCCCCACAGGGTGCCCCCTGCTCTTCTGAGACCTCCCCAGATCCCCCTACTGAGGAGGTACCCAGGAAGAGACTGTGCAAG
This sequence comes from Protopterus annectens, assembly GCF_019279795.1. Taxonomy (NCBI): domain Eukaryota; kingdom Metazoa; phylum Chordata; order Ceratodontiformes; family Protopteridae; genus Protopterus; species Protopterus annectens. The sequence continues at coordinate 1,171,197,758 of NC_056729.1, read as the reverse complement.
AGGAGGCACTTGGACTCCCCACAGGAGTCTTTGACATCTGACATTGACTTGGATGAGTCAGAAGGGTCCCCTCGATCCCCCTCTGAGGATATCTCCTTTGCGGAGATATTAGAGATCCTTAATCAGAGTGGCAGTTGGCAGTCCAAAAGCCCTACTGAAGACGAAGACGAGTCAGTGCTCTTGAAGGCTTTCGGGTCTCAATCTTCCACTTCTTGGGTGTTTCCGCCTTACGATGAGCTCATGGAGCTGATCTCTCATAAGGCATGGGAGTCTCCGGAGGCCATGGAACCTGTCCCTCGGAAGCCAAATAAGTTCATCTCTGCCCCAGTGGACAAAGCCTTTTTGACTAAGGGAGTGCCTGTTGATGCCATGGTGGTGGCGGCAGCCACCAAAAGGAAATGTCTGAGATGTCCTCATCTATCCATCCTCCTAACAGAGATTCTAGGATCATGGATAGATATGGGAAACGCATGTTTAGTTCAGCGACCTTTTCCCTTCGATCACTGAATTATTTAACCCATTTTACAAGACTACAAAGAGATCTCCTGAAAGAGCTATGAGATACTCTCCAGGGTGCGGTAGCTGCAGGGGTTGCCGACAAAGTTAACACAAAACTCGATTGTGAACTCGTCCATACGTCTCATATCTTACGTAGCTGATGGTTCGAGTAGAGCCGCTAGTTCAGGCATTGCTCTGCGTAGACAAGCCTGGATGCATCTCTGTTCCTTTGCGGAGCCTTTCAAGTCTTCCTTTATCAACACCCCATTTGATGGCTCATCCCTGTTTGAGCCCAAGGTAAAGGAAACTCTAACCAGGTGTGAGCAGGAAGGCAAGACTCTATCTGCCGTTGGAGTCTGTTTTTCTACCCCTACTTGGCCCTATCCCAAGGGCTCTAAAGGTGGAAAGATGTGGTTCCGAAAAGCACATGGAGACTTTCAGGACATACGTGGAGAAACCCCCTCTAGAGGCAGAGGAGGGGGTTATAATGGAAGATGCCGCCCGCACGGCAGGGGGGGTCCGCAACAGCAGGGTGACAGAGGCCAGTTCTCTGGTCAGCCCTACTAGTGCTCCTGAAAGGAGACCCGGCTGTCTGGCTCTGGAGGCAGTCGGGGGTCGCTTATCTTTGTACCCAGAAGCCTGGCTAAGCATAACATCCGATACCTGGGTACAAAGCATCATTTCCAGAGGGTACTTCATACCGTTCTGTTCCCCTCCCACTCCTGTAAACAGAATCCCGGATGTTCCACCCAGTCTCAGGGAACAAGCAACTATAGAGGTCCACAGGTTGCTAGAAAAAAAGAGTCATCCAGCCAGTCCCAGCAGACCAAATTGGATTCGGAACTTACTCAAGATTCTTTTTGGTTCCAAAGAAAACAGGGGACTGGAGACCTATCTTGGACCTCAGCAGACTCAACCAATTTGTAAAAAAAGCAAAGTTCCGAATGGTCACACTACAGGCCATTCTTCCCTTTCTTGGGAAAGGCGATTGGATGTGCTCCATCGATCTCAAGGACGCGTACTACCACATAAATATGGACAGACACTCCAGAGATCACCTACGTTTCTGGCTGGGAGCCAATCACTACCAGTTTCGAGCCCTGCCCTTTGGTCTCACTACAGCCCCCAGAGTGTTCACCAAATGCATGGCAGTGGTCACGGCTCACCTGAGCCGTCTAGGATTCCAGGTGTTTCCATATCTAGATGATTGGCTCCTCACCGCTACCACCAGGCATCAGTTGATTCAGGCAACACAATCTACTCTGACACTCTGCCACCACTTAGGCATTACAGTCAACTTCGAAAATTCTGCCTTGTCGCCATCGCAGTATACTGTCTTTATAGGAGCAGAGTTAGATACCTCAACCACCACTCTACGTCTTCCAGTCGAAAGGGTCTCACTTCTTCGCCAACACGTCAACTCATTGGTGTCGAAGAACAGAGCTAGAGCAGCAGAGGTCTTGAAGGTACTAGGTTTGATGGAGGCAGCTATTCTAGCCATTCCACTCGCAAGAATACATATGCAAATTCTTCAGTGGCTCCTGTTCGCTCGATGGTCTTACCAGAAATTGCCAATGAACCATATGATTCTCATCACAAACTCTTGCAAGAGAGACCTTCGGTGGTGGTTGACGTCTCTTCATGTCACAATAGGAAGACCCTTTTTGCTCCCCCCCAGTAGCCACTGTAACCACGGCCGCTTCCCTGATAGGGTGGGGGGCATTTTCAGGGAAAGACTGCCCAAGGCACATGGATGGATCAAGAGTCACATCTGCATATCAATGTTCTGGAGTTGAAAGCAGTACTTCTGGAGTTGCAGTGCTTTCAGGACTCTCTTCCTCTAGGGACAATTGCAGTTCAGACAGACAGCATGTCAGTGGTCTGGTACTTGAACAAACAGGGCAGAACCAAGTCTTATCCACATTGTCGAGAAGCCGTCAGGGTATGGCAATGGGCTGTATCATCCCAGTGTTTTCTGTTAGCAACCCACATCCCGGGAAAATCCAACGTGGTAGCGAGCAAGCTGAGCAGGGCAATCCTGTTGCCTCATGAGTGGTCCCTCAACCAACACGTTGCGGACATGATTTTCTGCAAATGGGGCCAGCCTTGCTGCAACCTCTTTGCCAGTCACATCAGTACCAAATGCAGAAGCTACTTTGCCCTAATATCACCTCCTGGACATCACCCGAGAGACGCACTCGTACACGATTGGCCTCCGGGTCTCCTATATGCATTCCCTCCAATTCCATTGATACCCAGGTTTTTACAGAAAGCAAAATCACTGGGAAGGACTGTTATCCTTATAGCCCCCCATTGGCCTCGACATATTCGGTTCCCTTTTCTTCACCATCATCTGCTGGAGGATCCATGGATCCTGTACCCAGTTCCAGACCTCCTGACACACCCGTCAGGGGACCTCCATCCTTCATTGCAGTCTCTAAAGCTGACTGCTTGGCTGATCCACTTCCCCAAATAGCCAGGCTTCATTCACTCTCAGATGACACAAGACAAATTCTGTTGTCTTCTCATAAGCCATCCACCAGAAAACTATATCGCAGTAAGTGGAAAAGGTTCTCCATTTGGGCCAGTATACAAAAAAATTGACCCTTTCCGAGCTCCTTTGTCATCCATTTTAGACTTTTTGACAATGATTTTTAAGGAAGGAGCAGCAGCCGCCACAGTTCGGGTTCAGTTAGCTGCCATATCTAATTTCCACCTTGGATTGGATGGGTTAAATATTATGGCCCATAAGTTATCTAAGGTTTTTCTCAAAGGTGTTTTTCACATGAGGCCTCCTGTCAAATCCCCTTATTCTCCTTGGAATTTGAATTTTATGCTATCTCAAATAATTCTTCCCCCCTTCGAACCATCATCATCTTGTGATCTCAAATTTTTGTCCTGGAAAACTATTTTTCTAGTGGCTATTACTTCTACCCGCAGAATGTCAGAACTTCAAGCATTATCTATCAGACCTCCTTATATGATTTTTCATGCTGATAGAGTATCTCTCAGAACAAACCCCTCCTTTTTGCCTAAAGTCTGTTCTGAGTCTAATATCAATCAGGTCATTGAGTTGCCAGTCTTTTTTCCCAATCATTCCAACAAATTAGAATATATGCTGCCCAAACTTGGCGTGCACAGACAGCTCAAGTTTTATTTTGAGAGAACTAAGGATATTAGAAAATCAGATCAACTCTTTGTATCCTTTTTAGAGGCCAGAAAAGGTAGACCAGTGGCTAAAACAACCCTTTCAAAATGGTTATCGGATTGTATCTCATTTGTTCATGCAACTGCTAACATACCTTTGCCACACAAAATAAAGGCTCATTCAACCAGAGCCGTTTCTATGTCTTCTGCTTTTCAAGTTAAATTGCCCCTTGATAACATTTGTGCTGCAGCCACTTGGTCTAAGTCTCATACCTTTATCACTCATTACAAAGTAGATAAGGCTTCCAGGGACAGGTCTTCTTTTGGTTCTGCGGTCCTGAAGAATGTACTCCCGTGAGCCACCCAGGATTGCAGGTGCTAGGGATGCTACCCATCAGTGAGAATAAACAGTGAGATTTAACAACTTCACATAAAGAAGTTATGTACTCACCATAACGTTCCATGTATATCTCGCCTTTATTATCACGTCCCTCCCTCCACCCCCCTCCTGGCTGACAGTTGACCTAGAGGCTAGTATCATCCTGGTTATTCAATACTTCTTCTTCCTTCTTGGGGAGTGCACCCCTTTCAGGGGTATATATACACGCAGCAAACAAGATCTGAGGTAATTCCAGCAGTGCATCATGGGATAAGGGGCTTGGTCTCGAGCTACTGGCAAACCTTGAGCTTTGCTATCGGCCGTGTCGGAGCCGAACATTGGCTCTGAACCCATCAGTGAGAATAAAGGTGCGATAAACAACTCACATGGAACGTTATGGTGAGTACATAATTTCTTTTTTTCCCCAGGGCCAATTAGCCCCAGGTTGCATTCAGCAATACTTCAGCACAAGCTACCTGCAAAACCTGTGTCTGTAGCTTCTTTCAAGGTCTTTAAGAGATGGACGTCAACTGGATGATAAGAAAATTCTTGAGGACACAGATTCAGCTTGGGGTCCTCCTGGCAGTGTTCCCCAGAGGAGGGCCAAAAATGGGCCCTTCAATCCCATCCCACCTCGTTCCGACACTGACTCCTTTCTCATAGCCAGTACTCATGGCTCCGAATCCTTTCAGCTCACTTTCATCGGACCCGATAGCCCTGGAGACTGGTTTTGACTTCACTTACTCTTTCAACTCCAATGTTTTCAGGTTGAGAAAAGACCCGGAGCTGAAGTGTTGTTGTCAGAGCTCCGATGGAGTTGACGCCAAAGCTTTCAGAACCATTCTTCCCCACTCTGTGCTTCGGTGCTTGAGAGCTTAGCTCCGAGGTCCTCCTTGAAACCCACCTCTGTTAAAGTTGGGAAACTTCCCAAACTGACTGACAGAGGATGTTTTTCCTCAACTCTAATAACAGAATTGGCTTTCTAGGCTGTGGAATGGACCTTGTCTTGTCCAAGAAGACAGGTATATGCACAAGAGTTTGGATCTGTCCCAACTCCCAGTGGATCCTGTGCATCATTCTTCTCATTCAAGTCAACAGGAACAGACAGACCTAATTAGTTTTCGGGCAGCTCACCATTTGAACTCTCCATCAAGTTCCAAAGTGTCTCCATCAGAGCCCCTGAGACACAATCCTCAAATACAAAAGAGGACATGCAAACAGACGCACACAGACTCTTTCTCCTGAGTCTGTCACTGAAAACCTAGACTTAGATGAAGGAGAATGATCCCCAAGATCCCCCTTGACGATGTCACCTTTGGGGAAATACTAGAATTCATGAAGCAGGGAGGGGTGGTCCACCGAAGTTCTCCTTCTGACGAGTCTGTGTTCTTTGAAGCTTTTGGATTTGGCCCATCAACATACTTGCTGGTCCCACCTTCTTGATGCCTTAATAGACGTTATAGCTCAGAAAGCTTGAAGAAAACAGACATGATAGAGCCCATTCCTAAAAAAAAGGACAGAATCTAAATAGCCTCTAAAAGGATAGAAAACATTGGTCCAAAGGTTCTGCTGTAGATGCTGTGGTGGTGGCAGCAGCCACAAAGAGGGAATTATCTGAGGAAAGTTCCTGTTTCTGACCTCCTAACAGGCAGTCTAGAGTGCTGGACAGATTAAGGAAATGGACTTTTGCTTCAGTGAGCCTTGCACTTCTAGTGCTGAATTACCTGGCTTATTTGACACGTTTTCAAAGGACTTGATCAAGGAGCCTTCCAAGTCTCATTTAGTCAACTTACATCGGATGTTCAAAAAACGGTGGATGCCTAGATGTCTACCCTGCAGTCTGCATCTAATATGGCCATGCGATTGCTATCCTATACAGCTGATGGCATATCAAGAACAGCCAGCACAGGTATTACCATGTGCTGCCATGCCTGGATGCGGCTATGGTGTTTTGCAGAAAGCTTCGAGGCATCCTTTATAAATGCTCCCTATGTTAGTTCCACTCTGCTTGGCCCTAAGGTAAAGGAAACACTCAAGTGAACAAGACAGTAAGACCCTGTCTGCTATGGGAATCTGTTTCTCCACTTCACAAAGATCCTTTTCCAGGAATCAAAAGGGAGGTAAGAAAACGTGGTTAAAAAATCAGAGGGTTTTCACCAAACACTCATGGGGTAGACCTCCCGGAAGCAGAGGTGGAGGAAATTCAAATGGATGTCATCTTAAAGGCAGAAGTGGACTGCAGAATTTAGGTTTCATAGGTTCATAGGTTCATACTAGGCTATCTGCCCTAGGGCATTTATAAGCCTAGCCAGAATGTGTTTGGCTTTTGCCACCCATTTTAAATTTATTTTGCTATGCCCTTTTTCGAGGTTAGTATACTGTGCCTCTGTCTAACAGTGACACAGAAGTGATACCCGGAGTAAATCTACGATCTCCCATCCACTCATCAAGATTCTTCTTGAAGAGAGTCAATGAGGGACTCTGCCTAACCTGGACTGGGATTTTATTCCAGAGTGAAGGGAGCCTCTGGGTTATGGATCTGTCCCTCCAGCATGTCCTATTTATTTCAGTGCTGAGGTTCAAGTCTCTCGGCGTGGCTCGATGGGATTTGGATTTTCTAAGGTGCAGCATGTCCATTAATTCCGGGTTGGACATGGCTTTATACGTCAGGCACAGATCGCCTCTGAACAGGCGGTATGCCACTGAGTAGAGCTGGAGTTTCTTTAACCGGGCAGCATATGGCATCTGTTTGAGCCCTTTGATCCTCTTGGTGAGGTACTTTTGGGGTCTTTCCAGTTGCTGCAGGTGTCTGGTAAGGTACATCCCAAAAGGGGCATTGTACTCAATTATGGGCCTGATGAGGGATGAGTAAAGAGGCACGATAACCTCCCCTGATCTAGATGTGGATCCCTTCATGATTAGGTGGGCTATATAAAATGTTTTTCTAACCACTTTGGCCACGTGGTTGTCAAATGAGAGATTGCTATCAACTTGGGTCCCCAGGTCCCTAATTACTTCTTCTGTACTTAATGGATTACCACCTATGTGGTAATTTGTGGGCACTTTGTTTTGCCAAAGGGGATGACTATACACTTTTTGGCATTTAGCTTGAGGCCATGGCTCTGGCACCAGTTGTCTGTTTCTATGAGGCCCTTGTGTCGACTGAAGAGTCGATTATGGTGCCCAGTTTGCAGTCATCTGCGAACTTGGTCAGCCACAGTCCTTCCATGTTGGCCTGTACCTCCGAGAAATATATACTGAACAAGAGAGGTCCCAGGACTGAGCCTTGTGGGACACCACTTGTAACTGGTTTGGAGTCTGACATGGCTCCAGCAATTCTAACCATGTGGGTTCTGTCCTTGAGCCAGTTTGCAATCCATCTAGTGACATAGGGGTTTATATTTAAGCTGGTGAGCTTATCTATAATGCCCAAGTGGGGTATTGTATCGAAGGCTTTTGCGAGGTCCAGGTAGGCTGTATGGACCACCTTCCCCTCGTCAATGGCCTTGGTGTCAACCAGGTTTAAGAAGCAGGATCTGCCCTTAACAAAGCCGAACTGGGTAGGATCCAGTGTCTTTAGGTCCCCAATATCTTTATTTATGAGGTCCATGATGATCCTTTCCATAGCTTTGCAGACCAAGCTAGTCAGGCTTATGGGGCGATAGTTTCCAGGATCCGTTGAGGCACCACCTTTATGGAGAGGGACCACTGTTGCTGTACGCCACTCTTTGGGCACATATCCTGTAGTAAGGCTGAGATTGAACAGTAGTTTTATGTTTGGGTTTAGCTCTTCTTGGAGTTCATGTAGGATGCAGCCCGGGACACCGTCTGGTCCCATTGATGCTGTGTTTTTTGCTTTGGAGAGGGCGGCTCTTACCTGAGCATCTGAGATGTCAGGGGGGCAGCAATCTGCTGGGATAGATATTTGCCCTTTTGGTGGGGAGGGGGGGGGAGAGAAGTTTGCGCTGAACCTGTCAGCTAGGATGTTGGCAATGTCTGTGGGTTCGGTGTATTTTTTGTCATTTTGGACTAATTCTGAGCATATCTGGGAATTACCACCCAGGTTCCTAACATAACTAAAGAAAGCCTTGTGATTATCCTTAGTGTCCTGTGCAATTTTTCTCGAAGCTGGCCTTAGACAATTTTATGAGTGCCCGTAGTTTTTGCTAATACTGATCAGTGATGCCTTCCCTTTTGGGATTTTGCTCTATCATTTAGTAGCTTCCTCCTTCTATTGTATAGTTTGTTTATGGCTGGGGTCCACCAGACAGGACGTCTGCCTTTGGAGGATTGGGTCTTGGTTTTATTTGGGATCGATGATCCATGCATTCCTGAAGGTGCTCATAGAATGCTTATAAAGGATTCTGTGGTCTGGGCCGTATTTTCCACAGGCCCGAGGGCTTTGAAGGATTCCACCTCGGTTTTGAGGAGTGTGAAATTTGCTTTAGACAAGTTTTTCACTGTGGTTTTCTGGGCAGGGGGTGGGGTCGGGATGTGAATATCCAGTGAGATTAGTTTATGGTCTGATCTTACCAGTGAGGGATACACTTCTGGTCTGGAGCATAGAGTCCCCATGTTGGTGATGATCAGGTCCAGTATGTTTTCCCCTCTTGTGGGAGTGGTAACAAGTTGTTCCATAGCATTTGAGTTTATAAATTCTAGGAACCTTTGGGCTAGGGTGTTGGCGCTAGAGTAATGCTCCCAGTCTATGTTTGGGTAGTTGAAGTCGCCCAATATAATGGTGTTTGGAGAGGCCTTCATATTTTCCAGTGTTCTTTGGCCCCTTCACTGAGGAAATCTTGCCAGCATCACTGAATGGTTGCCTGACTGCTGCACTCTGGAGGCAGTTGGGGGATGCTTAACCTTATACCCTCTATCTAGCCTGGTAAACTTTAACATCCAATTCATGAGTGCTAAGGATAATCACCAGAGGCTATACTATACCCTTTTTGTCTTCCCCAAACAAAAGATTGATGATTCCAGAAACACCACCTGATCAATTGGAATCCACAGCAACAAAAGTGTTAAAGTTGCTAAACGAAAGAGTCATTCAGTTGGTCCCTCCAGATCAGTTAGAATCCTGAGTCTGCTCCAGGTTCTTTTTAGTTCCAAAGAAGATAGGGGACCTCAGACCAATTTTGGATCTCAGCCACCTCACTCAATATGTCAAACAAACAGAGTTCTAGGTGGTAATGGTACAGTGCATTCTGCCTCTATAGAGGAAGGACAATTGGATATACTCTGTAGAGCTCCAGGATGCCTACTACTACATCAGGATTTGGAGGCAGTCCAGGAGATTTGTCCATTTTGGGTTGGGAGCCAATCGCTATCACTTCAGAGCACTGCCGTTCAGTCTCACCACAGCACTCCTGGTGTTCACCAAGATTAAGGCAGTGGTAGCAGCTCATCTATGGCTGCAGGGGATCCAAGTCTTCCCATACTTAGATGATTGGCTCCTAACTGCTACCTCCAAAGATCTTCTATTGCAACACCAGACATTCCTTCTCAGTCTTGCAGACCATTTGGGGATAACAGTCAACCATATGGCAAGCAAACTGCCACCCATGCAGCAACAGAATTTATGGGATGTTAGCTAGACACTGTTCATCAGATTGCAAAACTTCCCATTACAAGGGTCTGGTCTTTAAGGCTTGTCTTCTTTCACGTGATTCAGCATCCCCACCCACAGGCCAGACTGATTCTCCACTTGTTACATCTGATGGCTTTTACTCATTACATTAGTTTCATTAGCAAGATACCACATGAGAGTACTACAATGGACACTGTCCATCCAATGGTCACAGAGCAGTCATCCCCTTCATACCAGATTCTATCTCACTCAAGTATGCAGAAACCATACATGTTGCTGGATAACTTCTCTATCAGTAATAGAGGCAGACCCTTCTTCCCACCTGTTTCCCAGGTCACAGTAACTACAGACACTTCTTCTCTAGGGTGGGGGGGGGCTTGTATTTCAAAGGGAAGACTGTTCAAGGGAGTGGAGGACAAACTTCACATCATTGTCTTGGAGATGAGAGAAAGCATTCCTAGCATTGCAGGCTTTTTAGGACCTCCTACTGAAGGGTGTGATTTTTATCCAGACTATATGCCAGTGGTATGGTGCATTAACAAGGTAGAACACGTTCATATCTTCTTTGCCAGGAGCCTATGTGAGTCTGGCAATGGACAATGTCTTCCTATCCCTTTCTAGTAGCAAAGCACATTCCTGGGAAGTCAAATGTACTAACAAACAGGTTAAGCAGGATTATCCTATTACCTCACAAGGGGTCTCTCAAACGAAGTGGCAACAAAGATTTTCAGCCACTGGGGCCAACCTTGCTGTGATCTTTTTGCCTCCTACCTAAACAACAAATGCAGCAGTTGCTTTGACCTCATCCTTCCACAAGGACAGATACCGAGAGATGTTGTAGTCCACATTTGGCCCCCAGATCTCCCATAAACTTTTCCACCAATCCTAACAAAATTAATTCAGGAAGACACAAGGTGCAAGACAGAGTGATCCTCATTGCCCCATTTTGACACCAGTAGATATGGTTCCCCTTCCCTTGGCCTCACCTACTGTGCCCACCATGGGTTCTGGATACCACTCTGGATCTACTGAGTCACCTGTCTGGGATGCCTCTACCTGGCCTTCAGACCTTAAAATTAACCACATGGTTTTTCCAGTTTTAAAGATAGCCAGAGACACCAGGCTTTCCTCTCCTTTAGTCCATATGATATCTTTTTTCTCAAAAAGACAACAAAAAAGACTTATAAGAGCAAATGGGAAAAAAATATCTGATCTGCTCTTGTCAGTCTTCATCTATTCTTTACTAATGAGTTACAGGACCGATCTGGCCATTACACAGCTCGCGCCAGCCAAAAACATCTCTCAAGCTACAAGTCTACCCACAATTTCCCTCTCTAAATTATCCCAAGAAGTGGTAAAGGTACGAGAGGAACTGGCTACGTTGAGAGGGGACCTCACCAGGCTGATTGACTTGTTAAGTCAAACCGAGCCAGCAGAGGGAGCCCTCGCATTACAAAAGCAGCAAGAATGGCCTTTGTCGACTTTTTTCACGTCATCTCCACGCTCACAGATTCAGAGCTATGGTGGAGCTAAGGTGAAAGCCGTAGGAGCTGTAAGGGACAATGGCTATTTAGGAACTGCCCTTTCCCCACATCGTCGAGGAGAAGTCCAGCAATTTGGTGCGAGGCAGAAGGAACCTTTGGTGCAGCACCCTAATTCAAAAGAAAAAGGTACTGTTTCACTAGCACAAGCTGACGCTAGTTTTAAAGGGGTCAACGCTATTCCACAAGTGTTGGACAATTTGCCTAATGTACCTATGGGTAATGCTGATATCCTCAGTTTTAATGATGTGTTAAACAGTAAATTTGATTTTAATTTGTCTTCTTTAGCGAAACATCAAGAAAGTGATGTAAATGGTCATAATGTAAACGGAACTGCTTCCCCTACTTTAAGGGATATGATTTTTTCTTTTGAAAAAAAGTTGTATAAGTATAAATGTTTACAATTAGATAACCGTTACTTGCTTTGTTGTGTCAATCATAAAATAGTTCCTTTTGGACTAAGAATGTTTAAGTACCCTTTCGGTGTAACTTATACAAATGTAGTCTTGAAAGATTTTCATGAATTTTTTAATGAATGTGGGTTAGGGTTAATTAAAAAGTTGATTAAATACAATGAAGTAATGTTGAACAGTTTACTTACAGATATAAACAAATTAAATTTTGATATTTGTAGTGATTTGTTATTTGATGAATACAAGTACCTTTACAACAGGGCCTTGGATAGAACGGTTAGTAGGGTTAACAAAGTGTTTACTAGAAAACAAAATAAGTTTTTTAGGGACAGGGAACAATATAGAAAGGATAAAATGTATCCAGGGCCTTTTGTCAACAATGTGAAGGATAAAAACAAAGTACAGACTCGATATAAACATTATGAAACCTATGAACCCATTGTTTCACCTAAGATAAGCCATCAAGTTAGAAATGTACATAGTTTGGGGAATGGGAACGTGAATAGGGGTATGGACGAACTTGATTCCTTTTCAGAAAATAATGACATTTTTTTAGGCCCAAGAAGATCAGAATGTTTAGCAAGCAAGGCCAGCCTTCTAACCAATTTAGACCCCCCAGGAGATTTGGATGGGAACAGCTATGGCTGGAAAGATGTGAGAAGGAAGGGCAGATAGATCTTATTACATCTGATGTTAACAATATTATTTTTGAGTATAAGGGTTTCAAGATTTTCAACTATACACCAATTGTTTTAGGTATTGAACATTTCAATCTACTTTCCAAAGGCTTTAAATTTGTAAAATCTCAGTTAGGAGATTTAGCAAACATTTTGATAGAACTCAAGACATACCTTAGGAAATTAAATTTAAAATTTTTACATAGAAAATCAGGTAGTGAAGGTTCTACATTAAATAGAGAGTTGGCTAGGAGTAGCACATACAATCCCCCACTTCATCCATCTATATTGACTTTTGAAAATATTGTCACAAATGAGATTTATGAAGCCTACAATAAAAATAGAAAGGACGGATTTTACCACAATATAAGCAGAGATGAAGAAAAACTATTACTAGATTTTAAAAAACAGAATGATATTAGAATTATGAAGCCCGACAAGGGAGGGGGTATTGTTTTATTTAATCGAGAAGAATACAATAACCTTCTTACTAATATATTGTTAGATACCAATACTTATGCTTCGGTGTCTTACAATGAGATACAAATAGCCTATAGTAGGATTGATTCACTCTTGTATGAATACGTGTTAGAAGATAGAATAGATAAGACTACATATAATTTTTTAAATCAACCCAACCCTACTATTTCATAGTTTTTTGGAGTACCCAAAGTCCACAAGTCTATTGTGGAACCACCTTTTAGACCAATTGTTTCTGCAAAACACTCGGAAACACATCCTTTAGCAGTATACATAGATAGAACTATCAAAAGTATTGTAACCAAGACAAATCATATACTTAAAGATTCTTGGGATTTTCTAGGTAAAATCAATAACGATATGTGGTCTGAAAATTGCATCTTTTTAACCATAGATGTAAAAGATTTGTTTACCTGTATCCCAAGACTAATAGGATTTGAATTTTTTGAAGATAGTATACATAAGCATCTGGAAGTGCCCTTAGATCAGAAACAGTTGGTTTTGGAATTAATGGAAGTTGCTTTAGACAACAATTATATAGGCTTCCAGGGTGAATACTTTCAACAAGTAAGCGGAGTGGCTATGGGGGCCGCTTGTGCCCCCATTTATGCCAACCTTGTGATGTTAGAATGGGAGGAGAGACATATTTTTAATAGTACACATTTCAAACTTATGAAGTGTTATTATAGGTTTTTGGATGACATTTTTGTTCTATGGGAAGGTACACAGGAACAATTAGAGGAATTCATGGGTTACATCAACAAAACAACTCATTTTTTGTCTTTCACCCACACTGTTGGGCTTAACAGTATTGATTTTCTTGACCTCACAGTTAGTAAAGTAGGGTTGGGCTTCAAATCAAGGATTTTTCGCAAGGAGACATGGTGCAATGGTTATCTACACTTCGATAGTCATCACCCCTTTCATCAAAAAAGGAGCCTTATTAAAGGGCAGGCTGTAAGGGTTGCACGGATGACCTCTGATTTTAAGGACCTTTACGAAGAGTTTGTCTTTTTAGGTGAAAAATTTATTGAGAGGGGTTATCCAAAAGTTTTGGTTGGTGGTATTTTAGAGGAAGTGTATAACGGATGGGGTACAAAATTCAAGTCTTTATTGGGTAAAACTTTAAATAAAACAGAGGAATTAAACAAAGAAAAAATAAATTACCAAGGAACCTGTATAACTGAATTCAACGTTTTCACTAAACAATTCACTAAAATTTTGGAAACAAATTGGTCAATACTTAAGACCAATAAGGAGGTACATGAAGCGGTGGGTAACAGACCCTATTTCACTTACAAAATAGGTATCAACTTCAAAAGAACCTTTGAAAGGGACACCAACTGTGGAATTGTTAAAAGGGCCACCCATGCCTGTGGTAGATGTGGACAATGTGTCCACATTTATAAAAATGAAACTATACAATTAAATAATAGCTTGGGTAGTATAGTACATTTTTGTAAGGGTAATTGTTATACAAAGATGTTAGTATATTTAGCCATTTGTACACAATGTTCGTCCTTTTATGTGGGAAAAAACTGAAAGGGCATTAAAGGACAGGATCTATGAGCATACAAACGATATAAGAGTTAAAAAAGATACAAGCGCTTTATATAAACATTCCACAGCGTGTAGTTCTTTTAAGGGTTTTAAGTTTGGTATTATAGACCTGGTGAAAAATGATTATAAAGGAGGTGATTTGAAAAATCTTTTGTTATATAGGGAAGTGAGTTGGCAGTTGAGGCTGAAAGCTAACTATTTCCCTGGCTTAAACGAATATATTAGCATCAAAGCTATTTTGGTTGACAGAGCAGGGAAAGTATAAATTAATTTTTTAACATTAATTTTAACATTTATTAATTATATTATTCATATTAGCTATGTTAAAAGTATAAAACTGTAGTAGTTCATGTATAAACAATAAATTGGTAAAACATACATAGAAGTTTTTTAATAAGGTAGATATTGTCCATTGCATATATATATATAAAAAAATATATATATACATTTTTTTCACTGTGTAGTTTTAAATTGATTAATGTGAAGCAGATGATTTTTATAATTTTTCAATTTTTCAATTTAATGTATTAATTGTTTTAATTGTTTTATTGAGATAATTAAGTTTTATATAAATATGGTATGGTGCCAGTTCTCATTTGTCTGATGAAGTCTACAGAGGTAGACGAAAGCGCTTACTTTTGGTTGGAATTATAATAAAAGAACTTTTATTCATCATCCTTGGCGACTAAAATTACTATTTGTTGGTGTTCCAGTTTTAAAGATAGCCAGAGACACCAGGCTTTCCTCTCCTTTAGTCCATATGATATCTTTTTTCTCAAAAAGACAACAAAAAAGACTTATAAGAGCAAATGGGAAAAAAATATCTGATCTGCCCTTGTCAGTCTTCATCTATTCTTGACTAATGAGTTACAGGACCGATCTGGCCATTACACAGCTCGCGCCAGCCAAAAACATCTCTCAAGCTACAAGTCTACCCACAATTTCCCTCTCTAAATTATCCCAGATCTTGTTTGCTGCCTCATTGCACATGCAGCCGAAGGGGCAACCAAGTCAGCAGCCTCAGGAGGTGCGATACAAAGACACGCTTGAATGTGCCTGTGTGAGTTCACAGAACCATTCAAATCTTCCTTTGTCAATACCCCCTTTGATGGGTCCTTCCTGTGTGGTCCCAAAGTTAAGGAAACTCTGTCCAGGTGTGAAAAGGATGGAAAGACTTTGTCTACTGTGGGCGTGCATTTTTCCACTCCTTAAATGTCCTACTTCAGGAACCAGAGGAGTGGTAAAATGTGGTATAAGAAATCCCAAAAGCCTTTCCAGGACACACATAGCTCAAACTCCTCTCAGGGCAGAGGGGGGAGTTTCAGTGGAAGATGCCATCCAAGAGGCCGGAGTGGTCCACAGAATCAAGGTTCCAGAGATTCGTTCTCTGGTCAACCTTATCAGTACTCCTGAAGGGAGGCCCGATTGCTTACCTCTGGAAGCAGTCTGGGGAAGATTTTCCTTGCACCTGAATGCCTAGCAATGCATTGCCACTGATGCCTGGGTGCTAAGGATAATTACCATAGGCTACCAAATTCCATTCAGCCTTTATTCAAGAACCCCTGCAAAACTCCCCGACATTTCACCCAATCAGAGAGTTCAAGTAGCAATAGAAGTACAAGTCCCACCAGACCAATTAGGATCTGATGTTCTTCATCTCACATTGCTGCAGTCCTTACATATGGGTAGTCCGCTGTCCTCTGTCGGCCCGAATACCAAAGTATTAGGCTGACGTCGGTCAAGGCGCTTAAAACTGACATCAGGACGTCAGGGTACAAAAGCGCATGACCGACGTCATATCCTCAGTCTTTTTTGCCGCATGGTCCGATGCAGAAGCAGCGTTGCAAGTGCCGTTCGGCGTTCTGAAATTTTTCGAGTTCGGAGTTTCAGACCGAATCCAAGTTGGCTAAGTACCCCGTTGGGGAATATTTTGGTTTTTTCTTGCCTCAGTGTTTTACCGGATGTCAGAAAAAGTGAATAATTGTATTTCTTGTGGGAAACAGATACCGCATAGGGACTATCATTCTTTGTTCATTCCTTGTTTGGGGCCTGAGCACGACGTAGTCAGGTGTCGCTTTTGTGCTAGGTTTAATAAGCGCACTATTAAGCGAAGGTTAGATTGTGCTAGGCTGGTCTTGAGCGGTGCAATTATAATATGCCGTCGGATACTCCGCCCGCTTCCACGGAAGCGCAAAGACAAAGCGGTTAAACCCAGGCATGATGAGTCGTCCGTTCCGGACGCCGGTTCTTTAGAGGCTTCAGTGGAACCGGTGGTTCCGATGGAGTTTTCTCTGGAGTCTCAGGGGGAGACTTTGATTTTGCAGGATGTGGCCTCTCACGAGGCAGGTCAGGCTGAAGGGGCTTCTCAGGTTTCTGTACTCCCCTCCCTTCCCAGGGTGGTTAGACCCTCTCCTTCTGTTTCCAAGGCTTCTTCCAGAGACAGGCCAGGTTTAGCTTCTGTTGGTGTCAGTCCTAGTTCAGCAGGGTCTGTGCCTAAGAAGCACATGCTTAAAATGGCAGAAGATTTGATTACTCTGATTAGAGGTTCTTTGCCCCCTCCTGATAAGAGGCCTAGGGTGGAGCCAGAGTTGGAAAGTTTTGAACAGGCTTCGGATGTTTCAGAGTCTTCGGCTGAAGACTTGCAGGAGTACACTCCTTACTCTGATTCTGATGCAGAAGATTCCACTCCTTCTGCTTCTCCTCCAGAGGATTTTTCTTTTTCAGAGACACTTCATTCTATGAGGGAACATTTTAAGTGGGAAGGTCAGGACTTCTCTGATTCACGTAAAAGGCTTAGGGAATTTTTGTTTTTACCTCAACATAGACCCTTAGCTATACCCCCTGTTCTGGATGTTGTGCAAGATGTATTTTCGGAGGCTTCACTTAATCCTGATTCTCTGCCTCCTGCGCATGTTAAACCGGATAGGTATTACAGGGTGCCTGAGGCTCATAAATATCTCTATAAGAGTCCTAGGGCGGACCCAGAAACTATTAGTCAGGGACCTAAGGGTGTCAAGGCCTCTGTTGTAAAGAATCCGGTTCCTCTAGATAAAGAGGCCAGAGCTTTGGATAGATGGGGAAAGAAGGTCTATACATCTTCTACCTTAGCAATGAGGGCTTTGAATTGCCAGTTTCATATGTTGAAATATCAAAATTTTCTTCTTTCACAATTGAAATCTAAGGTGGATGCTCTGGCAGAAGGAATTGACTGTAAAGAATTACAAGATTTGGTGCATGTCTCTGAACAGGTGGGTAAGCATTCTTTACAGTGTGGTTTTGATGCTTTGCAGGCCTCTTCTAGGGTGGCTGCCACTGGTTCAGTTCTTCGCAGGCACACCTGGCTCAAGGATCAGAATTTATCTGACCATGTTAAGACAAGGATTTTGTATGCTCCTTTGCAGTCGGAGGTGTTGTTTGGTCCCCCTGTGGAGTCAGTCTTGAAGAAATTGGAAGACAAGGCTAAGTCTATGCAGACTGTTAAAGATTTTTTGCAAGTTCAGCCTCCTAAGTTTAGTAGAAATTGGCCTGCTAAGGGGTGGACGTATCCTTCTTCTGATTCTCAGTCTAGGGGTAGATCTAGACGTGGTAGGGGCAGAGCTCAGAGTTCCTTCAGACCTAGAACATGGAGTTCACCTGCACAGTCTTCGAGTGAGGGCAGGGGCCAGTCCTTTCGAAAACAGGCCGAATGACCTACTTTTTCAGCTGCCAGATTCTTCTTGCCTGGCAGCACCTTTGGGAGGACGGTTGGCACTCTTCAAGGAAAATTGGATTTTAATTACCCAAGACAAATGGGTATTGGATATCATACACCAAGGTTACAAGTTTTATTTCCATACCTTACCTCCTTTCAAAGGCATGCCAGACGTTCCTCCTCAGCAAAGACTAGAGGCTCACAAACAGATTTCTCTACTACTTCAAATAGGAGCTATACAACCGGTCCCTCTGCCAGAAGTGGGCCTAGGATTTTATTCTCGCCTGTTTCTAGTACCAAAGAAAGGGAACACGTGGAGACCAATTTTGGATTTATCTATCCTCAACACATATCTGGACATTCCCAAGTTCAAAATGTTGACGTTACAACAGCTTTTACCTCTGCTGGGCAAAGATCACTGGATGGTGACTCTGGATCTCAAGGAGGCTTACCTTCATGTTCCTATCAGGCCCAGTTGCAGGAAGTATCTGCGTTTTCGGGCTGGGACTTTTCATTATCAGTTCTCTGCATTGCCCTTTGGCTTATCTACTGTGCCCAGAGTGTTCACAAAGGTTCTGGCTCCAGTGGTAGCTTTCTTCAGGCTAAGAGGAATACAAATCTATCCTTATTTGGACGATTGCCTGATTCTGGCTCAAGAAAAGGACGAACTTCTTCATCATTTACAGTATGTGATGGCAGTGTTAAGATGCCTAGGGTATTCTGTGAACGAAATAAAGTCCAGTCTAGTAGCCTCTCAGGACATGTGCTTTCTGGGTGTGAGACTGAATACAGCATCCCAGATGGTCTTTTTGACCCCGGACAAACAAAAGAATCTTTCTCTTTACTTCCTTCAATTGTCTCGTCAGTCCAGGCTGACTGCAAGGACAGTCCTTCAAGCCTTGGGGTTCATGGCATCTTGTATTCTGGTACTTCCCAATGCCAAACTGCATATGAGGAAGCTACAATGGTATCTCAAAATGTATGGACTAACACTGCCAAGATATGGACACTGTCATTCAGATAATACCTTGCATTCAAAAGGAATTTTTGTGGTGGGCTCAGGAATGTCACCTAAACAAGGGACTCTCTGTGACCCGACCAGAGGCGAGTCAGATTCTAACGACAGATGCCTCAGACAAAGCTTGGGGAGCTCATCTAAATGGAAAATGGGTACAAGACACGTGGCCTGCCAGACTTCAACATTTACATATCAACTTGAAGGAGATGTTAGCAGTCCAATTTGCATTGATAGCTTTCAAGGATTTACTTCTTCCAGGGCAGGTGTTGATTCAAACAGACAACACAACTGTCATGTGGTACATCAACAAGCAAGGGGGACACATTCATACCTCTATGCAGACAAGCAATGATTTTGTGGGAGACTGCTCTCAGTTTACAGCTAAATCTTCAGGCAAGGTTTCTGCCAGGAACACAGAACTCCTTAGCAGATGTGTTGAGCAGACAACTTATGGATCCCCACGAGTGGAAATTGGATCCTCATGTATTTCAAAAATGACAGTGTTATGGGGAACTCCAGACATAGATCTGTTTGCTTCTCCACTAAATTACCAGCTGCCAAAGTTTTGCACAAAAAGGTTTCATCCCACAGCTTGGAAAGTGGATGCTCTCTCATTCAATTGGAGCAATCTTCACGTGTATGCCTTTCCACCACTGCCTCTCCTCCCAAAGGTACTCCTGAAGGTCAGACAGGACAAGCCAACCATGATTTTAATAGCTCCGGATTGGCCTCGACAGCACTGGTACCCATTACTGAGAAGTCTGGTACGGGAACCTCCATGGCCTTTGCCTTCGATTCCACACCTGCTGTCTCAGGAGAACAGTCATTTACTCAATGTCAAACTTCACTCTCTGCATCTAACAGCCTGGCATATTCTGTTTTAAACCCTGGAGGGTCTCAGCTTCCACAACAAGTTTTGAATGTTATTTTGGAGGCCAGAAGGCCTAGAACAAGGAAAGTTTACGCAGATAAATGGAGGAGATTTTTATTTTGGAGTACAGCAAAGGACCTTGATGTTTCTAAACCAAATTTAAGTGTTGCTCTTCAATACCTTACTGAGTTATTGGACAAAGGTTTGTCCTTCTCCTCTATAAAGGTTCATGCGGCAGCAATTTCTGCTCACTGTGACTGTGACCCACCATTATTTTCTCATCCTTTGTTTAAGCAATTCCTTAGAGGGGCAAAGAATATAAGACCCCCACGTAGAGCTCCTACTCCTGCTTGGGATCTCAATTTTGTGTTGGAGAAACTCACTCTACAACCTTTTGAGCCTGCAGCGACTGCCGAGTTGAAATTTTTATCATGGAAGACTGCTTTTTTGTTGGCCATTACCTCTGCGAGAAGGGTTTCTGAATTACAGGCCCTTATGGCGGTTGAGCCTTTCTTAATTTTCCACAAGGATAGGGTGTCTTTGCACTAACCCTTCCTTTATGCCTAAAGTGATTTCTAGTGTGGCTTTAAACCAAACTATTCATTTGCCTACTTTTTATGCAAACCCCCAAAATAAAGGGGAGAAGATTTTGCACACTTTGGATATACACAGACAGTTGTGATATTATTTGAGCAGAACTAAAGGGTTCAGGCAGTCTCAGCAGTTGTTTGTTTCATTTGCTTTGGGTTCTCAGGGCAAACCTGTTTCAAAACAAACTATTTCTAAGTGGATTGGGTTTTGTATTGCTTTCTGTTATTCCCATCATGGTAAGGAGATTCCAACTGGGATTAGGCCTCATTCCACTAGGGCTACTGCCACTTCTACAGCTTTTTAAGGGGTGGCTACTAAAGATATTTTGGAGGCAGCTACTTGGAGTTCAGTGCATACTTTCTCTAAGCATTACCACCTTCCACTTTACTCTAAATCTAGGGCTGGATTTGCCACTGCAATTTTACAGGGCATTTTGGCAGCTCCTAATGCTTTATAGTTTTGCCATCCTCCCTTACCTCTGCTTTGGGATTCTACCCATATGTAAGGACTGCAGCAATGTGAGATGAAGAACATAGTACAGTTTTGTACCTACCATAAATGTAGATGTTCAAGATCCACATTGCTGCAGTCCAATCCCTCCCTCCTTCCCTCTGTAGTTAGAGGTGGTTGTGTGGTTTGGGTTGTAAATATTGTAAATATGGTTAGTGCAGGGTGGTTGGTTGTTTTTGCTGTTTTTTGGCTTTGGCCTTTCTTTTAGGGCCTTCTGACATCTGGGGCAAGAAAAGACTGAGGATATGACGTCGGTCATGCGCTTTTGTACCCTGACGTCCTGATGTCAGTTTTAAGCGCCTTGACCGACGTCAGCCTAATACTTTGGTATTCGGGCCGACCGAGGACAGCGGACTACCCATATGTAAGGACTGCAGCAATGTGGATCTTCGAACATCTACATTTATGGTAGGTACAAAACTGTACTTTTTACTCAAGATTCTTTTTAGTGCCAAAGAAAACAGGGGACTGGAGACCAATTCTGGATCTCAGTATTCTAAACAAATTTGTCCAACAAACAAAATTCTGGATGGTCATGGTTAAGTCTATTCTCACCTTCCTGGAGAAAGACAATTGGATGTGCTGTATAGATTTTCAAGACACGTATTACCACATAACAATGGACAAATGCTCGAGAAAGTTTCTCTGCTTCCGAATAGGGGCCAGTCATTTCCAGTTCAGAGTGCTTCCCTTTGATCTCACCACAGCCCCCAGGGTGTTCACCAAATGCATGGCGGCAGTCACAGCACATTTGAGGCTGCATGGATTCCGAGTGTTTCCTTACCTAGATGACTGGCTCCTCACCGCTTCCACCAGGCATCTACTGCAACAGACCACACACTTCATTCTTGGCTTGTCCCACCAATTGGGCATAACAGTCAATACCACCAAATCTCAGTTAATTCCCAAACAAGACATGGAATTTATCAGAGCTCGTCTCAACATACATGCATTGCATCACTTCCCCTTCACAGGTTGCTGAAAATACAGATGCAAGTCTAGCCCCTTCTGTGCTCAAACAATATACCTGTTCAGTTGATTCTACAAGCTCTGGGCTCCATGGTAGTGGCTATTACTTTGGTTTCTCTAGCAAGATTCCACGTGACTTCTCCAATGGCTCTTAGCAACCCAATGGTCAATTCTGACTCATCTCAATGGCCAGATCGGTTCCTTTCATTTTCATTAACAGCCAATGCAAAAACAATCTCATTTGGTGGACACATTTGAGAGATTCTTGAAGGTCGTCCCTTTGTCTTCCCCCAGCCCAAGGCCATAGTGACCATGGATGCTTCCCAGATGCGGTGGGGGGCATTATGTAGGGAAAACAGTCCAAGGCACTTGTCTTCCTTCCGAGGCCAGCCTGCATATCAGTGTACTGAAGGGAAATGCTTCTGGTGTTGCAAGCTTTCATTCGGCCTTGCCTCCAGGGACGATAGCTTTTCAATCAGACATGTCTGTAGTCGGGTACATCAACAAACAGGGGGGAACCATGCCCTACCCACTGTGTCGAGAAGCCCTTTGAGTGTGGCAATGGTCAATATCTTCTAACCACTTTCTGATAGCAATGCACATCCGGGGGACTTCTAACGTAATTGTGGACAAGCTGAGAAGATGCATCCTCCTGCCTTACGAGTGGTCTCTGAACTCCAGAGTGGCGAAGGAGATTTTTCTTCACTGGGCCATCCTTACGGCGACCTGTTTGCCTCACCCCTCAGCAAGAAGTGCAGAAGCTACCTTGCCCTAATTCCCCCTCAGGGGAAGTCTCCCAAAAACATGGTTCTACATGATTGGCCCCCAGGCTGCTCTATGCTTTTCCCCCGGTTCCTCTGATTCCAGTGTTTCTCAAGAAAGCACCTCGATTGAGAAGCAAGGTGAATCTCATTGCTCCTTATTCACCTCAACAGATATTGTTTCCCTACCTGTTGCCTCATCTCCTTTGCCGACCATGGATTCTGGACCAAGTTCTGGATCTACTGTCCCATCCTCAGGGACTAGTGCATCCCAGCCTTCAGACTGTTAAGCTGACAGCTTGGTTCCTCCACTTCTGTTAGTCGCCAAGCATAATGTTATACCTTCACCTGTATGGCATGTTTTGCTGCCATCGCATAAACAATCCACTAGAACTCTCTACCTAAGCAAATGGAAGATTTTCTATCTGGGCCTATGATAATGGATTAGACCCCTTTTCACCGCCAGTAGAAAAAATTGTGGAATTTCTGACTGCCATTTTTAATAAGGGAGCCTCTGCTTCTACAGTCAAAGTTATTCTAGCAGCGATTTTGAACTTTCATATCAGTTTTGGCGACCAACCCTTGATTTCCCACAGGTTTTGCAAAGTTTTCCTAAAAGGTACTATACATTTGAAATCCCCCTTTAAGGATCCTCTCCTGTCTTGGGATTTTACTTTAGTAGTACAGTCACTTACAGCACCACCTTTCAGACCAGCAAGTACCTGGGATTTAAAGTTTGTCTCTTGGAAGACGTTATTTCTCATAGCTGTCACTTCTGCGAGACGAGTCTCCAAATTACAAGCCCTATGGTCTAAAGCTCCTTACTTAATTTTCCATAAGGACAGTGTCAGTCAGAACAAATCTGCCCTTGCCTATGCCTAAAGTGATTTCAGATACTAATATAAATCAATCTATAGACTTGCCAGTATTTTTCCCAAATTATGCTAACAAAGGAGAGTACTGCCTTCACCTTCTGGATGTACATAGGCGGTTGTGATTCTATTTACATAGAATGAGACAATTTAGATGATCTGATCAATTGTTTATATCCTTCACCAGTGCAACTTTGGGAAGATCAATCTCAAAGGTAACTGCCTCCAGGTGGTTGAGAGAATGTATATCGTTCATATAGAAAAAGTTGAATATGCACTTCCAAAACCAGTCAAGGCACATTCTACAAGATCAGTGGACTTCTACAGTCTTTCAATTCAGAGCTTCGATGTCAGGCATTTGCGCTAATGCAACTTGGGCTAAACCTCATAGCTTTATTACACATTGCAAATTGGATATAGTCTCCAGGGGGAGAGCATCTTTTGGCACTATGGTGCTCAGGAATATACTTCCATAAGGCCTCCCAGGATACAAG
This sequence comes from Protopterus annectens, assembly GCF_019279795.1. Classification (NCBI taxonomy): domain Eukaryota; kingdom Metazoa; phylum Chordata; order Ceratodontiformes; family Protopteridae; genus Protopterus; species Protopterus annectens. The sequence continues at coordinate 1,171,173,696 of NC_056729.1, read as the reverse complement.
GTAGCTGGGGACTCTGTCCCATTAGTCAAGAATAGATGAAGATTGACAACATCAGATAAAGAAGTTATGTCTTACCATAACGTTTCATCTGTGTTGTCAATCTTCATCTATTCTTATGTCCCTCCCGCCTTCCCCCACCTGCGGGTTTCTGGTGGAGCGATATCCTGTCCTGGTTTTTTATTGTTTAAGGCACCTTGGACTCGACTTCTGACTTAACTTTGTACTATTCTTCTCTAGAGGCAAACTCGATCTGAGGTAATTTAGAGGGATGAATTGTGGGTAGACTTGTAGCTCGAGTGGTTTTTTTTGCCTGGTGTGAGCTGTGTAATGGCCGGATCGCTTCCGAGGATCAGAACCATAACCCATTAGTCAAGAATAGATGAAGATCGACAACACAAATAGAACATTATGGTAAGACATAACTTCTTTTTTGTGTGTCCTCAAAGGATGTGGACCCTTTCTCAGCCCCTCTTTCATCGATTCTGGAATTTCTGTCAGAATCTTTTCTGTGGATTCCAGTTACTCTACTATAAAAGTTCAGATGGCTGCCATTTCAAATTTTCATGTAGGACATAATGATTCATCTAATGCTCCATTTAGAGTAGCTAAAGCTTTCCTCAAAGGAACTTTCTTGTTGAGATCTCCTGTTCGAGATCCATTCCCACCATGGGATGTCACATTGTTGCTTCATTCATTGAGTCAGAAACCTTTCTAGTCTACTGTCTTAGCAGATTTAAAGTTCCACTCTTGAAAGACCATTTTTCTGATTGCCATCACTTCTGCTAGATCAGATTCAGAGTTGCAGCTCCTGTCATGCAAGTCACCATTTTCTTATATTCCAGAAGGATAGAATTTCACTAAGAACAAATCCTTCCTTTCTTCCAAAGGTGGCATCTAAAACAAATTTAAATCAATACACTGACTTAACTTTTTAGCAAATTTTTCTACTAAAGATGAACACATCCTTTATACATTAGATGTCAACAGATATATCAGATTTTACTTACATCATACCAAAGACATCAGGAAATCAGACAAGCTATTTGTCTCTTTTTCCAAAATAAAACTAGGGCAACAGGTATCAAAGGTCACTCTAAGTGGCTGGCAGATTGCATTTCATTTGTTTGCAAAACATGAGGGTTGCCTTTGTATTCAAAGTCTAAGGCTCACTCCTCCAGACTAATGGCCACCTCAACATTTACAAAAACTGGTCCTATCAGTGGCATTTGTGCAGCAGCAACTTGGTCAACAGCTCACACTTTTGTATCTCATTATAAAGTGGATATGCAATCCAGCACTCGTGCATTCTTTAGCTCTGTCATTCTCAGGAATGTCCTTCTTTGAGTCCACCCAGGCCCTTTTTGGCAGCTTGAGAATCTGTCCCAAATGTTGAATCGGAATAAAATAAACGACATCAGATACAAAAGTTACTTACCATAACAACAGATTTGTGTTGTCTCATTTTTGGCTGGTTCAACACCCCTCCCTCCTTCCCTCTTCTAAATCACCATTTCACATCTGATGTTCAGATACCTCAGCTAAGACCCTATCTGTTTATTCTAATCATCTTCCCTAAGCATGGAACATTTTTGGATCCCTTTTACATTCCATAATATTTGGTCTATATAATTAGAATAATCTGCAAATTATTTAGAAGAAGGGAATTGTGGGTAGGGAAGACGTCAGCTCTTGGATCCAGTACTCTTGTGTAAGGCGCTTATCTGACAACCCAACATTAAAACATTGAAATTGATGAAAATATTCAACACAGATATATTGTTATGGTAGGTGCATAGCTTTGGTTAATTTTAACTAGGGGAAAGTGATATATTCTTCATTTGATCACTGCTGCAGTAGCCTAAGCTATATGGGTTATATCCTACTAAGGACATAATGGCCAGACAGATTCCAATGCTTCAGAATACATACCAGTCACCCAAATTGTTAGCTTGAGCTGAACTGACTAAAAGTTAGCTTTGGGCACCAAGCCCTTCAAAGCTTTCCTAGCATTTAAGAGAAACCTTCTCTGTGGGCTTTCAAGGATTGACCATCAGCTAACACTGCTCCATTGCTGGGAAGATAAGTTCCCATTGGGGAAAAACCTCCTACTTTATTTTTTGTGACAGAAAGTTTACCTTTTCTGTAGAACATATATATTTTATCAAGGAAAAATGCTTTTATTGAGTGTCATGTGATTGATCGCTTTTAAATGAGAGCATTACTTTTTTACTTTTGTGTAAAAAATAGTCATGATAAACATATTTAAAAGTTCATTTTCTGTGGATAAACTGTTGATATTCTTCATAGTGATCACCGCTGCAATAACCTTAGCTGTATGGGTTGTATCCTGCCAAGGTTTTAACAGACGACCAGCTTCCAAAGCATCAGGGCACCCTTCATGTGCCCAAACTGTCAAGCAGCTTAAGATGAGCTGACTTTACTGCCATCAAATAATACACTTGGGCTTTTGGGAATCAACAGTGGGCTTGTGCTTTCCTTTGTTGGGCAGATAAGTTCCCTTTGGGAAAAAAAAACTTCTGTTTTCATATATTTACTGATGCTTCATTACTTTCCTCTTCAGGAAAGTTATTTTAGAGCTAGCAGTGTTGTTTTAACAGACTGTCAGAAGACTAATATACTTTTAAATGGAGTGCTCATTTTTTATGTCAGTTTTAAAGTAGTGTTAACTAACTGATAACATGTTTTACGTGGAGAAATTGTGTTTGATTTTCCATTGTGGGGCTGATATAGTGTTTTACGATGTTTACTGTGTTTTTTTTTGTCAAGAAAGTAACTTTTGGGGACTGGTAGTTTTGCTGGCATGTGCGCTTGTCTTGCCCAGGAAAGAGGCAACATTTTTGGCTGGGTTCCTATCAGTTGATCGAGTTTCCTGAAACTCGAAATGTATATGTTCGAGACCATATGAACAAGTTTTTGAAAACCTGAAGCTTTTAAATGGAGATTACTGTAAAGTGCTGATCAGGAAATTTACCCTTTTCCTCACTGTACTGCAATCTCGAAGTTGTTATATATAATGGGTGGGGCAGAGGGGATTGTCCTCCTGCAAAAAATGTAAAAAAAGGAAGATTTTTTTTTTTTTTTTCAGAAACTCAGTCATGTGGTCTTGACCATATGAATTTTGAGTTTCTGAACACTTTATCTTCTGATATAGACTCTTTTGGCTTGACTATGGAACATGTTGTCGGTTCCATGGTCGGTCCTTCTTCCAGCCACAGAAAGAAAAAGTTATGCAAACAGTCTTTGCCACCACAGCAGGCTATCAGTTTGCCTCGTGGGTGACTCTGCTGTAGCCATTGTTTGTACCTCAGACCACTCATCCTTTATAGCAGATCCCTGTGGTATAGCACCCACAAAAACTATAGACCGGGGTTAGCCCTGTCCTCCGCAGCTGTTGGCTTCCCTCAGTGGGCAAGGGAGAGCCACTTTTGTCTCTCCTGGGAGAGGGTATAGAGAAGGTTTCCCTGTTATGTCAGAATGCTGTGCCCATTCCTGGGGAAGCAGCGGCTGCTAGTAGTATCACGGTTGTCCCCATTTTTGCTGTGAAAAAGAAACAGAAAACCAAATGTGTACCTACTCCTACTCAAATTTCTTTGGATAGGAGTAGTTTACTGGGACTTGCTCAGAGTTTAGTTCGGGCTATTGATCCTTCTTGTAGAGTAGTTTCTGGTAAAAGAAAGAGGGACGTCTCTTTTCCTGAAGAGATTCAAGATTCTGATTCTGAACAGGAAGTTGCTGGGACAGATCCAGGGTTTTCTCCTCAGATTTCTGATTTAGACACAGAGGAGAGCTCAGTTTCTGATTCTTCCTTTGGGGTTGTGGTTTCTCTGAGACTATTCCTTGACTGTCCCAGTGTTTTCAGTGGGAGAACATTGAGGTTTCTCAGTCCTCAGAAAATACTATGAGTTGTTACAGAAAGATTTTCCAGTATCTACACCAATTCCACCAGTCCTGTCTGCTTTAGAGGATGTGTGTTACCTCCTGCAAATTTCCTGCTAGTCAGCCAGCTGTCTCTAAAAAGGGCAGATAGGATGTATAAAGTTCTTTAGTCTTTTAACTGTTTATACACTATTCCCAAATCTGACTCAGCAGCTATAGCCTTCGTTAACTCCACTGCTGCTAAGCACTTAGTAAATTTGTTCTGACATATTGTGAAAGTATGATTAATGTTTTTTCTACAGCTTCTTCTTGTGAAGAAAACACTGCTTTAAATAACTTAGCATCTGATGTTGTAAATCTTCATTCATTCCTTACTGATAGGACTTCAGTTCCATCCTACCCACAAAGCCCTTCTCATAGCCTCACTAGATCTTGTTTGCCACGTTCCTCGTCAAACGTGCCAAGCGTTTCTCTAAAGCTAAGTGTAGCTTTTTTTGTGGCTCGTTGTAGTTTTATCAACTGTTTACCTTCCCTTAGTCAGTTTTCTTCTCCTAAAGTTATCTTTTGTTCATAAACCCTATTTTCCTGACTAACCCTACTTACTACCTTGGTAGTTCTTTTGTACCATTGCTGGTGCTACTCCTTCTTCCCTACCTTGGTAGGCCCTTCTTTTACCTTTTGGTATTTCTTAATTCCATTGCTGGTACCCCTGCCTAGCTCTCTGTTTAAAAAAGAAAAAGAATTACGCTATCACTCCTTAAAATAACTTTTTGCTGGTTTTGGTAGCTAGAGTTTTTTGTTGTTGAATTATAGTACTAGTGTACTGTTTTTGTTGCTATGTCGGATAAGGCTAAGCTTGGTTTCAAGCAGTGTGATAAGTGCATACGTAAGAAGCCCAACTCAGATGGTCATGCCTGGTGTGTTTATTGTTTGGGCGTTGACCACATTAATGTATCTTGTGATATTTGCTAGGTCTCTTTGGAGGTGAGTGAAGTCTGCCAGGTAATTCAGCGACCGAATGGCGAAGGTCGCTGAAGCGTAGGTCCACTTCCCCAGTCTGTCCATAGCTCGAGACTCTAAACCATACATTGGCTGAACATAAGAACAAGCTTATTCTGAAGGGTATGCTAAAAACAGCCTTCTTGGAGGCTCTTTCTGGGAAGGAGATCTCATCACCTCCTAAGCATAAGGATGTGAAAAAACATAAAGAGAAACAGAGTCACCCAGTTCGGACATCTCCATCTTCCACAGAACCGAGACAACAACAGGCTTCTCCTGCATCATCGGCGCAGACAGCTTCGGCACCAGGGTCCATGTCTTCTCCCTCGGTGCCGACCTTGCTAAAAACACCCTTCTTGGATGCTCTTTCTGGGAAGGAGGTCTCATCACCTCCTAAGCATATGGATGTGAAAAAACATAAAGAGAAACAGAGTCACTCAGTTCTGACATCTCCATCTTCCTCGGAACCGAGACAACAACAGGCTTCTCCTGCACCATCGGCGCAGACAGCTTCGGCACCAGGGTCCATGTCTTCTCCCTCGGTGCCGACCTTGATTCTGACTCAGGCTCCTACCACTGTTCCTGCATCGGCACCATCCCCGGCCACAGTACTGATGTCTTACATGGTTCCACCTATAATGACACCTACGGTTCTTAAGATTGAGCACCTTGCCAGAACCAGGTACTCTCCTTCTTATGACCCCTTTTGGGACAACAATTTAGCCCATTTATTGAGAGACCAGAATCTCCATCGGCAGCTTCCTTCAGATCCACCAGGAGTCTTTCAGAACAAGATGTAGTGAAAGTTGTGGACCAGCTTTTGGCAGCTAGAGCATTACTGACCCCAACTAGGTCTTCCCTCCCTCTTGGAACAGAAGCTCTCATGGCGTATTCACCTGTCTATCCTCCTCCGACCTCCTCCCAGGTCTCGGAGACTTCGATACCGATGTCCATCCCGGTGCATTCTGTCTCAGCTCCGACCACGAAGGTTTCCCTGTCGGCACCGATTACTCTTGGTGCCACAGATCCTTTGGAACTGGTGCACTCTCGGAGCAGTGACTGGGCTATCGGCACCGTGACACCTAGTTCAGCGCCAATTTTTTCTGTGGCGCCATCTATGGTCACAGCTCTCCTGGTAGCTACCGGTCCTCTCGGAGCTCCTCATCTGGAGCCGAACTCCTCGGGGTAGGGTGTGACCCCAGTTCCGAGGCTGTCCTTCTCGGTTCCAGGCTCCCATCCCTCCTCGGGTGGGCCTGCTTTCCAGGTGATGGAGAGGGTCCTCACTTCAACAGGCTCGCAGTTGGCACCATTGGTATCGGAACCAGAACCCCCCCTCTAGCATGCAGCTGTCCCAACCTCCTACTCTGGGATCTCGAGCACGGGAGCGGCAAGACCTTCCCTCAGAGGGAACTCTTTCTCCGAAGTCCTCCTCAGAAGACCCCACTGGGGAGCCACCCCAGAAAAAACTTTGCAAGAGGAAGCATCTTGATTTCCCTGAGGAATCCATCACCAAAGACACCAATTGCGATGAGGGAGAATGGTCCCCACGGTCTTCCCCGGAACACGTCTCATTTGGAGACATTCTCGAGATCCTCAGCTAGAGGGGAGACTGGAAACCCTCCAACCCTTCTTCGGAGGAATCGGTGTTCTTGCAGGCTTTCTGTGCTCGACCATCTACTTCCTGGGTGACCGCACCGGCAGATGAGCTCATTAGGCTTATTGTGCAGTGTGCCTGGAAGGCCCCAGACAACATAGAACCTGTCACCTGGAGGCCAGATAAAATTTTGTCCACTCCTGAAGACCAACCCCACTGGTCCAAACAGCTAATAGTAGATTCCATGGTCGTGGCGGCGGCCACCAAGAGGGAATTGGCAGAAGATAGTTCCACTGTTCATCCCCCAAACAGGGAGTCTTGAGCTATGGACAGACTGGGGAAGTGGACCTACGCTTCAGCGACCTTCGCCATTCGGTCACTGAATTACCTGGCACACTTCACTCACCTCCAAAGAGACCTAATCTCAGAAATGTCTGCCTCTTTGGCAGGGGTACTGTCTGAGGAGGTGTGTGATATTGTTGCCTCCCAGCTAGCTATCCTAGAATCCATCTCAAACTCCTCAATGCGCTTGATTTCTCACACTACCATGGGGGCAGCCTGAGCAGCCGCATCAGGCATCGTCATGAGATGGCGTGCTTGGGTGCATTTGTGTGACTTCGTGGACCCTTTCAAATCTTCCTTTGTCAACATGCCTGTTGACGAATCTTCCCTCTTTGGTCCCAAAGTAAGAGACACACTATAATGTAGTGAGAAAGACAGAAAGACCTTGTCTGCTGTGGGCATATGTTTTTTCACCCCCCCCAGAGATCCTACTGCAAGAATCAGAGGGGAGGAAAATTGTGGTTCAGGAAGTCCCAAGGATCTTTTTGTGACATTCGTGACGAGCAATCCTCCCGGGGCAGAGGGGGCAACTCATCCGGAAGATGTCCCTTTCGGGCCAGAGGGGGTCGGCACAACCAGGGCGCTAGGGATTCCTTCTCTGGCCGACCCTTCCAGCGCTCCTGAACAGCGGCCCGATTGCTTTCCTCTGGAAGCAGTCGGGGGATGATTCTCTCTGCACCTACAAGCCTGGCAGCTCATAACAACGGATGCGTGGGTGCAGAGAATAATATCCAGAGGCTATTATATCCCTTTCATTCTCACTCCCAGACCCGTAAAACAAATCGCCGGTGTTCCACTTGATCAGAGAGAGGCTGTGGCCTTAGAAATCGAAAAGCTGCTAAGAAAAAAGAGTCATACAACCAGTCCCACCAGACTAAATAGGATCCGGATTTTACTCGAGGTTCTTTTTAGTGCCAAAAAAGACAGGGGACTGGAGACCAATCCTGGATCTCAGCCTACTAAACAAATTCATCAAACCTCAAAAATACCGGATGATCACAGTGCAGTCCAGTCTCCCCTTTCTGGGGAAGAACAACTGGATGTGCTCTATAGACCTCCATGATGTGTATTATCACATAAAGATGGACAAACGCTCCCAGAAATTTCTTCACTTCCGGCTGGGAGCCAATCACTACCAGTTCAGGGTACTGCCCTTTGGTTTCTCGACAGCCCCCAGAGTGTTTACCAAATGTATGGCAGTCGTACTAGCTCATCTCCAACTACAAGGATACCAGGTGTTTCCATATCTAGATGATTGGCTCCTTACTGCCATGACCAGGAACCTTCTCATTCTCAGTCTCTCTTACACTCAAGGCCTCGCTCTTCGTCTAGGTATCACGATCAATATGGAAGAATCAAACATGTCTCCAACAAGAACGCTGGAATTCATTTGAGCGATCTTCGACACAACGTCCTGTCAAGCTTCCCTTCCTCCTCACAGGCTTTCAAAAATAAGAAACCAGATTCAAGTCCACCTTCCACAGACATGTGTACCAGCACGCCTTGTACCGCAACTATTAGGTTCTATGGCAGCAACCATTACCCTAGTACCACTGGCAAGGTTGCACATGAGACTATTACAGTGGCTCCTTTCATCACAATGGTCGATCTTAACCCACCCACTTGACCACATGATACGCCTTACAAACCTTTGCAAGAAAGAAATGCTATGGTGGATGAAGCCAGAAACAAATCTTTGGTGTTGACCGTTCTGTCTCCCCCAGCCCAGGGCCACGGTGACCACGGACGCCTCCCTATTGGGGGGGGGGGCATTTTCAGGGAAAGACAGTCCAAGGCACCTGGTCCCCCATAGAGGCCAATTTGCACATAAATGTCCTGGAATTGAGGGCAGTTCTCTTAGTGTTGCAAGCATTCCACACATCCCTTCCTTCCGGGACCATTGAAATCCCTCGGACAACATGTCAGTCATCTGGTACATCAACAAACAAGGCGGAACCAGGTCTTACCCGCCTGTGTCGGGAAGCCATGAGAATATGGCATTGGGCGATGGCTTTCAACCACTTTCTCATAGCAGTGCACATTCCAGGGAGCTCCAGTCTTTTTGCAGACAGTCTGAGCAGGAACATTTTCATGCCTCATGAGTGGTCCCTCGATCCGATAATAGCAGCTCAAATCTTCCGCCGTTGGGGCAGGCCTTGCTTCACCCCTGAACAACAAATGCAGAAGCTACTTTGCCCTGCTCCCCCCCTCAGGGGAGTTACCGAGGGATGCTCTGATGCACGATTGGCCCCGGGTCTACTGTACGCCTTTCCCCCGTTTCCCCTCATCCCAAAATTTCTACAGAAAGCTCAAAGGTTGAGAAGCAAAGTGATCCTCATTGCCTCTTATTGGCCCCATCAAGTCTGGTTCCCATTGCTATGGCCTCACCTGTTTTACAGCCCGTGGATCCTGGATCAATCTCAAAAACTGCCATCTCATCCTCAGGGACTGATTCACCCCAATCTCCACAGCCTCAAGCCCACAGCTTGGTTTCTCCACTTCCGATGATTGCCAGGCTATCTGATATTTCATCCCCTGTTCGCGAGATCTTTCTGGCTTTGTACAAACCATCCACCAGAAAAAATTATTTTAGTAAGTGGACTAGGTTTTTTAGATGGGCCAAAGAACAAAACATGGACCCCTTTTCTATGCCTACTCAGAAAATCTTACAGTATCTCACTACCCTGTTGCACGCAGGAGTTTCAGCATCGACAGTTACAGTACTTTTAACAGCTATTTCAAATTTTCACAATGGAATCGACAATTCATCTTTTATGTCACACTGACTGTGCAAAACCTTCATGAAAGGAGTATTACATATTAAACCTCCTGTCAAGCTTCCAGTAGAGCCATGGGACTTGACTTTGGTGCTTCAGTCATTAACAAGTCCTCCTTTCGAGCCTTCTAACTCCTGTGATATGAAATTTTTGTCTTGGAAAACTCTACTTCTTGTAGCCCTTACCTCAGCGAGAAGAGTATCCGGGTTGCAGGCCTTGAGTGTCAAGAGACCATACTTGATTTTCCACAGGGAAAGAGTCTCTCTACGTACTAACCACTCCTTTTTGTCCAAGGTCATTTCTGGTTTCTCCATCAACCAATATATTGACCTACTGGTTTTCTTCCCCCACCATTCAAATAGAGGGGAATACCTTCTACATACCCTCAATGTTCATAGGCAACTTTGTTTCTACTTGCACAAAACTAAATCTTTCAGAAAAATAGATCAGTTGTTTGTAGCTTTTGCAGGACCTAGAATGGGCAAGCCTGTTTCCAAAATGACTTTATCTTCTTGGCTCAGGAACGTCATTACTTTTTATGTACCATTAAAACAAAGTGTCCTTGCCTTCCAAAATAAAGGCTCACTCTACTAGATCAATAGCTACCGCAGTGGCCTTTCATTCTAGAGCCTCTATGGATGATATTTGCACACAACAGCCACTTGGGCAAGACCTCATACCTTTATCACTTATTACAAATTGGACTTGGCCTCCAGGGGAAGAGCATCTTTTGGTTCTATGGTGCTCAGGAATGTTCTTCCTTAGGGCCACCCAGGACTCAATTAACTGGGGACTCGGTCTTATCAGTAAGGAATGAATGAAGATTTACAACATCAGATAAAGAAGTTATGTCTTACCATAACGTTCCATCTGTGTTGTAGATCTTCATTCATTCATTACTTCCTGCCCTCCTTACCCCTGCCTGGACTCCTGGTGGACTTTAGGATCTCCTTATTAGTTAGAGTATCTGCTCAGACAGAGCCTCCTACTATCACTACTAATCTTTTTATACTATAAGGCCAGGCAAACTCGATCTGAACAGGCTGTGAGAGGGGCATTGTGGGTAGAACTTAGCTGAGAGTTTTTGGCTGGCGCTAGCTTGGTACCTGCCGTGTCGATTCCGAGGACGGAACCGAAGTCCTATCAGTAATGAATGAATGAAGATGTACAACACAGATGGAACGTTATGGTAAAACATAACTTCTTTTTCCTCTATTGTACAGGTCACTACTTATTGTTTACAGTGTAGGTATAATTCTGTTGATACTTCTTCCAGGGCTACGGTCACTGATACCCTTTTAAAGAGGTTTGCTTAGCTGCATTCTCAGAACCTTCAAGATGATTTAAAAAATAAGATTTCAAATTCTCTCTTAGATAGAGGTTTAGTGTTTGGCCCATCTGCTGCAGAGGTGATCAAAATGTGTGATGAAAAGGCAAGCTGATGCATAAAATCTGTACGAATTTTCAGCCCTCCTTTTCCAAATTGTCCAAGGGATTTTTTTTTTCTCCTCATCCAATTTAATATCAACATAATTTAGATAAACAGACGGTTAAGAAGAAGTGGCAAGGGGGTTCCAAAAAGAAGTCTTAAACCTCCCAAAACCAAGGACAGTCCAGCAGTCTGAATGACGGTTCAAGAGACCCCCTCCTACTCTGTCCTTATTCTCTTTCAGAAAGTCTGAATTTCCATTTTTCTGTTTGGCAGCAGATTGTTTCAGACAAATGGGTTCTGAAAACTATTCCTTAGGGTTACAGATGGCAGTGGGAGGAAATTCCTCTTTTCCAGCAGGTCATTCCTCATCTTGCATATCAGATGCTTTTGTTTCCTCCTGTTCTTCATCACATGCTGTCCCAGCTGGGAAAGAGATTTTATTAAGGATGTTCTTAATGCTAAAAAATGCTTGGAGACCAGTTCTGGATCTTTCTTTTATAAACCTATTTGTGATAGTGTCCAAATTCAAAATGATGTCACTTCACAACTTGTTGCCTCTTCTTCCACTTTCAGATTTCCTGGTAAAGTTTAAAATATGCTTATCATCACATCCCTGTTCATCCAGACTTCAGGTGCTTATTAATGTTTTGTGTGTCTGGAAAACATTATCAGTTCTCTGCTTACCCTTTAGACTATCTAGTGCACCAAAAGTATTCACAAAGTGTTTGGCTCCAGTTACAGCTCATTGCAGGCTACATGGTATCCAGATTTTTTCATATGTAGACAACTTGCTTATCTTTGCAGAGTCTTTTTCAAAATGTCAGGAGTTCTGTCTTGGGTGAGAGATCCGTAACACAAGCTGGGATTCCAAGAGAACATTCAAAAGTCTTTATTGACTGCCTCACACAAGATTGTTTTCCTGGGATGTCAACTAAACACCTCAGTTCAAAGAGCTTTTCTTCTACAGGAAAGTATAGATCTTCATCTAGATCTATTTATAAGGTTTTCCACTGAGACTTAGGTCACTGTGAGGCAATATGTCAGAATTGTGGGTCTCATGGCATCTATGATTCTCATGATGCCACTAGCAAAACTCCACATGAGAAAGATACAGTGGTATCAGAAAACTCTTTATTGCCAGCATATATACCCTTTATCTTTTCAGCTCCCAATACTGGGGTTTGCCACAAGAGAAATGTTTTGGTGGAGACAACAGATATCTTTAAATCTGGGTCTGTCCTTCTCCATCCTAGCTCCAAAGCAGTCAGCCACCACAGATGCTTTGGACTTTGTTTGGGGAGCAGTTCTGAGAGAGATAAAGGTGCAGGGGGTCTGGGACACCAAGAACATATGCAAGCACATAAATATCAAGGAGATGCTTGCCCTGATCAATGCACTCAACTCTCTGAACCATCTTTGGTCCCTAGGACCTCTTCAAGTGGTTACAGACAATACCACAGTCATGTCAAAATTCTATTCCAGGACTCCATGCAAGAAGGTCTGGAAGACAGATTCCTTTTCTTTTCTTTGGACAGGAATGCTCCCATATGCCTTTACACCCTTTCTACTAACATCCAGGATACTTCTGAAAATTCAGAAGGAATTCCCCAGGATCTTTGTGGGGACTCTGACCGAGGCAACTGTGGTTCTCCTTTCATTTGGAAATGGCCAGGGGCAGTTTTCACAAGCTTCCTCACAGACTCTATCTACTCACACAAGAACAGGGTTGTTTGATACACTGCAACATCAGCCATCTTCAATTGAGTGGCACGATGATAGGTCTTAATTCATTTTAGGCATCTATTTCTGAGGATGTGCAGCAGGCACTAATGGAGGCAAGAAAGCCTGCTGCTAGAAAATCATATATTAGCAAATGGAAAAGGTTTTGTAGTGGATGCCAACAATATAACCAACACCCATTCTGGGCTTTACAGTATTTGTGTGAGTTACTATCCTATGGACTTCCCTATTCCTCTATCAAGGTTAATTTATTGTCCAGTTCAGCATGTCTGCCCATGGATCCTGCTCTTTCAAGGCAGTCTGATGATATAATGTTCTTGAAAGAGGTTTTGCATAGGAGGTCTTCAAAGAAACCAGTAGCACCTCCTTGAGATCTTAATTTTTGTGTTAGAGAAGCTAATACTTGTTCCATTTCAACCAGCTAATCTGTATGACTTGAGGTTCTTAACATGAAAAGCAATTTTACTGATTGCTCTGACCTATGCAAGAAAGGTATCGGAGTTGCAAACTGTTATAGTGAGTCAACTTTACCTCATTTTCTTTAGGTTCAGGGTTTCTTTTAGAACTAATCCTTCTTTTACTGCGTAATGTGGTATCTAAATTTACTTCAAGCCAAAGTTTCCACCGCCCCATTTTCTGTCCTGAACGTAAAAGTAAGGGAAAAGGATACTCAATATCTTTGATGCCCACAGACAACTCAGGTACTATCTTGACAGAACTAAAACTTTCAGATCTTGGGATCAGTTGTTCATTTCTTGTGAAGGTAAGAGGAATGGCAACCTGCATTAAAACAGACTATTTCCAAATGGTTGCCTAAGGCTATTACCTTTTGTTATACTCACCACAACAAATTTATTCCAGGCAGGGTCATGACCCACTCTACCAGGGCCTTGGCTTTATCTATGGCTTTTTTGGAAATGGTTGAATTTTACAAGTATTCTAGAAGCTGTTACTTAAGTTGAACTTACCATAATAGTAAATGTTAGAATGATCATTGCTGCAGTAGCTGCTCCCTCTGTCCATCCCCCCTTATTTTTTATGTGTTTTTATGTCAGGGTGTGGACATTTTTTTTGAGTTATTCCTAGCATCATACTTTCAGTGCACAACCTCTTTCTCTCTGCTGGCAGGAAAGCTCTAAGGGCTTCACGACCAGAGTCTACTTATCTTTTATTCAGATCATCTCAAGCTGCTTGACAGTTTGAGCTTTGGAAGCTGACTGTACTTTATTTTACTTTTTGGGGTAAGTGTTTAAAGTGCATTTTACTGTTTTTTTTTTTTCAAGGAAGAAGTTAATCTTGATGTTGACTTTTCTATATATCTCAACATGTGGGTTACCTTATCCGACTCAGATTTCTGAAGCCAGCACCTTCAGAATCTTCAGTCCTTGAGCTCTGCCTCCTCAACCAATAATCCCCTGCCCTAAGTGTATGTCCCCAGATCTCATTTACCACCATTGCCTGCAAACGTGGTCCAGCAAGTTCCTTCTCGATAAGTGGAAATTTCATCATTTTTCCTTTTTTATAGTATTGTTCTATTTGACTACTCTACCTTCTTTGTTATGTTTAGCGAGTTAGCCTGTGTTAGTGTTTTTAGTCTTAGAGGAGTTTTAGGGTTGTATTTTTTCTAGTGGTTTTCCACCCTTTTACTTATCTGCTCCCTGCCAAAAAATAGTCTTTCTTCTCTATTAGTGCTATTGTGATTGGTGTAGTTTTATTTTTTGTATGAAGTTTTCATCAGTTTAATGTTATTGTTTGCTGCTGATTATGGATAAGTCTGATTCAGGGTTTAAAAAGTGTGTTCATTGTGGGCACAACCTGCCTTCAGAAGTCATTCATGGTAAGTGTGTTTACTGTTTAGGTGCAGCTCATCTAGATGTCGAATGCCTGGCATGCTCTGCTTTTGACTGTAGAGCCATAGCTGATAGTAACGTTAAATTGGTACTTAAAGGCCTGCTTCTTCCTTCAACTACTTCTACCTTTGTTTCTGTTTCTCCTTTCCTTGCAGAAAGTCACTAATGTCTAGAAAAAAAGATGAACGTAAAAGTTCCTGTTCTTCGACAAAGGGCCAGCCAAATCTGAACATCCACCCATTTTTTGGCAGCTCCAGGAATATCTTCAGTGCTCCCTTATTGCCATTCACCTGAGATTACAGTTCTGGATGCAAAGTCCTCAAGCTCCACAACCCTCAATATTCCCAGTCCTTTCCTTTCCAAATCTCCTTCTTCCACCTCAGCCAGGGTTCATTCTCCCTTTCAACCCATTATCCCTGCCAAGATCCCCCAGAATCATCTCCTTCTCCTACTCACATCTGAGCATATCCTTTCCAGATCCAAGATTCAGTACCACCCCTCAAGAATGTATCAAAGCCAGCATCCATGGCTTCTTCAAGGCCTGCTAGGTCAGTTGGAAATGTAAAGCGTTTGGATCTGGAGTAGCTGATGCATTTTCTTCCTGCTGGCCCAAATGAACCTAGGGATCATTCCCCCTCTTTGGTTCTAAGGTCTGAGTCTATGGCACCTTTGGCTCCGATCTTTTCTGATCCTTACTCAGCCCATTCCTCAGTGCCAGGCCCCATAAGTCCAACTATTAAGTTGCCGTCCCTCATGTCAGTGCTGACAGCATGGCTGCCTTTGGTATCGGCTCCATCTTTGATGCTGTAGACTTTGACTTTGTTGGAGCCGAGTGTATCTTGGAGCTGAGGTGTTGGGCCAATGCCCTAGGGTTATGTTCAACCCTTTGGAGTTTCAGAGCCATCCATCCCCCTAGGTGATTTGGCCTTAGATAGTTCCACTCGGCTCTCAACCTCAGATCCAAGTGGGTCAGTGCTAGACACTGGTCTTTCACTTGGGTCCTCTGATCTGAGGGGAACTGGGTCTGGCCATCTGGCCACTGTGTTGGCATTTGATGTCTTGGAGAGAGAAGTATTTTTCACTGTGAGATGAGTGCCTTGGTAGCTAGTTTGTATTTGTCCCAATTCCTTCCTCCATCCATTCCCTCAGCTACTCATCAGCTTGCTGTGGGACAGCCCTCTCCTTTGGGTATGAGACATCCCTGGTTATGGGGTCCCCCGCTTCTTCCATATCCCATCTTGGTTCTCCTCCCAGGAGGTTGCATACGAAGAGCAAATGCAAGAAGAAGCATTTGGACTCACTAGAGGAATGCCTCAAAGTGGCTACTGACTTTGAAAAGGGGAAGGCTCTCCTAAGTCCCTCCCATGAGGATGTCACCTTTGGCAACTTAATCGAATTAATGAAACAAAAGGGGATTTGGAAAACCAAAGCCCCCCCCCAATCGATATTTCTCAAGGCTTTTGGTTCGGTCCCATCTCCTCTGGATGCTCTGTTCAACCTGGTGTTCTAAGGGGCTTAGAGAGAACCAGATGTGATGGAGCCAGTCCTCCATAAGCTCAATGAAGTTCTTTTTCAGCCCAAAGTTAGGCCCTTTTGGAACAAGAGTCTGGGAGTGAACCAAAAAGGACATCTCAAAGGAGAGTTCTATGGTCCTTCCTCCAAACAGAGAATCCTGGCCACTGGACTGTCTAGGAAAGTGCACCTGTGTTTCAGAAACCTTTGCCTTGCATGTGATGAATTATTTAATGCACTGAACAAGTCTTCAACAAGACTTGATCTCAGAAGTGTCAAAGTCAGTAAAGATACAGCAGCCTCCAGATTCACAAAAAAAATGGAAGCTCAATTGTTCATAATTCAGTCATCCACAAAAGTGTGCATGAGGCTTTTATCTAGAGCTGCTGATGATACAGCCTGGACTGCAGGCACTGGTATTACCATGTACCACCATGCCTGGATATGCTTATGTTCCTTTGCAGATTGTTTCATAGCATCATTTATTAACACCCCATTTGATGGATCCTTGCTTTTTGAGACAATGGTCAAGGATACACTGACCAGGAGTGAACAAGTTGGGAAGACACTGTCTCCCATTGGGGTTTGCTTCTCCACCCCTCAAAGGTCCTTCTCTGGGAACCAGAAGGGGGTGAAGTACCTCTTCTTTTATAAATCACAGTAGTCTTTTCAGGATGCTTCTGGTGACATTTCCTCCAGGATAGTGGTTGGGCAACATTAATGGATGCTGACCAAAGGGCAGAGGTGGTCCACAGAATCAGGGCTTCTGCAGTCTCTTCTTCAGCAAGCCCTTCCACCACTCCTGAAGGGTTGCCTGGCTGAACTGTCTTGAGGCAGTCAGAGGTTTCTTAGCTCTCCAACCCAAAGCTTGGAAGGCCAGCACTATGGATGCTTGGGTGTTGAGTTTTGTTTATAGAGGTTGCACCATTCCCTTTTTATCCACTCCAAAAAGATCATTAAAGTCCCTTCCTGATATTCCACCTGTCCAGCAAAGGGAAGCAGTTGTGTATATAAAGAAGCTGCTTCTAAACTGAGTCATCCAGGAGGTCCCCCCAGACCAAAGATGATCTGGGGTCTACTCTAGATTCTTCATTTGTACCTCAAAAAAAAATAAGGACCTCAGGCCCAGTTTGGATCTCAGCAAGTTTAATCAATATGTGAAACAGACCAAAGTCTGGATGGTCACTGCAGTCCATTCTACCTCTGTGCTCGGTAGACCTCAAAGTAAGATAAAGATGCACTCCTGCAGGTTCCTGTACTTTCAACTTGGGGTCAGTCACTGCCAGTTTCAAGTGCTGCCCTTTGGTCTCACCACAGCTCCCTGGGTGTTCAGCAAATGTATGACAGTGATGTCAGCCTGGCTCAGGCTGCAGATTCCATTTCTTTCCTTACCTGGATGACTGGCTCCTGATTGCTTCTACAGAGGCATCTCTAATCAAAGCCAGGGACTACTTGCTCAAGTTGTGTCTCTCCTTGGGCATAACAGTGAACTATGACAAGTCCAGTTTGGAACTGGTGTAGTTGCTTGAGTTCATGGGTTGTCATCTGGAGACTGTCAACCAAATTGCAATATTACCACATTCAATAACTTCTCTGCATATTCAAGTATCACAGGTCGTACAATCTCAAAAGGTCTTCTCTTTCCTCAGTTCTACATCTTCTTAGCCAGATGGCTTCCTCTATTTGTCTAGTGCCATTAACAAGATTCTGCATGTGTGTTTCCAGTGGACCCTCAATGGTCCTTTCTCATTCAACTGAGTACTTCCCCATCCATTTGTCCAACATCTGCCACCTCCATATTTAGTGGTGGCTGGAGTCTCATCATGTGCCAGCAGGATATTCTTTTGTTCTTCCCCCTCCCTAAGCCACAGTTACCAAGGATGCTTCTTCCTTGGATGGGGAGGAGCACTTCGAAAGGAAGATGGTCCAAGATACCTAGTCTCAGTCAGAGGTCAATTCATCATTGTCTTGGAGATGAAAGCTGTCCTTCCAGCATGCAGGCCTTTCAGGACCTCCTTCTCGAGGGTGTGATTGCCATCCAATCTGACAGCACGCCAGTGGTGTAGTATATAAACAGACAAGGAGGAACCTACTCATATCAGCTGTGTCAAGAGGGTTTGAGTGTCTAGCAATGGACAATGTCCTCTTAATGGTTTCTGACAGAAATTCACATGCTGGAGAAGTCCAACATTTTGTCAGACAGACTGAGGAGAAATGTACTCCAGCCTCACAAATGATGTCTACATCTGGAGATAGAAGTGCATATATTCAGTCGCTTGGGTCTTCCCAGTTAATTTGTTCTGGGATTAATATCTTACCACTTGGGTCTACCTCACTCAAATCTTCAATCCTTCAGCTTAACTGCTTGGTTCCTCCAGATCCAATGATGGCCAGAGATCCCAGGCTTTCTGACAGGGTTGCTCATATTCTCTCTTTTCCAAAAACTTTCTACTAGAAAGGTATATGCGAGTAAAAGGAAAACATTCTCCCTTTGGGATTCTTCCAAGGGCATGGATCTCTTTTTTGCCCCCTTGAATGCTATTCTTGATGTCCAGGTGGAGCTTTTTCAGTCTGGACTTAGTTACTCAGCTGTAAAAGTTCAGTTGGTCGCCATCTCCAATGTTCAAATCATTACTGATAACACACCAGTTTGTAGCTTTGAAACTTTTTAAGGCTTTCTTAAAGAGTGCCTTTATACTCAGGCTCCCAGTACGTGATCTGGTCCCACCTAGGGATCTCAACCTGCTTTTGCTAGTTCTCACTAGAATGCCATTTGAAGCTGTGGCTCAGTTTCTTTAAAAGTCCTCTCTTGAAAGACCCTGTTCCTGGTGGCCATTACATCTGCTAGAAGTGTTTCTGAGCTTCAGGCCCTATCCACTATTCCTCCTTATCTGATAGAGTTACCCTACAAACCAATCATTTATTTATGCCTAAGGTGGTCTATGAGTCGACTTTGAATCATCCCATACATCTACCTGTTTTCATCCTAAATTTCATTAACAAAGGAGAGTACTTACTACACTGTCTGGAGGTTTGCCATCAATTAAGGTTCTATTTGGATAGAGCTAAGAGTTTCAGAAAGTCTAACCAGCTTTTTGTCTTGTTTTCTAAATATCTGTTGCCAGACCTGCTTTGAAATTAACCCTATCCAGAGAGTTTTCAGACTGTATTTCCATTGCATATTCCTCAAAGAAGTTTAATTTATCTAACAAGCCTAGAGATTGTTCTACTAAAGAAGTGGCTACTTCACTTGCTTTTTTTTCACGCAGACCTCTATAGATAACATATGTGCAGCCACTACCTGGTCTAGGTCTCTTACCTTTATGAACCATTACAAACTAAACATACAGTCATGGTCTAGATCATTCTTTGACTCTACCGTTCTGCAGAATGTTCTCTCCTGAGGCCATCCAGGGATTGTACTGGCTGGGGACTCTGTCCCACTGGTAAAAATGAACAGAAAAGATAATATCAGATATGAAAGTTATATACTTATTGTAATGATAAATCCTTGTGTGACGCCAGTGCACTGGCCCAGTAATCAAGGAGTCTCAATCCTCACCACTAGCACCAGTGAGGGGTGTGCACACTGGGAAGTATAACAAGTACACACACAATAAAATACAATTTCCCTTAAGAACACACAGAGATGACAGTCTGGGGCTGGTTTCTCCCTTTCTCTCCAGATCCCCAGTAAGACTCCCCACTGACCTAGCTATAGGGTCCAGATGTCAGCCTAGTGGTCAAGCTAAAACCTTCAGCATCCGATCTGTCCAACCAGTGCTTCATGTCCCTGTCCAAGTAGCTGACACACACACACATACTTTAAGATTTGATGTAGATACAAACACACAGACACTCATGGGGAAGGCTGGCTCAAGTTCTCCAGCTATGCCCTCTTTCTGCCCATACTATAAGGTATAAATCCTGCCACCAAGCAATATTATCAGCTACTATAAGGCCCTTCCTAGAGGATGACCAATTTCACTGAGTAATATTACTGTTATCCAAATAGTGTGCCAAACAGCAAGACTATTGGAGTGGATTGGACAGTATCACCAAATACAAGCAATGTACTCTTAATTGTCTCTGCAGAAAACAGCCACAGTTGAAAGGTTTAAAAATATTTAATAATAAATAATAAAAACACAAGACAAATCTCATGAGTTCAATACATTGCTAATCAAGAGTTCAGAAATCACAGGAAACTTTTAAAACAATATTGTCTGACTTAAATATAGAAAACAGGTAGGTTAATCTGTCTATATTTCTATCTAACTCTAAGAGAAATCACAGTTCTAAGTACTACTTACATACAGAACAAAGCAAGTGCTGGTGAGCTGATGTCAGCTTTAGACAAAATTCAAAATGCTCTATATTTCCCTCTGAGAAAGTCTTAAATTGATAGCACCCAGTACTGCTGAGTCATTTCACATTACATCATTGTTGATACCTCTGCTGAAGTTTCCCAGGCTCCCAGAACTCAGAATTTAACATTTGTTTATAATCTTGCACCTGCCAGGAAACCACAGTGATAAAGGACATTTTACATCTAAAACCTAGTAATTAACTCTTGTCCTAAAACAGTAGAAATAATTTCTTAGTCCAGACATCCTGTCTCCGAGCTTGAGATCAAACGGTCACAAAAATGCTTCACTCATCTGCTTTTTTTCCAACTGGGTGCACTTAGGTTACATTTTTGAAGCTCAGAAAATATAATACAGTTTTCTTACATTTAGTTTTCTTACATTTGTAAAACATGCCTGTGGGTTATATTAATATTTACAATGACATAGAATTATCTACGAAATTGTATCTGGCGGGGCTGGCAGCCTTCACACCATGTTGTCCTTTTGTCTGTCTCAACCATCCCTCCCTCCATGCCTTACCAAATTGTCACATTTCATTGTTGCTCTTAACTGACATTGCAGACTGGCCCTGAAACCCTGAAGAAGCTTATGTGATGCCCCATTCTCTATTTTTTCCCTGTTTATGGATAAGGTCTAATACCTCAAAACGTCATTATAGGGGCACTAGTAGGGCAAACTCAGTCGGAGGAAATACAGTTAGGACAGAGCACTATATGTAGAGGAGATAGAGCTTGAGGATAACATTTTCTGAAGGTGCTGGCTTTGGATCCGAGTCAGAGCTGGCAATCCACAGGTTGAAATGGATGGAAGAAGACAACACAAATATATTGTTACGGTAAATAGATAACTTTCTTTTTTTACAGCTTACCTGTTTGACCTGCTATTGCTGTCTAGCTTCTCCTGTAATCAGACACCTTTTTCAGCTTAACCGTGTAACAGCCTACTAATTCCTCGGTTGTACCTTCTTCCAACCATAAAAAGAAAAAAGATTGTTACATAGTCTTTGCCATCACAGCAGGCTGATATTTTGCCTCAGCCGCAGGTGGGTGATTTGTTGTGGCCATAGCTGGTTGCTAGGACCACTCATCTTTTTCCTTTGGTCCTACTGCTGTAGTCCATACAGCTGCCATAAATAGGGGTTAGACACATCCTCTTCAGCTGTTGATGTGCCGTTATCAGGAAGAGGAGAGACCCACTCTTGTTGGTCCTTGGAGAAGGGACAAGTGAATGCTTATCTGCTAAGCTAGAAAGCTGTGCCTGTTCCTAGAGAGGTGATTAATGGCAATTCTGCGTCTGCTTCTTCAAGAATGCCTGTCAAAAGAAACAAAGTGCTAAATACATGCTTTCAGTGACACTGAATAGGAACATTTTTTTTGAGGGGAGGGGCTTAGTTCAGGGATTAGTGCAGGCTCTTGACCCTTCTTATATGTCTGCTCTTCCCCAAAAAAGCAGATAGATTATATAAGGTTGTTTATTATTCTAAGTTTTTATACACTAATCCCAGATCTATCACAGCAGCTATATTTATTTAGTTATTCATTTACATTTGTTTACTGGTTGATCCAACTAGGCTGAACCCCTCTTCAGCAAAGGCGCGGGGGAAAAGATCCACATGAATTTGCACCAATCAATAAATAAGATTTTACAGTAAAATTTCCAAACAGTTGTACAGCAGAAAATAAGCAAATTAGTCAATTTATAAATAATGTGATATGTACGTATGACAAATACATATACCTTTAGTAAACTCAGCTGCTGCTAAATATTTGGTTAATTTCATATTTCTCTTCTAACAAGGTAGAAAGGCTTTGGATATCAGCTTAGGAAAAGTGTATGCTTCTGTAATGTTGTTTGTAGAATTCTGAGCTGCCAGGCTCTTATGCTGAGGATTATCCTGGCCACTTGTTAGATTATTAGGATTGTTTTGGCATCGGCTCCTTCTTATGAGGAAACATTTGCTTTGTGTAATTTGGGTTTTACTGTTTCTCAAGTCACCACTCATTGATTTAAAAGTTTACTATTGAAAGTATGAAACTGCATTGGTCAATCAATCACAATGTCGACCCTAAATGCCAAATCTGTACTATCAGAAGAGCAGTCAGTGAAAAATGAATACATCAACACCCGTAGTTCTATGTATTTGACAGAGCAGGAGGTGAAGTCACTCACCCATGCTACGCACCGTAACATACTGTTAACACTCTACAGTCAACGGTACATTTCTCTCACTATTTCCCATGGGGGCAAGCCACCCTGCACCTCCCCAACTCCAAGATAGCACTACAGTGAAGAAATGGGTTAATTCCCTCTTCCTCACTGAACCGCGATCTCCACTCAGAATGCCAAACTCAGATACTCGAACTACATTACCCATTCGTTGTAGTGTAGTCTATGTTTTCTGGTTTGGGCATCCTGCCCATTGGAAAACTGCCTTTCAACAGTGTCACACTCGACTGCCTACCATTCGGACACATGATAGTAAACCATTTAAAATGTATGTTACAAATGAAATTTTGAATTCTTCCTTAAATAGAGAACTATTTTTTGGACCTTCTGTGGCAGAGTTCATTAAAAAATATGATTAGAGGTGGAAGCTGATTCAAGGGATGTTGATTTTTCAGCCTTCTCAAATTTTACCAAGGGATTCTATACACCCTTGTCCAATTTCTGTAAAAAGCAACATAAACAGTCCCAGCAATCTACATAGACAGTTAAAATGCAATGGCAGAGAGGTTCCAAAAAGAAAGCAGGACCCTTCACCCCCAGAACAAAAGCCAATACAATAAGTCTGAGTGACTATGTGGTAGCCCCCACTGACAGTCCTTTAATTCTTCCAGAAAGTCTGAACCTTCATTTCTGTCTTTGGCAACAGATTGTTTCAGACAAATGCATTCTGAGAGTAATCCATCAATATTACAGATACCAGTGGGAGTCTCTCGCTGCTTTTCAAGGGATTCTTCCTCATCTTCCAGACAAAACTCTTTTCCCTCTTGTCATCCAACATATGCTCAGGGGGAGATAGAAGCTGTCTTTCCTCCTTAGTTAGGAGAAGGGTTTTATTCAAGGATGTTTCTAGTGCTAAAGAAAGCCTCTTGCAGACTACTTATGGACCTTTCCTTTCTGAACTAGTTTGTGATAGCACCCATGTTTAACATGCTGGCACTTGAAGTTTTTAGCTCTTATTACCATTTGAGTTTCCTGGTGACCTTAGATTTAAATGATGCATATCGTCACCTTCCAGTGGAGCCAAGATTTAGACTTCAAACATGAACCCAGCCCCTTCAGATTACCATGCCAGCTGTACTGTCATTTAGCTATTGAAGTAGTTTAAGAATCAAACCCTGTAAATTGTGTCTGTGAGATAAACACCTTAACTATTATACCAACTCCCAATATCCTAACAAAAAGCTCATCTGGATTTCAACCCAGGACCTCTCACACCCAAAGTGAAAATCATACCCCTAGACCCATGAGTGATGTGAAAGTGTGAAAAGTTCCACTAAGAATTGAATTCAGATCACTGGATTCACATCCCCAGTACTAAACATTACACCATGGAACCAGGTGATCTGATGTCATTTTCATTCATTCCTTAACTGATGTGTTTGGATCTGATCCTCGGATCCGACTCAGCCACTTCTAGTTATGGAACACTGCAACTCTCAAGCTCCTCCCTTACCCATAATGCCCTAGTCACCTAACATACCTCAGATCTCATTTGCCGCCTTGGCATATGGATGTGGTCACTGCATACTCTCGAGCGAGCAACTTTTCTCTGAGTTATATCTTTATAATATTACAATCTTTCTAGTGCTTCCTCCCTTCCTATTAATCTTTATTAAATGATATCTTATATTTCTAACCCCTTCTGTTCAAATTATTTCTATGTAATCGTGTTTATCTTGAATACCATTTTTGGCATTCCCCTTCACGGTATTTATTAATACCTTTTTTACCATAGTTAGTATTTTTTCCTTCTAAGCTTCCTTTAGTAAAAAAGATAAAATTTTTTGTTTTTTAATACTTGATTTTTATTTAACTTTTTTTCTGAAATCATGTCCGAGAAACCTTCTGGTTTCAAAAAGTGCATGGCCTTCGGCCATACAATTCTGATTTCAGATGTGCATTCAAAGTGTGTCTACTGTTTATGCCCAGCTCACCTTGATTCGAATTGTGATATTTGTAAGTCCTTCAAGCCAAGAGCTTTGATTGATAGAAAAAAACAAGCTAATTTTAAGAGGTTTGCTACACTCTAAATGTGCTTCAGCATTCTCTGGGACTCAAACCTCCAAAAAAGCTGACAAGAAGGGAGATTCCCTTCATAAAGAATTGAGAAAACGTTCCCTAGATCTGACTACTTCTTTAGCTCCGGTATCCGCACCTCCTAGTAAAATGGCTAAAGTTTCAGATCAGACCTCTTCAGATCCAAAATCTTGACTGGAAAAATCCCCTTAGATCTGATCACCACAACTCTTTCTGGTTTCTGTCTCTTCTCAGCTCCCTTCCCCTTTTTTGGAACAGACACTGAAACATGACTCCAGACCATCTTCAACAGCATCCTCTATACTATCTTCCAAGTGTCTGACCAAAGCTGATGTGGACAGGATAAGGAGGAAATTCCTGTCAACGCAGATACAAATGGGAGTTCTTTCAGCTCAGACCCCACCCTTATCAGTACTACTGCCCTGTTATTAGCTCCTTCTCTGATCTTACCATTGGTTTCAGAGCCATTGGATCCAAAGATTCTGGAATTATGTGTTTTGGTTCCAAAGATGTTGGTATCTTCAACTCTGGTGGCAGCTCTGAGTGGCCTGGCACCAAGCACTTCGGAGCCGGTCGACTCTTGAAGCTGAAGAGTCTGTGCCTGATCCAGGATGTTGGAGTCAACTCCGAAGCTTTCGGAGCCATCTCTGCATCTTGGAGCTTTGGTGCTTGATAGTTTGCCTCCGACTCCCCTCTCAAATGGTCTGCCTTTAGGGTGGAGGGAGCCTACAGTCCATAAGTATGTCTTGTCGGAGCAGTTGGCATTCTTCTCTCTGAGGCATTCTGCATTTGAGGTAGAGGAGAGAGGTTTCTCTGTTCCAAGAGTACGGATGTCTCTTCCCTCTTCGGCTCTGACTACCCAACTGCATTTGATTCTGTGTCTAGAGCCTCAACCAACTATACCAGTGGAACAGCCAGCCCAAACTAGTCTCCAAAACATCCCAGCAGTGCATATTAATCTCTTCTGACACTTCTTCAGAGCATCCCACTGAAGAAGGTTCCAGGAAGAGAAAATGTAAAAAGAGGCACTTGGACTGTGCACAAGAGTCTGTCACAGAAGATACCGACTTTGATGAGGAGGAAGGGTCTCCAAGATCACCACTCAATAATGTCTCATTTGGAGACACTAAAGCAAAGGGGTGGTCGGTCCCTGGACAACCCTTCCGAAGAGGAGTCAGTATTTTTGGAGGCTTTTGGAGCTGGCCCTTTTACCTCCTCAGTAACTGTGCCCACTGATATGCTCATTGATTTGGTTTCTTGACAGGCATGGAAGTAGCCTGATACCATTGAGCCTATCCCTAAGAGACCAGATAGGATCCTGGTACCACCAAAGGACAGAACATACTGATGCCACGATTGTAGCGGGAACCACAAAAAAGGAACTAGCGGAGCAAAGTTCCTCTATCCAGCCCTCTAACAGGGAGTATAGAGCACTGGACAGATTTGGGAAGCATATCTATGCTTCATTAACTTTTGCTGTGCGGTCGCTGAATTATTTGGCACAATTCACAAAACTTCAGAGGAATCTGATTAAGGAAGTTACCAAATCCCTCACTGGGACCATATCCTCCAAGGCAGAGAGCACTGTTGCCTCATGGTTGGCTACATTTCAGTTAATTTCAAACTTCTCCGTGAAGCTTATCTCTAGTGCAGCTAAAGGTACCTCATGGGCTGCAGGTTCAGGCATTTCTTTCAGAGACATGCCTGGATGTGCTTGTGAGATTTTACAGAACCCTTAAAATCTTCCTTCATCAATGCTTCTTTTGACAGAAGTTCCTTATTTGGCCCCAAAATAAAAGACACAATCTCTTGGTGGGAGCAGAAAGGAAAAACTCTGTCTGCTGTTGGTGTACTTTTTTGACCCCTCAAAGGACCTTCTGTAGGAACCAATGAGGTGGGTGGAAAATGGGTTCAAAAAATCCCAGGGCCCCTTCAAAGATCCACGTGGAGACAGTTCCCCCAGGGGCAGAGGGGGGAACTCTAATGGAAGACACTGTCCCCGTGGCAGAGGTGGTCTTCATAATCAAGGATCCAGAGATATCTTCTCTAACAGGTCCTATCAGTGCTCCTGAAAGGACGCCCGACTTTCCGTCTCTGAAGGCAGTCAGGGTTGTTTATCCCTGCACCAGAGAGCCTGGCAAGAAATTACAAAAGATTCATGGGTGTGGAGGATAATATCCAGGGGTTACATAATACCCTTTTTAATTCCACTCCCGCTAGTAATAAGCTAAATCCCTGATGTTCCACCCAATCAGAGAGATGCAGAAGCAACAGAAATAAACAAGCAGCTAGAAAAAAGCAGAGTCATCCAAGAGGTCCACCCAGACCAGAAAGAGTCTAGAACTTATTCAAGATTCTTTTTAGTGCCAAAGAAAACAGGGGACTGGAGACCAATTTTGGATCTCAGCAATCTGAATCAATTGGTTCAGTACACAATTCTCCCTTTTCTGCACAAGGATGACTGGATGTGCTCAATAGATCTTCAGGATGTGTACTATTTTTCCAAAATGAACAGATGATCTAGAAGATAGCTACGCTTCCAGCTCGGAGCCAGCCATTACCAATTCAGAGCTCTGCCCTTTGGTGTCACCACAGCCCCCAGAATGTTTACCTTGTGTATGGCAGTAGTAGCAGCTCTCTTGAGACTGCAGGGATTCCAAGAGTTTCCATATCTGGACAACTGGCTTATAACCACTACAATCAGGCATCATCTGATTCTAGCTGGAGACTACATACTTCACCTATGCTCTCACCTGGGGATTTCAATCAATCACAACAAGTCTCATGTCAAACCAACACAGATATTGGAATTCATCTGTGCCTCTCTCAATACTGTCACTCAAACCATTTCTGTTCCACTGTTCAGAGTTCCTCTATTCAGTTCCAGGTCAAAAAGATCATTCAGAGTTCTTCCCTTTCAGCTTGACTGATCTCCAAGCTTTGGGTTCCATGTCAGCGGTAATTATTCTGGTACAGTTGGTGAGGTATCATATAAGGATTCTTCAGTGGACACTCGCTCCTCAGTGATCCATTCTGCATCAACCATTACCCAGTCTGATCAAAATAACACAAGCTTGCAAAAATGATCTTCTGTGGTGGGTACACTTTTCTCAAGTACAAGAAGGCTGCTCCTTTGTTCTTCCTCGACCCAAAGCCATTGTGACAGTGGATGCCTACCATATCAGGTTGGAGGGGTGCTTCTTGAGAAAGACAGTCCAAGGCATTTGGTCCCCCCAAAGAGGCCAACATGCATATCAATGTCTTGGAAATGAGAGCTGTCCTCCTAGTGTTGCAGGCCTTTCAAGATGGGCTCTCCACCAGGACAGTTGTGATTCAGACAGACAATATGCAAGTAGCCTGGTACATCAACAAACAAGGGGAAAGCAAATCTTACCCCCTTTGTCGAGAAGCTATGAAAGAGTGGCAGTTGGTGATCTCATCCAATCACTTTCTGATAGCAGTGCACATTCCAGGTAAATCCAGTGTGATTGCAGATAGGTTAAGCAGGTCTAGTCTAATGCCTCACAAGTGGTTCCTCAATATGAAGGTTGTGGAAAGGATTTTCCATCGATGGGGACAGCCATGCTGCAACCTCTTTGCATCTCCCCTCAACAAGTCCAGCAGGTTCTTTGCCCTGATCCTCCCTATGGTGAAGTCACCAAGGAATGTTTTACTTCACGACTGGCCTCCCCGGTCTCCTTTACCCCTACCTCCCCCATTCGTAATCCCCAAATTTCTTCAGAAAGCATATTGATTGAAGAGCACAGTTATCCTCATTGCCCCTTACTGGCCTCTTAAAATTTGTTTTCCCTTTCTTTGGTCTCATCTCCACCATCCTCCCTGGATCCCGGATCCAACTCCAGGCCTACTGTGTCACCTGACAGACATGATTCATCTGGACATTCTGGGCCTAAAATTGATCACATGGTTTCTCCAGTTCAATTGATTGCTAGACAACCAAGACTCTCCTTCCCTGTCTGTCATATTCTTTTATCATCCCCCAAAGCTTCCACTAGGAAACTTTACAAATGGAAATCGAAAACATTTGTCATTTGGGTGCAGCAAAACAATTTAGAGCCCTTTTCAGCACCGTTTTCCTAAAGTTCTTGAATTTTTAGCTACAATTTTCAATGAAGGTGCTAGCTCTTCTGCTGTAAAAGTACAATTAGCTGCCATTTCTAATTTTCATACAAGAGTAAGTAATTAATTTTTAGCATCCTCCAAACTTTGCAAAGACTTTCTAAGAGCAACTTTCCTACTCAGACCTCCATTAAAAAATACCACTATTCCTTCGGATTTGAACATTGTTTTGCAAACTTTAACACAGTCTCCATTTGAACCATCAGTGAAGTGTGAACTAAAATTCTTGACATGTGAAACTATTTTAGTGGCTATTACCTCTGCTAGAAGAATACCAGAATTACAGGCCCTGTCATTTAAACCTTCTTATTTGATTTTTTTATAAGGATGGAGTATCCTTACAGACCAATCTTTCCTTTCTTCCTAAGGTGGTGTCAGAATCCAATGTTAATCAAGTTATCAACATTCCAGTCTTCTTTCCAGATTTCACAAATAAATGAGAGTATATGTTGCACCTTTTGGATGTAAACAGACAGTTATGGATCTGATGTTGTCAATTTTCATTCGTTCTTCAACTCTTGGATTCAGATCTGATCCTCGGATCTGACTTGGCTGCGTCTACTAGCTCATGGATTACTTAAACCTCTCAAACTCCTCCCTTTCCCATAATGTCCTAGTTCCTAAAATATGTCATATCTCGTTTGCTGCCTTAGAGAACAGACATGGTTACTGTTTCAGCTCTCAAAACAGTACATTTTTTCTAGGATTTCAGTGAGTTAAATCATTTTCTTTACCTTATATCTTTTTCTCTTAAATATATTTTTTATATTTTATATCTATATTTTTTTTCCTAATTTTTTCCTAATGTATCCTGCCTTCTCCAATCAAAGTACTTGTGTACTCCGCTTTAAGTTACCAATGTTGGTAGTTCTTTCTGTACCTTCAGGTACTCCTATCTTTACCATAGTTGGTAAATTTCTATAGTTACAGTTATTTAGATTAAAAACAAAAAATCTTTATCTTTACACTATCACTTCTTGGCCTTTTGGCTATTGATCCTTTGTAGTTTATGTATTTTTCTAGTGATTGATCAATCTCTAGTAAAAATGTCAGAGAAGTCCTTGGATTTCAAAAACTGTTCAGCCTGTGGCCACAAACTTCCACTATCAGATGCAGATTTTGAAGCATTTATTGCCTAGGTCCATCACTCCTTGACACAAACTGACATTTGTAAGGGTTTTAACCCTAGAGCCATCATAGTCTGCAAGACTAAGATAATTCTCAGAGACCTCCTGCTCTCTAAATCTTCTGCTTCATCAGCATCTTCTGGGGCTCACCCCCCTAAAAATCTGAGAAGAGAGACTCTGAAAAATGCTGAGCCTATGGCTTCATCAGTTCTGAGTTTGGAACCTCCAGCAAAATGTTTCTAAATCTTTGGATCCAAAGATTCAAAAAGAAGTAATCTCAGATCCGATCACCACACTTGGATCCAGATCCTATCACCTCTAGGCTGCCATCCCCCTCCTTGGAGCGCTGTCTGAGACATCATAATTCAAGGCCATCCTCCACAGCATCCTTGACTCAGTCTTCAAAAAGTTTGACTGAAGCTGATATGGACAGGATGATAAGGAAGTTCCTCTCAATGTAGATACAAATGGGAGTTATCCTGGCTCCGACCCCATCGTATCCGGGGACCTTAGTACAACCCCTCCTTGCTTGTTCTTTCTCTGATCTGACCTCTGGTATCAGAGTTGTCAGATCCAACGGTCCTGAAGTTGTTCGCATTGGATCCGAAGATACTGGCATCTTTGACTCCAGTGGCATCTGTGAGTGGACTGATGACTCTCGGAGCTGTCGCATCGGTGCTGTGTCCAAGGTGTTAGAATTGACATCAGAGCTGTCAGAGCCCTCTTTTCCCCTTGGTGCCTTAGCATTAGTCAGCTTGGCTCTGACTCTCTCTTTCAAGTGCTCTGCCTTCAGGGAGGAGGGACCGTACGGCCCATAAGAATGTTCTTTCACCTTCTGTCATATCCATTCAGCATTCAAGGTAGTGGAGAGAGCTTTCTGTATCCTTACATTTCGAACTTCTCCACCTTCTTTTGCTCTGACTACCCTAGCTCATTCATCTCTGCATCCTGAGCCTCAAACATCCTTACCACAGGGACAGACAGCCCAAGTTAACCACCAAGATACCCGTCAGGGTATACTGATTTCTTCCGACACTTCTCCGGAACATCTCACTGAAGAAGTTCCCAGGAAGAGAAGGTGCAAAAGGAGGCACTTAGACTCTTCTCAAGAGTCAGTCACTGAAGATACTGACTTTGATGATTGGAAGGGTCCCCAAAATCACCACCCGACAACATCTCATTTGGAGACATTCTGAAACTCCTAAAGGAAGGGGATGCTTGGTCTGCCCACAACCCTTCCCAGGAGGAGTCGGTATTCCTGGAGGCTTTTGGTGCTGGCCCATCTACCTCCTAGGTGACCCTTCACGCTGATGATCTCATTGATTTGGTCTCTCAGCAGGCATGGAAGGAGCCTGATACTGTTGAACCAATACTCAAGAGACTAGACAAGATCCTGGCACTATCTAAGGACAGAATCTGTTGGAGCAAAGGAGTACCAGTTGATGCCATGGTCATAGCGGCAGGCACCAAGAAGGAACTAGCAGGACCAAGTATCTGATGTTGTCAATTTTCATTCTGTCCTCAACTGTTGGGTTCAAATCCAAATTTCAAATCCAACTCAGCCGTTACTAAAGCTTGTGATAGCTAAAAATCTCTCGAGCATTTCCCTTACCCATAATGCACCAACCCGTAACATAACTCAGATCTCGTTTGTAACTTTTCACAAAAGGACATGGTCAGCAATAGCTCTTGAGCTTTATCGCTATTTTTCAGATAAGTTAGCATTTGTCTTTCAAAGTTTATAGTTTACCTTTTCAACTTACATTATCAGGTTATTATTATTAATCCCTTACTCTATAATTACTGTAGTTCTGTAAATACCATAGTTGGTGTCTATCTCTTCTTTTCTTTTACACGTTAGTGTATTCCTAATTACCATTGTTAGTAATACCTTTTTCCTTCTTTCGAACCTATTAAAAAAAAAGTTTGTGTCTGCTTTATTCTTTTTTGTTGTAGAATGGCTGGGAAGGGCCCTTCTGGCTTCAAAAAGTGTTTGAAGTTTGGGCACAAGTTGCCTGTTTCAGATGTCCATAATCTTTGTGTTTATTGTTAAGGTCCCTAGCACCTACAAGAAGACTGTTCAGTCTGCCACAGTTTTAATCCCCGTGCTTTAGTGGACAGAAAGAACAAATTAATACTGAAAGGTTTGTTGCCTTCATCTTTCAGAGAAGCTATTTCAGGGGCTCAGTCCCCCAAGCTTAGGTCCAAGGAGTCGAAATCTCTTGTTCCTTCTACTTCCTCTACTTCATCCTTGGAATTGTCTAGGAAGAGGACTAAGTCAGATTCGAGGACGTCTCAGACCTCTTTCCTCTCAGATCCAAACAAAAAGAGGTTTACAGATATGACGTCCTTGGAGCCGACCAAAAAATATTTGGAGCTGAATGTGTTGGATCCGGTTGTATTGCGCAGGACCCATTATTCTCCATGTGTGGAACCAGTTTCCTTCCAGGGTTCCATCTCCCTTTATGGAAAGACACAATACTAAGTCATCTTCCCTGGCCTCATCTTGTTCCTCCAGAAGTTTAACTGAAGATGTGGATAGGATGATGAAGAAATTTCTCTCAACACAGATTCAGATGGGTATGTTACTGGCTCCTACCACTTCAGGTCAAGAGGCCTGTCCTTCAACCACACCATCACTTCAGACTTCTTCTCTGATCCCCTTGGTTGGTTCAGAGTCTCTGGATCCGAGTCTTGTAGGTCAGTCTGGCTTAGATCCAAAGATAATCTTATTTTCAGATCCAGAGCTAACTCTGAGTTCCACGGCTTCGACATCTTCAGATCTGGAGGACTTTCAGAGCAGAAGCTTCCTTGTCGGATCTGAGGTGCTGGGTCAACTCCAAAGATTTTGGAGCTGTCTCTGCACCTTGGTGCTTTGGCATTGGAGAGCTCAGCTCCAACTTCCTCCTCGGGGAGATTGTTTTCAGGCAAGAGGAGACAGCAGTCCAGAAGACTGCCTTCTCAGTTCCAAGGTCTTCTCTTTCCCTGAGGAGGTCTGCCTTAGAGGTTGTGAAGATGGTGTTTTCTGCTCCAACAGGATTAATGGACCCAATCTCCTTGGATCTTCAGTCCAGCATCTAGATGTCTCTGCATTTGGAGGCTCATCATTCAACTCCACATGTGCAGCCAGCTCGAGAACTCCAGTCTACCTAGCAGGGTTTCATAGTCTCTTCTGACACTTCCCCAGAACACCCCTCCTGAGGACGTCCTTAGGGAGAGAAAGTGTAAGAGGAGACACTTAGACTCTCCAAAAGAGTCAGTCACTGAAGATACAGATTTCAATGAGGGTGAAGGGCCCCCACAATCACCTCCAGAATACGTCTCATTTGGAGATATCCTTGAGATCTTGAAACAGAGAGGTGGTTGGACCCCCAATAACACTTCACCTGAGGATTCAGTATTTCTGGAGGTCTTTGGAGCTGGCCCATCTACTTCTTGGGTTACTCCGCTCATCAACGAGTTTATTGATTTGGTTTTTCAGAGGGCATGGAACGAGCTTGATGCAGTTGAACCAATACTCAAAAGGCCAGATAGGATTCTAGCTCCACCTATGGGGAAGGAATTTTATGCTAAAGGGGTACCCATGGATGCCAAGATTGTGGGGGCTGCCACCAAGAAGGAACTTCCCAAACAGAGTTCCTGTGTTCATCTCCCTAACAAGGGAGTCTAGAACAATGGACACGTCTATGCTTCGACCTTTGCTTTTGGTCGCTAAACTATTTGGCTCTTTTTACTAGTTTGCAAAGGGATTTGATCAAAAACTTTCAACTTTCCTTTTGGGGACCATTTCTGCTGAGGCCCAATCATTTGTGGCTTCTCAGTTGTCTGCCCTCCAATCTTTCTCAAATTCATCCATGTGGCTTTTTTCCCATGCAGCCAAGGGCATGTCAAGGGCAGTGGGTTCAAGAATATCCATTAGCAGGCATGCCTGGATGCGTTTATGTGATTCTGTGGTGCCCTTCAAGTCCTTGTTCATCTGTGCTCCTTCTGACAACACTTCTCCGTTTGGCTCCAAAGTGAAGGATACGTTATCTAAATATGAGAAGGATGGAAACACCCTCTCTGCAGTGGATGTACATTTTTCCAACCCTCAAAGATCCTTTTCTAATAATCAACAAGGTGGTCAGAAGATGTGGTCCCAGGGTCCTTTTCAGAACACACATGGAGAAAGTTCCCCTGGGGGCAGAGGGGGAAACCCAAATGGACAATGCCCCTGCAGTAGAGGAGGCCCACAAAAATGGGTGTCCAGAGATTATTTCTCTGATAGAGCCTACCACCGCTCCTGAAAAGAGGCCTGACTGTCCACTTCTGGAGACAATTGGAGGCCAACTATCTCTGCACCAGACAGCCTGGCTAGACATAACAAAAGATACTTGGGTGCAGAGGATTATTTCCAGAGGTTATATAATACCTTTTTTCCCTTCCACCTTCAATGCTACAAAAAATTCCCAGTGCTCCACCCTCTCAGATAAAAGAAGCAGCAATACAAATACCAAATCTGCTAGAAAAAAAGAGTCATCCAAGAGGTCCTGCCAGAGCAGATAGAATCTGTAACTTACTCAAGAATTTTTTTAGTTCAATGAAAATAGTGGACTGGAGACCAATTTTGGATCTCAGCAACCTGAACAAGTCAGTTCGAAACACAAAGTTTGGATGGTCACGGTTTGCTCCAGTCTCCCTTTTCTGGGCAAGGATGAATGAATGTGCTCAATAGACCTTCAGGATGCGTGCTATCACATAAAAATGAACAGACAATCCAGAAGGTATTCACTCTTCTGGCTGGGGGCCAGTCACTACCAGTTCAGAGCTCTGGCCTTTGGCATTACCGCAACCCCCAGGGTATTTACCAGATATATAGCAGCAGTAGCCACTCACTTCAGACTGCAGGGATTCCTATTGTTTCCATATCTAGATGACTGGCTCATTACCGCCCTGACCAGGCATCTGTTAATAAGGGCAAGAAATCAGGTAATCCAGATTTGCTTTCATCTGAGGATAACCATAAATTACGACAACCAACTC
Organism: Protopterus annectens; assembly: GCF_019279795.1. NCBI lineage: Eukaryota > Metazoa > Chordata > Ceratodontiformes > Protopteridae > Protopterus > Protopterus annectens. The sequence goes on along the minus strand of NC_056729.1, from coordinate 1,171,138,631 downwards.
AAAATTTTGAATTCATAGGAACAGTTTTCACCATGAAGTCAGTGATAGCTTCTTTTCCTCTCTCAAGAGTACACATTATCATATTAGACGTCAGAAAAATAATTTGTAGTACTGTGATCTCAGCCCGCTTGTTCCGTCCGACTCTAGGATCAGTGTCAATGGCAATAACCATAGTACCCCTAGCCAGATCTCATATGAGAATTTTTTTTTAGCAACATAGTGGTCTTTTCTTTACTAGCACGTCAGCACAAATAAGAATCACTCAGGCATGCAAATGAGATCTCAGGTGGTGAATTCAATCAGATCAGGTTCTGCAAGGTTATCTATTCATTCTTCCTCAGCTCAAGGCTGTAGTGACCATGGACGCTTCCCAGTTGGGGTGGGGGGGCCACTTTCTGTGGAAAACAGTCCAAGGCACTTTGTCCCCCGAACAGGCCAACTTGCATATAAATGTCCTAGAGATGTGAGCAGTGCTCTTAGCATTGCAAGCCTTCCAGAATGCTCTCCCTTCAGGAACACTTGCTATTTAAACAGACAATATGTCAGTAGTTTGATACATCAGCAAACAAGGAGGGATCAAATCATATCCCTTGTGTCAAGAAGCACTCAGAGTTTGGCAATGGACGATCTCATCCAACTACTTTCTTATAGCAATGCACATTCTGGGAAAGTCCAATGTTACAGCAGAAAAATTGAGCAGGTCCATTCTACCTCGAGTGGTCTCTACAAGAAAGTGACAGAAATGATCTTTCATCAATGGGACCAGCCTTGCTGCGATCTTTTTGCTTCTCCTCCAAACAACAAATGCAGCAGCTACTTTTCCCTAATCCCCCCACAAGGAGAATCACCAAGGAATGCTATACTTCACGATTTGCCTCCTGGTCTGTTTCATGCCTACCTTCTGATTCCATTGATTTTGAAATTTCTGCAGAAAGTTGCAAGGTTGAAGGGCAAAGTCATCCTCATTGCACCTTACTGGCCTCGGCACCTTACTGGCCTCGACAGATTTAGTTTCCCTTCCTATGGCCTCATCTTCTTTACCCACCTTGGATTCTGGATCCAGTTCCAGACTTCCTGTCTCACCTGACAGGCATGTTTCACCTGGACATCACAAGCCTCAAGCTTACAGCCTGGTTTCTCCAATTCCATTGATAACCAGACAACCAATGCTCTCTTCCCCTGTCCTCCATATCATTTTATCCTCCCATAAGCCTTCAACATGAAAACTCTAAACAAGTAAATGAAAAAGGATTTGTTTACTGGGCACAGCAAAATCATGTTGGGACATTTTCAGTTCTGATACATAACATACTCAAGTTTTTAGCTTTATTCTTTAAAGAAGGGGTGAGCTCATCTACCATTAAGGTTAAATTAGCTGCAATGTCTAATTTTCATATTGGATTTGAAGGTTCTTCTGTGGCCTCTTCCAAACTTTTCAAAGCATTCTTGAGAGGCAGTCTTCTTTTGAGGCCACCATTTAAAGACCTTACTCTTCTTTTGAGACCACCATTTAAAGACCCTACTCCACCATGGGATCTGAACTTGGTTCTGCAAGCATTAATACATTTCCTCTTTGAGCAGCAGCTAAATATGACCTTAAGTTTCTCACTTGGAAAACTGTTTATCTGATGTTGTCAATCTTCATTTATCCTTGATGTATGGGACTGGGTTCCAACTCTCAGAACCGGTTCAGCCGTTGTAACAGCTCGCGAGAACCAAAAACTCTCGAGCTAAGTCGCTACCTAGAATGCCCCTCTCTAGATTACCTCAGATCTCATTTGCTGCTCTTCTACATAAGACGCATCAGCCAAACTCTCTTTGAGCTAAGTGTAATTTCATTATTTTTCATTATTATTTGAAATTTACTTGAAACTTTTTTCTACCTACCCAGTTAACGTTTCACCTTCTGTCTATTTTATTACGTCTTCCTTTACACTTTGGTGTTCTTGCCTACCATTGTTGGTAGTTTTTCTTGTTACACTGTAGCTGGAGTTTTCTTTTGGTGTGTGAGTATACTGTTTATCTTTTTACCTCATGGTATCTGTTCTACAATCCTTAGTAGCTCTATCTCTTTTGCCTGTACCTCTTGGTAGTTATGGCCTACCATTGTTGGTAGCCTTTTTCCCCCCTTTTCACTTTTTCTTCTTTCTAGTGTGCATGTATAGCTAATCTGAGTGTCTTCTGCCATTGATTTTTTTTTTATCAGTCAACATGGCAGATAAAAGTAAAGGAACAGCTAGCTTTAAACAATGTTCTGGTTGTGGAAGAAAAATGTCCACTTCTTATGGGCATTCATCTTGTTTACTGCTTGGGACCAGCGCATTTACAAGAAGATTGTGCTATTTATCAAGATTTTAGTCACCAGGCCCTCGTAGAAAGAAAGAATAAACTTTTCTTGAAAGGTCTGATTAAGACATCTTTTGATGAGGCTCTTTCCAGTCAGCCTAGGAATTTAAAATTGGATATATCTTCACCTTCATCTTCATCTTCCTCTAAGACTGAACATGGAAAGAAGAGGAGTCTCTTGGTGCTGGTTTCGCCCGCGGCCCCAGCACACAAAAAACCTAACTCTTCGGTTCCCACACGCACTGTAGAACTGAAGTTAACTGTCAAACAAATCTATTCAACCGACTTCATTGGCACCAAATGTAGTGACCAGCTCTGCACCACAGGTTTCGGTGCCAACCACCACTGCGCCATTCATGTCACTTCCCCTTCCTCAGCACTGGTCCCTTTTATGGCACCAACCTTAATTTTGGAACCAGTTCCTTCCACAGTGCTGTCAGCAACTTTGGAACCAGGATTCATTTCAGTTCCCAAGACTAAGTCTTCCCTCTCAGTAGATCCTTTTGTGGGACACCGTCCAAACCCCTTTTTAGAGAGGCTGGAATCCCCCTCAGCATTTTCTGTCCATTCCTCTAAGAGTCTGACAAAAGTCGACATCATGAGGCTGGTGGATTAGATCCTCGTGGCTAGGGGTCTTTCAGTCTCTTCCCAGGTTTCACTCCCTTCCGGAGATGGAACTTTCTCTCCAAGGACTACACCAGACATTCTTCTTCTAACTTCCACTGAGGTGTTAGAGACATGACTCTGATGTCCCTGGTTCTGGCTGTTCTGGTGCCAACAGCTCTTATGCCTTCAGCCCCATTCTCTGCCCTGAGTTCCTCGGCTCCTTCAGAACCAATGGAATCCCGTGGTCGTAGCTCCGCTGTCTAGTTCATGGGCTCTTCCTTGGCTTCAACCTTGTTGTCAGTCTCCTCAGAGCAGTGTGGGACCAGGGTTCCGAGGTTTTCCTTCCTAGTTCTGGACTCCCATCCCTCATTGTGGGGGGGGGGCTGCCTTCCAGGTCATGGGGAGGGCCTTGGCTTCTGCAGGTTCTCAACAGGTTCCTTCCCAATCTGAGCATTTTCCTGGGACTCCCTCTTCTCCAGAGTTTTCACCAACCTCCATGCCCAGACAGCGGGCATCAAAGCTGCAGGACACCCCTACACAGGGCCTTACCTCTTTCGAGTCCTCCACAGAATTTCCCACTGAGGAGGTGCCCTGGAAGAGGACATGTAAGAGAAAATACCTAGATTCCCTGGAGGAATCTGTAATGGAGGACACGGACTTCAGTGACAGAGAGGGTTCCCCCCATCACCCCCAAAAGATGTCACCTTTGGAGACATCCTTAAATATTAAAGCAGAAGGCTGGCTGGAAGCCCAAAGACCCTTCCTTAGAGGAGTCAGTGTACCTGCTAGCTTTTGGTGCTCGCCCATCTATCTCTTGGGCGATCTCGCCTGCTGACAATCTCATTAAGTTGATCACATAGCGGGCATGGAAGGGCATGGACTCTATAGAACAAATCCCAGGGAGATCAGACAAGTCCTTCCAGTGCCAGAGAACCATCAGTTTTGGGCCAAGGGTTTATCAGTAGATGCCATGGTGGTTGCGGCTGCGACAAAGAAGGAACTTGCAAAAGAGATTTCCACTGTTTATCCCCCTAACCCGAGAGTCCAGGGTGATGGACAGGTTTGGGAAGCAGGTGTATGCTTCTTCAACCTTTGCCTTACAGTCATTGAACTTCATGGCAGAATTCACCAGACTTCAGAGGGATCTGATCAAGGAGCTCTCAGGTGTCCTTGCAGGAGCTGTGTCTGACGAGGTACAGGACAAAGTAGCCTCCCAGCTTACCATTCTGGAATGTATTTCTAACTCATCCATGAGGCTCATTGCACATGCAGCCGAAGGGACAACTAGGACAGCGGGTTCCAACGTAGCCATAAGAAGGTATGCTTGGATGCGCTTGTTTGAATTTACAGAGCCATTTAAGTCTTTGTTTGTCAATGCTCCATTTGACAGATCTTCCCTTTTTGGCCCCAAAGTCAAAGATACTTTTGCCAGGTGTGAAAAGGATGGAAAGACCCCATCTGCCGTGGGCGTATGTTTCTCTGGTCCCCAACGCTCCCATTCCAGGAACCAAAGGAGTGGAAAAATGTGGTTCAAGAAAACCCAATGGCCTGTCCAGGACTCATGTGTCAGTGACTCCGACCTTGCAGCAGAGGTAGCTCACAAAATCAGGGTTCCAGAGATTCATTCTCAGGGAAACCATACCAGTGCTCTTAAAGGTAAGCCCAATTGCTTACCTCTGGAGGCAGTTGGGGAAGAACTATCCGTGCACTCACTAGCCTGGCAACAAATAAGCACAGATACTTGGGTGCTAAGGATCATTACCTGAAGATACTACATTCCCTTTGTTCTCACTCCTAAAACAGGAGGAAGATTCCCCAACATTCCATCCAATCAGAGGGATCAGGCAGCTCTGGTAATTCAAAAGCTGCTAGAAAAAAAGAGTCATCCAGGAAGTCCCACCAGACCAGATAGGATCCGGATTCTACTCGAGGTTCTTTTTGATGCCAAAAAAGACATGGGACTAGAGAACAATTTTGGATCTCAACCTTTTAAATAAGTGTGTTCAGCAGACAAAATTCTGGATGGTCATGGTTTAGTCTATTCTCCTCTTCTTAGGGAAAGATGATTGGATGTGCTGTAGACTTCCAGGATGTGTATTACCACATAAGAATGGACAAGCGGCCCAGGAGGTTCCTCAGCTTTTGGTTGGGAGTCAGTCACTATCAGTTCAGAGCTCTGCCCTTCTGTCTCACTACAGCCTCCTGGGTGTTCACCAAGTGTATGGAAGCATTAGCAGCTCACTTGAGACTGCACAGATTTCGAGTGTTTCCATATTTAGATGATTGGCTCATTAAAGCTTTCACCAGGCATCTACTAGAACAGATAAGAGATTTTATTCTACACATCTGTGCTCTTCAAGGTATAATGGTGAATCATACCAAATCCCAAGTCAGACTCAGCAACTGGAGTTTATAGGAGCTTGCCTGAATGCAACCTTTTGCATAGCCTCCCTTCCCCTTCACAGATTGCAGAAGATAAGGTCCCAGGTTGACATTATTTTCTCCAGTGACAATATACCTGCTGTATTAGTTCTAGAGGCTCTATGCTCCATGACAGCGGCCATCACACTGGTTCCACTAGCAAGATTTCACATGAGAATTCTGCAGTGGCTTTTAGAGTACCAATGGTCCATCCTCACTTATCCCTTGATGCATCTCATCCAAATCACCAACTGCTGCAAGAAGGGCTTATCCTAGTGGATGGAATCAGAAGAAATTCTTTTAGACTAACCATTTGTTTCACCCAAACCAAGGTCATAGTGACCACGGATACCTCCCAGATTGGGGGGGGGGGCATTATCTGGGCAGAACAGGTCAAGGCACTTTGTCCCCAATGGAGGCCAACCTGCATATCAATGTTCTGGATCTGAGGGCAGTACTCTTATGTTGCAAGCCTTCCAAACTGCTTTCCCTCTAGGAATGATTGCAATTCAGTCAGACAACATGTCAGTAGTCTGGTACAGCAACAAACAGGGTGTAACCAAGTTTTACCCCCTGTGTTGAGAAGCTGTCAGGGTGTGGAAATGGGCGATGTCTTCCAACCACTTTCTGATAGCAGCACACATCCCAGGGAGCTCGAAAGTGATAGCAGACAAGCTAAGCAGATGAATCCTTCTGCCACATGAGTGGTCTCTCAATCTCAAAGTGGCGAAAAAGATTTTCTGTCACTGGGGCCATCTTTGCTGCAACCTGTTTGCATCACCCCTAAACAAGAAGTGCAGCAACTACTTTGCCCTAATCCTCCCTTAAGGGGAGTCCCCGAGAGATGCTCTCCTTCATGATTGGCCCTCGGAACTACTCTATGCCTTCCCTGCTGTTCCACTAATACCTCACTTCTTGAAGAAAGCCAAAAAGTTGAAGAGCAATGTGATTCTCATTGCTCCATTCTGGCCTCACCAAGTTTGGTTCCCTTTTCTTTGGCCTCATCTACTTCAACATCCATGGGATCTGGACCTGGATCCAGACCTCTTGTCCCATCCACAGGGACTAGTTCACCCCAGTGTGAAAAACCTCAGGCTTACAGCTTGGTTACTCCAGTCCCATTGATTTCCAGGCAAAATAACTTATCCTCTCCAGTTCGAAAAATTTTGTTGGCTTACCATAAGCCTTCCACTAGGAAGCTCTACCACAGTAAGTGGAAAAGATTCTCTATTTGGGCACATGATAAGGGAACTGATCCCTTTTCGGCACCAGTTGAAAAGGTTTTAAAATTTTTGGCTATGCTTTTCGAACAGGGATCTTCTTCTTCTACTATCAGACTTCAACTTGCTGCTATTTCTAACTTCCTTAACGGCTTTGAAGAGCATTCGTTAATCTCACATAGGCTGTGTAAAGTTTTTCTGAAAGGAACCTTGAGGTTAAAACCACCTTATAGATTCCTTCTTATCCCCTGGTTCTTAGTATGGTTCTACAGTCTTTATTGCATTCCCCTTTTGAGCCAGCAGCTACTTGTGACTCAAAGTTACATCTACCAGAAGAATTTTAGAGATTCATGTGTTATCTTCAAAACCTCCATATTTGATTTTTCATAAGGACAGGTTGTCACTAAGAACCAACCCATCCTTTCTTCCAAAAGTAGCATCTGAAACTAACATAATCAATCTACTGATTTACCAGTCTTCTTCCCTAATTTTTCTAACAAAGCAGAATATTGATGTTATGTTGTCAATCTCACCTTTATTCTCACTGATTGGTCGGATCTGATCTATCGGATCCGTCTCGGCCATTTCAAAAGCTTGAGGTCTTCAGTAAAGTTCGTGGGCATCTTTCCTTACCCATGATGCAACTTCCTAATCTCCTCAGATCTCATTTGCTGCTCTGTGAAGGAGGTTCACTAGCAAGCTATGGGCTAAGAGTTTCTTTTATTTCTATAGTATCTTTTCTATTAAATTTAATTTTAGGTTAAAAATTTCTGTTTAATCTTTTCTATACCCTTACCCTGTCTTTATTAAATATAGAGTAAGTGTTAATTCTCCTTAGTTTCTCGAGTTAGCGTACGTTTAAGTTAGAGGACGTCTAACTAATGTCCGTTTTAGTTAGAGGATGTTTTCCTCCTCCTCTCTGTCTATTCCCTTTTTTACCCTTTTCTTTATTGTCCGTTTTACTTAGAGGACAATATTTAAAAAAAAACCCTTCCTATTCCTTCCTTTAACTCTTGTGTCCGTTTAAGTTAGAGGAATGTTTGGTGTGTCTGTGTGAGTGTGTCTCTTCTTTCCTCCTTAATTATCATGTCTCAAAAGGAAGGGAAGCCTCCTGGCTCCAAAAAATGTGAGCAGTGTGGAAAAAAAGATGCCCGTTAGCAATTCACACACTTTATGTGTATTGCTTGGGGCCACAAAAGGACATTCTGAAGGGGTTGTTAAAAAAAAAAACTTTTCTGAGGTTATTCTCCTGAATCTTCTTCCTCAAAATCAGAGAAATCCCCAAAATGTGCTTCTTCGATGCCGAAATCTTCTTCTGAGCCAAAGCAGAAAGCACCTAGACTGTCAGCTCCTACAGAACCCTCAGAGCAGACAGCCCAAATTGGATCCAAGACATCCTCGGAACAATCGGAAACGTCAGCTCTGAAGTCTACTTTGACTTCTGAATTTAGGTATCGGAGTCAATCTCCTTCTTTGGAACCGATCCCTTGTCGGCTCCCATCACCTTTTTTGACAAGATCAAAATTTATTTATTTATTTATTTATTTATTTATTTATTTCACATTTGTTAACCGAGTTAGTCCAACTGAGCACAGTCTCATTTTCAGTGGAGACCCAAGGAGAAAAGCTGCAAGAAAAATAATTACAATTTTACAGTAACAGAATTCACAAAGTAACAAAGACAATTTTACAATCTATATCCGCAGTGAGATAGTATGCTTTTGAAAAAAAGAAAAGAAACATGATAGTAACCAAGTAACCAACCAATAGTAACCAATAACTCCCTGCTTTACTCTCGGCTGCTGCGTGTCCCCTACCCCAACGTGTTCACCTCCTAGTAGTTTCCGTAGCCTTTCTCCAGTCTTTTGTACTACATCTAACTCTTATCCAAGCCCTGCTGGACAACAAACGAAATAAGCTTCACCCTAAAAGAACTCTGTACCTCATCCCCAGTACAAGAAAGAACCAAACAACTTCCTGATTATTTATTTCCTCAAACAAGGGAATCAAGGAAGTACGTGTGTTTGAAACTTACGTGCCTCAATTTAAATAACTAATGGTGCCTTATCCCTACTAGGTGGTTAGTGCATGCACCTCATCAGGACAGCCAGAAGCCAAACCCTCCAAACACTGCCCCCCCATACTTACCCCCCTATCCTAGCTTTTACTAGCAGCCAAACATTCCTCCCTCTATTTTCTCCCCTATTTCGGGAACACTCACTGTGGTCAGTGCTGCAAATACAGATTTGTCTACTAGATGGCAGCCTGTACCCACTCTTAATATTCCCTTTAGCAGAAAATAATTTAACCACCTTGACTGTTCTGCTATAGCCCGTCAATAGTCCTTTAATTGTGTGCATCTCCTTATCCTTCTCCCTATCACCCACCACTATAACTTCCTTTCTCCCCTCCTATATACTTTCTTCTCCAAACCTACCTTTCCACTCATCTGATTGTTTTTTTTTTTTTTTGACTTAGATTCTTCCTTCACTTGGCTCTATCCACTCCGTTTGCCCTTCGGGTTCATTCCGCTCCCCTACCCTACCCCCATTCTCACCCACCCCCACATCAATTACATTTATACTTCTATACACCGCACCCCCTATTACCTGCCTCTGACTTCATTTCCTTTCCCGTAAACCCACACCCTGTTTACTACCAACCACACCCCCTACATTTACATATCCCTTCCCTCACACTCTAACATATACACCCACAACACACCCATCTCAGTCTCTTGCCCATGCAAATGCTATGTCTCTTCCCCACTCCTCTCCATACCAGATAACATTCTCTCTAATAATAATAATACTGACAAACCTAACATCCCTAAACTCACCGTATCTATCTCCCTACACTACACCAGAAACCAACATACACACTCTAACTCTAACCTCCTACTCTAACATATCTCCAAGCCTTATTCAACCTCTCCCTATCTTCCTCTTTAAACTCAAACACTTTACATATAACCACCTATCCCCATTCACATTAGCATACAAACACCAGTCTTACTTGGCACATAAATGACCTTGGCTAACACCCCCTATCACTAAACATGTTCTCTCCCTATTTGGAGATATGCACCCAAACCCAGGACCCAATCCCACTACCCCCAACTACAATAATTCCCATAGATCACTACAATTCACCACTATTAACTTCTAAAGCATTAGGAATAAAATTCCAGAATTCCATGCCTGGATATCCCAAACTAAACCCGACGTACTTGCCACTACCGAAACTTGGCTAAAACCATATGTCAAAGACTTAAGAATTCCTCCAACCCGGTTACTCCTGCCTCAGAGCAGACAGACCCCACAAAAAAGGAGGAGGCATTGCCCTATTCTTCCTGCACAGCCTCTCCACTACCTCCTATTCATCTCCAATGCCCCAATTCTCAAATGCTGAAATACTAATCGCTTTCCTAAACTTAAATAATAACAAAAGCATATGTATTACAACATTATACCTACCCCCAGGAAATAATACCCCACTTCTTGAAGAAATCTTAGCTTGGATCTCCTCAAAAATTAACAACGAAACAATCATACTCGATGATGTGAATATAAATTGGCCCAGTCAGGTAAACAGCTCCTTACCCCCCCCCCCCAACATCAACCTCTACAACTTTACCCAAGTAATCACAGATATAACCAGACCAGCTAAAAACAATAGTGGTGGCTCAGTCATAGGCTGGATCCATGTTTCTGACCCCAACAAGTTCTCCAAAACAGGTAGCCTTCCCTGCAATATCAGTGTCCACAACCCAGCCTATGCCATACGCGAGACATCCCAACTACCCAACCAACATCATTATATACTATGGCGAAGCCTTACTAATTTCAATCAAGATATTTTTATTGACCATCTAAAATCTGTAAACTGGAGCGTACTAAAAACCCTTCCTCTAGATGAAGCGGTTGAATTTTTTAATTCAACCTTCCTAAAAGTCCTAAACTACAATGCTCCTCTGCACCGCAAAAGAGTAAAAACAAAAACCTGTATCTGGCTATCAAAATGTACCAAGCAGGCCATGGTCACAAGAGACAAAGCCTGGAAAAAATGGCATACAACTGTCAATCTCTCTGACCTCCAACAGTACAGGCACTATCGCAACAAAGTCAAATGTCTAGTTATCAATGACAAAAATAATCATTATATTCAATTGCAGCATAATTTCAAATAAAACCCAAAGCAATTCTGGGCCTCGATATCTGCACTACTAAACCCTGGGTCAAAAAGTAATCCCTGTCCACACGCCAATAAAACACCCCTAGAAATTGCCACAATCTTTAACACATACTTTGTTGAAACTACAGCCAAACTAACTGCCACATTCCCACCCCCACCTTCTCAAACTAAGCACTCCACCAACTACAACCACCCAGAAGATCCACCCACTACCATATTTTCTCTCTCTCCAATCCCAACGTCTGCTATAAACAAACTCCTGTTTAAACTGAATCCAGGAAGCAATGCCCCTGACAACCTACCCTCAGAATACCTAAAAATGTCAGCTCCAGCCATCTCCTACCTGATTAGCATACTCCTAAATAGGTCTGTTCAGGAATCCTATATACCCACCATCTGGAAGAAAGCCTACATTCTTCCCTTACATAAAGGTGGTAATAATACTGATACCTCAAACTTCCGTCCCATAGCTATATTGTCTCCAATCTCGAAAATCTTAGAGAAATGCATACACTCCCAGCTCCAGCAGTACCTCTTAAACAATAATCTTCTGTCTTCCTGTCAACATGGTTTCCGCCCCACTAATAGTACTACCACTGCTCTCCTATCCTTTACAAATACTGTTAACCAAGCACACAATGAAGGGAATTTCGTCTCCTCTCTCTTCCTGGATCTGTCCAAGGCATTCAACACCATTTCCCACTCCCTACTTTTCTCCAAGCTTTCTGCTCTGAACCTGTCCCCACCAACTCTGCTCTGGTTTTCCAACTACCTATCCAATAGAAAACAATCCACTAGACGGCTCGAATCGACCTCACCATTCCTTGACACCCCTACAGGAGTTCCTCAAGGATCCATTTTAGGCCCACTGCTTTTCAGTATATTCATTAATGACTTTCAGTCTTGTGTCCCTAACAACTCAGTTACTCAAAATGCAGATGACTCAAATATAGTTTCCTCCTCCAAAACCATACCTGAACTACACTCATACACACACCAAGCATTCTTCTCTATAGAAAGCTGGATGACTAACAATCATCTTGCACTCAACCCAAACAAAACCAAACTTCTTCTCTTCTCCCCTAAAAAAACACCACTATAAATAAACCTGACTGCAAAATCTACGCACTAAACAAAACCACCCTAGAAATTGTCACACACACTAAACTGCTAGGTGTCACTATAGACGAAAGCTTAACCTTTGACCAGCACATCCACAATAACATAAAAAGACCCATCAGAAGCTAGGAACCCTCTATAGGCACAAACACTTCCTCATCCCTACTAGCAAACAAACCTTGGCCACTACCTTTCTACTACCCTCCTTACAATATGGCGCCCCCCTCCTCACTAATATTCGCACAGCCCTAAAAAATAAAATGGAAACCTGTTATAACAAAATAGCAAAGTTTGCAACTAATGCCACCTACTCTTCCCATCACTGTTCCTCACTGCACACACTCAAATGACTTGAGCTACCTCAATACCTCACTCACTAGCAACTCTCAACAGCCCATAAAATTATCTATAAACCCCTTGACTGTCCAGCCCTTACCTCCACCTTAACTGAATACCACCCAAACAGACCACTTAGATCACAAAATGAAACCTTGCTACTCATCCAAAAACCTGCACTCCCTGCTGGACATGCACTATATTCTTTCTGTATTGCCAAATCTGGAACTCACTCCCTACATCACTCATAGCCACCAGTAATGCCAGGTCCTTCAAAGATGGCCTCCATTCACATCTAGTAACCCAGTGGCAATGCTCCTGCTCCACACCCCATATTACCTGACCCCTTCCAAACTATTCTATTAGCAAAATTGTAACCATACTCTATATAACTGTTTATCCACTGCTATGACTGCCAGACTGTTATGGTACTCAAAATGCAACTATTCATAGTCTGTCATAACTGCTACAACTTCAAAAATACACAATGCCTGCATTTTTTAATTTGCTTTAACCATATTATGTTTTATAACCTCAATCTGTAACCTAACTGTATGTCTGAACCTGTTGCAAAGAACAATATTTTCTGTTTATTTGTTGTAAAGAAAAAGGTTTTCTGATTATTTGTTAATAAATGTCTATTTGGAGCTTTTCTCCCCAGGCCTCAACTGAAAATGGGCTCACTCTGGCCCAGTGGACACTCCTGGTAAACAAATGTAAAATAAAATAAATAAGTAATTATAGAGATGAAAAACATGGTACATTCCATACAGAATATATAGTTCATTAGCTAAACAGAGCAGAGTCAGTAAACTTAATGTTCAAAGAGGGATCCTACACTTTCTCAGCAAACCTTGTGGGCATCCTTCCGTACACTTTCTACCAGGTCCACCAGGAGTCTGTGTGATGAAGATGTAGATAGGGTGGTGCAAAGACCACTAAAGACACAGGCCTTGGCAAAATTATTATTGAATCTGAACCAAAGGAATTGGATCAGATACCGTCTTCCCTCTCGGCGCCAGTTTCTCCTCCGATCAATCCCTCAGTTTTGGAGCTGGAAGATTCTGACATCCGGCTTGTGTCTATATCGGATCCGGGACCCATAGATTCATGAGATCTGGTATCTGCCCTAAGTGTTTCCACCCAGTCAGAGCAGGAAACCTCTAGGAGCCGACACTCTCCAGTCAGATCCATGGAGCCAGTTCGGATCTCTCCAGATCTGGCCCTGCCTCTGGGGGCCTTGATGTGGGTGAGTTCAGCTCCTGCCTCTGCTTCGGAGC